>NC_046317.1:17035101-17337101 GCF_009819535.1 Lacerta agilis
ACTTTCCTTCTTCCAATTAAAGGCCATCAGCCAAGGTGACCAAAGCAATGTCAGTGCCAAAACCAGTGTGGGCCTAAACAATCAGCTTCTCTCAAGCACTGCTGAAACTGACTTGCTACTATACTCTCAAGTACATTGCCCAAACTGGTGGAGAACAATTCTCTACCCCTCCCCCCACACACATACTATAGTAGTATGGTTTTTCTGCTTCTTAACATGATAAGGCTTACGCGCCTTCCTCCTTTTGAAACTTTGAAAGTAGTGAATAATGCATGTTACCTCTAGAAATGGTGGTTCTATATCCTTAATCAATACAGGCAATCTCCAGATGTCTGGGTAGGCTGAACTCTCAGGTGAGCATGCTGTGCACGAGTCAGAAAGTTTCCATTTACCTGAGGAGCCTTAACACATTTGGAGGAGGGAGTGTTGAATGGTTATTGGGCTCGGAGGATAAACATGTTCTGGTTCGCCTTTTAACTATGAGCAGAATTGGTAAAATAAATTTGTAAAATGATGTTCGTAAATTGGAGTCAAACAGAAACTGGTGCATGGAGCTTTGTGTTTCTGTTGCTGCTTTTATTTGAGACATCCTTGTGCCACATTCAGTAAGCTAATATCCCACATACCGTAATCCCACTAGAACTTGGGGCCATCCAACAAAGCTGAATGTTGGGAAATTCAAGTAAGACAAAAGAAACGACTTCTTCACACATAGTTTAACTGTGAAATTTTCTCAGAGACGTTGCAGTAAGGACCATCAGCTTGGATGGCTTTACACTATATGAGTGCAATTTAGACCATTACTATGTTCGTGAACACATAGCCAGTGAATTTTGCATGAATCTGCACAAATGATTTTGCGCAAAATTGGGATTTTAAAAGATGGCTTTGTGGAGCAGCATAAACCTTATGCACATAAGTGTTACAGTTGCCAGATTAGATTACAATTGCCAGTAGCTCTTCCAGATGAGTCTGTGCACGCCTTGCATGCTCACAGTAAACATCTGATGTAAAATGTCACCTGATGTGACCTTCCCTTGTTAAGTCAATAGCTTTAATGTGACTTTACTTAGCCGTGAAATTCTGGCCGGGCGCTCTGGAACAGCTGCTGCGGTAGCTTGCATTTTAGGCTGCAGGTGAGGGCTCATGTAACTGAGTGCCCCTCCATACAAGGAAGTTCCTTGCATGAGGAAAACAAGCACATCAAGGTTAAGTGCTCTGTTTTAATCAAAGATGCAAAATGCCCAGTGTTTTTTTCCCCCCCTGTTTCAAGCTTGTACATCAATGTCCTGATCTGTGAAGTCATTTCTGGGTGATGGTGAAATATCTGCAGAAGTAATAGGGAAGGTTTCATTCCCCCTTACATCAAATCTCCTGCAGCACGGTCTTTCTCCATAAGCTGCATAAGAACTATCATAATATTGCATTTGCATTGGAGACTTAGCAAGCGTCCTATGGAGGCTAAAATATGGCTTGGGCATGATCAACAGGATAAGCTCTTAGTAAATGCCTGTCATAACCTTGAATTAGAGGAACCACGTTAACTATTTTAAAGCTTTTCTTCTTCTTTTTCTTAACTAAAAACAAAACTTTTGAGCTGGTGAGCACCTTTTTCCGTTAGAAAATGCCCTTTTAACAAGACAATTTGGCAGAGAGGCCACTACAAGCAACATATGGTGCTGCATTTGGAGTTCCTTTGCTTGTAGAGTGCAATTGAGCGATTGAATTACTCTGTAAATCCAATAACACTTAAGAAAAAATTAGATTTCCTTTTCAAATGATTATATCAGAAACATGGAGTGACTTGTGATTTCCTGTTGTCTTGGACACGTTTCCCTTTCAGTGGTGCACTCAAAGAAGACTGATGTGAACGCACGGGATTTCTCCATATCAGCGTCTAAAGCATTACCTCATCACATCTATCACCTTTTTATGGCTCTAAAATTAGAAAGATAACCTTAAGATATAAATCTTTTACAGGGCCAGAGCTGTATGCACACTCAGGAAAGGATGAGCCTCCGTGGCGATGAAATTGACTAGTGCCTCAAGAGAGAATTAATAGGAGGACAGGAGTGAGCTGATGAAAAAATTGATTATTTTCCATTAAACTGTACGTGCTGTGCTTTCATGAACTAAGCAGCAGCCTAGAGAAAAATAATTTTCTCGCGCAACCACATTAAAAAAAAAATACAGGGGAGGAGGCTTGATAGTGAAAAAGGTCTCCTCCTTTCATTTCTTAGTGCGTATGTCAACATACAATTTGACTCTTTCTCCACCCTAATCCATTTGTTAGATGTAGTCAGGTTATTTGAGGCATTCAGATTTTGTCTTCCCCCCTCGTGACCGCAATCCTATACACATGTACCTACGAGTAAAAGTCTCCTTTAGTTCCCTAGGGCTTACTTCTGAATAAGCAATTCCTTGGCTTGCACTGTGATTTTGTATTTTTTTTATTTTAATCTGATTTTGATTTGTATTTTCCCACTGGCATCCTGCTTTTCAACCAAATGATCCTTAAAGTAGATGATAGTGGCTAAAACAATAAAACATAATAATAATAATAATAATAATAATAATAATAATAATAATAAACGATATACAACATGACAGCAGGAGATGGCACAACAGGCAGCATAAAACTCAAAACAAAATTCTTTGGGGGATTGAAAACAACAACTCTAAAGAGCCTATCAATGTGATGCTGTCCTTTGGGAGAGAGGATGGGGGGCTCATTCTGCAGACTGTGAGCTGGCCCTATTGGAGGGGTCCTGCTCTAGATCTGAGTTCATGGATAGGGCCATTGATTTTGGATACGGTAATTCACCACATATAGCTAACCTGTGTGTATATGCGGTTTTTCTTTTCAGGCTTACCAAAAATGCAAGTAATTCGAAACTATAGCGGGACACCACAGCCAGCTCCACATGACGGCCCTCCTTTACATATCCAGATCGGGGACATAATTGAACTCATCAAAGGGGATGCACACAGCTTGTTTTGGCAGGTAAAGTACTGCTTCATTAGGTGAAGCAACTGAAGATGTCACTGACTGATGCCCACAACCAGGCCCACTGCATCTCCTCAGGGCTAATCGGTTGCCTCTGTATGAGAAGCTATGGTTCCTACTTTGTGTAGTGTTGGGGAAGTTTCCGCTTAACCAACAGCCCAGCTTCAAGCTAAATCAAGTTGGGGGAAAAACAACAACAACAGGCCTCCTACAGAGGTATCTGTTGTTGTTGTTGTTGTTGTTGTTGTTGTTGTTGTTGTTTAGTCTTTTAGTCGTGTCCGACTCTTCGTGACCCCATGGACCAGAGCACGCCAGGCACTCCTGTCTTCCACTGCCTCCCACAGTTTGGTCAGACTCATGTTGGTAGCTTTGAGAACGCTATCCAACCATCTCATCCTCTGTCGTCCCCTTCTCCTTGTGCCCTCAATCTTTTCCAACATCAGGGTCTTTTCCAGGGAGTTTTCTCTTCTCACGAGGTGGCCAAAGTATTGGAGCCTCAGCTTCAGGATCTGTCCCTCCAGTGAGCACTCAGGGCTGATTTCCTTAAGAATGGATAGCTTTGATCTTTTTGCAGTCCATGGGACTCTCAAGAGTCTCCTCCAGCACCATAATTCAAAAGCATCAATTCTTTGGCGATCAGAGGTACCTAGGGTGGCTAATCCTATGAAGAGGTCGTGTTAAGCTTTGAGGCTCTGGTGCTTTTAATGCATTTTAATTCTTATTACAGTTACAGCTCCCAGCATAGTAACTTCCTTCTTTGACTATAGGGGCCAAAATAAGCCTGTTCAGCAGGGTGTACACCACTCTCAATTCTCTCATAACCTCTGTTCCACTCATCATTGCAGGAAGGTCATTTCTTGTTCTTGCTTTTTACACTTCCTCCCAGCTCAGCTCAGCTCATATTCTCCTCTCTGTCTGAATCCCCTGGCAGCCAGCAATATCCTGGGCATGTATCTTTCTGCATCTCTCTCACCCAGGTCACTTGTGCTACTTTCCATTCTGATGTGCTGTCATTTCCAGAAAACACAGCAACCAGTGTAAACAAGCAAACAAGCCTGTTTTGTTTTGCTTTTTACTGATTTCTGGGTGCGCTCCCTGCCAGATCCAGCTCTCTGGCGTCGCTTGTTTCTGCAGGGATTGTTTGTTCCTGCAGGGAGCTGTTGATAACTCCTGTCATTTGAGAAGGGGCAGAAGTGACTGCTATTGAAATGCTTTGGGATTTTTGAGACACATTTCTTTCACGAGCTTTTAAAAGAGTGCAGCATTTGATCAGTAATCCTTACTTGCATACAATTTCTAGGCTTTTTTGTCTTCTCCAAAGGTTGTCTGGAACACTAGATCACATGCTGACCTGCCCCCTTCCACACTATGTCGTGTGCAAGAATGCGGGAGGTGGGGATGGGAAGCGCCACAAAGAATCAAAACAAAGAGGACGGCAGTACTTTTACTTGAGCTTCACTAAAAGCTGTGGATCAGTTAGCACCAGAGTCTGTGTCACTTGCATTGCTGTGCCGACTCTTCAAGGTTTATGTTGAGTAAATTATCTGAAATAATCAAAAGGCTGGCTTGATAGATAGATAGATAGAGAAATTTGGTTAGACATGTCTAATTGCCAGTCTTATACATGTTTAGTTCCAAGTTAAATTCCACTTGAGTTCAATGGCACTGGCTTTCTGGTAAAGTTGTTGAACATAGCCTTCATATGTACCAACCCCCCCCCCCCCCACCACTTGTCTTTTATTTTCACGGTAAAAGAAACCAGTGGATATTGTGCAGTTGCAAAGAGAACCTGCAAAGGCAGCATTGCACCACAGCTTACGTTATATATTTTGTTATCTCTGAGAGCCTATCCCCAGGGTTAGGAATGCACCTCTTGGCTTGGAACAAATTAAAAAACAAACCCAAAAAACTATCTATGATAAAAGACAGGTTGTAGTTCAAAGGCCCAATATTGCAACTTTGTTCAGTGCTCCAGATAAGTACCTGAAACTCCTCCTTAATTCGTCAGTTTTGTGCTTCATTCGTCTTACATTTGAAGTGATGTTACCGCAATTTAAGAATGGACATCCCCAGGATTGGCACATGGCAACCATCATGCCTCATTTTAGGGAGCCTTATCATAACAAAAGGAATCCAGATCTATTAAAGCTAGTCTGCATGTTCAGAATAATAATGTGGTAGATCCCATCTGGAATCACGCTACTTAAAAATGCAATCGGTGTATTGCTTATTTGAATGCAATATATAAGACTTCTATTGTGTGAAGAAAACTAGCACATCAGGGAGAGGATTAGGACAGAGTTCTTTTTTAAATGGATGTACTGCTTCTCTGTACACAGGGATTTCATGCATAACTCATTTGATCTGCACGTTGATACTGAACCATTGAGAGCTGCCTCCTCCTCCTATAGAGGAACATCTATGATGCTGAAATTAGTCAGCTGTCCCAGTTTGTAGAACAGTAAAGAGGCCTTGGCCTGCAGCTCCCCACCAAAATAAAATCAGGAAAGCTAATTGCTGACCAGTGCTCTGCATTGCCAGTGCATTTATTCTCAAGGGTTGAGCTGTTAATGGCACAAGAGTTCTACTATTAAAATTTGAAAACTGGAGAGTTCTGTGGACTCAGGACACTGGCAAAGGCCCAATTTTCAGCAACAGTGTTAGTTCAATTACTTTTTAAGCCCAATGCAATTGTTTGTAGGTTCTCTGTTCAGAAGTTCTTTCACTGGGCCTACCTGAGGAGGTACATGGTTGTGGGGGCGACCAGGGAGTGAAGCAGCCAATAGTTGCTTTTGTGCACAGTAAATCCTCTACACACCCCTACTGTAGTAATTCCTACCTTTACCGCTACCTTTACAGTCCCCTGTGATCTCAGTACCCAAACATTGATTCTGATACTTGAAACTGGAAATTTTTGAGCAATGCATATGTAAATATGTAGATGTAAGTTTGGTGATGTAAAATAGGTATATGGTTACTTCTTTGTACAAACCTAAATTCAAAGGTTTTTTTTTAAACAACAACAACGCTATTTCTCCACACTGCTGCCGACTGGCTTCCAGAGATCCTTGCAAGGCATACAACTCTTTATATACAGTGGTACCTCAGGTTACAAACACTTCGGGTTTCAGACTCCACTAACCCGGAAGTAGTATCTCGGGTTTAGAACTTTACCTCAGGATGAGAACAGAAATCACGCGCCGGTGGCATGGCAGCTAAAGTGGTGCCTCAGGTTAAGAACAGTTTCAGATTAAGAACGGACCTCTGGAACGAATAAAGTTTGTAACCAGAGGTACCACTGTACTGTGGCAATACTACATGCACAAAGTTTAGGGCAACAACTAGCATCCTGAATAGCTACATGATCTGTTAATTGCTTGTCTTGAGAGAACTCTTATGTGCGGTTCATAGTGATAGTAAAATAAATAAATAAATTGTGTCCCCGTCCAGTCTGCTCTGGGAATGATCTGAAGTGACCAAATTGGACAGCCAATGAATGTATTTAAAACAAAAACAAAAACAAAAAACCAGGACAGTGTGGCATTAAATATGCCTTGACACAGCAACCAGGTTTTGGGGTGCTGCTGCTGGGGATGGGGTAGAAATTTGATTCAGTTCACATACATAATCAACACTTTCCAAAGCAACATGTGAACTGAAAATAGCCATCATTCTAAATTCGCACTTCTCTGAATTTTGCAGTGCAATTCTCCAGTCAAATAATGTGTACAAAATTAGGGCAAACTGTACACAGTAATGCACACATACTTTTAAACAGTGTTGGGTTACAACCTGTTTTGGTTTACAACCGGACCTCCTCTTGTAACTTAGGCCAGTCCAATAGCTATGGAATATGAACAGATTACTGTGCACATGTTGATAACTGTTATATGGAAATTTGGAGTTGCTATGGATGTGCAAAGGGTTGTATGCACAATGGTGAGTTGTGTGTGTTGTTTCCCCCTAATTGGATCTTTTTGTTTCTTTTTAGGGTAGAAATGTAGTGACCCGGGAGCTTGGTTTCTTTCCAAGTGATGCAGTAAAGCCTTGCCCTTGCGTAAGTAGACCCATGTAATTTTGTTTGTCAGTATAATTGTTTTCACAAAAATGTCTGCAGTGAGCTTGCCTGGTTCGTTCCAAGGTTTTTATTAATCCTGCCTAGTGGGATTTACGTTATTTTTGTGATTCTTTTTGTTTACATGCTACACTTAATTTTATTTAAAAATGTAACATGGTTATGTTATTTGTTATTGGATTTAAAATTGGAAGTCAGAAGGAACCCTGCACAAGAGACAGGTCTAACTCGTCAGAATTTAATAAGTTAAATTGTCTAACTAGTTTTCAAATAAAATACAGTCAAAACCTACCATAAATGTATTGTGGAATAAAGCTGCTGTCTTAAAAGTGGCACAAGAACACTCCATTTCGAATACATTCCCCAGTCACCTTGGGTTATAGAGGAAGATTAGACCACAATAATGGACTCAGAAATGCATCTGAAAACGAGAAAAGCTATCAAACCCAGAGCTCTTGGCCCATTTTGTCATATGTCTGCTTGCTTTGACTTTCCTAGATCCCTTCTCCTTTCCTATCAAAGGCATGCATCATCTCTGAATGTTTTAAATTGCCCATGACTTGCAGCTTCTGCTGTTATAATTTTATCTGCCAGCAAAGCTCTGCATGAGTCAGCTCATTTTATACCAGGTTTGTAGAATCAGACAGTTGGATTAGGACTGGAAGAAGCAATGGTGGTGACTCCAGCTATACACTGTAATTTTGGACAAAATTGCCCCCCCCCCATCATTCTCCAGTTGCCCTTGGAATGTTGACTTCAGGATACTATAGTCACACAGTAAGTTCACTGAAGAAATGTGACTCAAAGGCAAATTGTTCCTCATGGCTCAAGCTAGAGATCCATGCCACAAAGGGAGTTTTTAAAGGAAGTTTATTTGAAGGTGGGGAAACCTAAATAACATGTTAAGGTAGAAATGCCTTTTCGGTCTCCTAAAGGACTGTTAGCTGCTAAGAGTGAGCAACTTCCATTACCCAAGTCTTTCCAATTTTACTGTAGTGGAAACCTATAATAGCAGGCAATCCCATATTATCTGATATATATTTTTAAAAAAGGATCTAGTGAGGTTAGATTTATAGGAGCCACTTTTTGATCACAACATATAAATCATAAGTATGGCAAATTCTGGGTGAGGTTCTTTGCTTCTACAATAACATATGCAGCTTTGCATTTATGTTAAATCAGGCCAGCCATGTGTACCCAGCATGTAGGAGCTTTTTCTGGCACTCATGTGCCACAAACAAGGCCCACAGGATTTGGATGTTGCCTGCTCTACCCGGTACCCACTGCCACTTGGGCTGTATCTACACTGGTCTGGAAAAACGCTACCCCTCTCCCCACGTAATATAGGTCTCAATGCAATTTCCCACTGATGATGATCACTGCTCTACAGCACCCTCTGGTGATGTATATTTGCTCCTTGCTCCCTCTCCTTGCGAAGGGACGCAGGTGGCGCTGTGGGTTAAACCACAGAGCCTAGAGCTTGCTGATCAGAAGGTCAGCGGTTTGAATCCCCGCGACGGGGTGAGCTACTGTTGCTCGGTCCCAGCTCCTGCCAACATAGCAGTTCGAAAGCACGTCAAAAGTGCAAGTAGATAAATAGGTACTGCTCCGGCGGGAAGGTAAACAGCATTTCCGTGCGCTGCTCTGGTTTGCCAGAAGCGGCTTAGTCATGCCGGCCACATGACCCGGAAGCTGTACGCCGGCTCCCTCGGCCAGTAACGCAAGATGAGCGCTGCAACCCCAGAGTCGGACACGACTGGACCTAATGGTCAGGGGTCCCTTTACCTTACTCTCTCCTTGCTCACTTACCCAGAAGCTGTGAAGAAGTGGTCTGACAACTAAGCAGATGCTCACCTCCTGGCTTGCTGATTGTAAGCTTGTAAGTGAGCAAAGGGAAGGGAGATTCTGCAGCTTCCTCATCTTGCTTTTGAATATCCTTGTTGGCAGAGAATTATACCCTAGTCACTGCCAGGTAAGCCTCTTTGCACGTGAGCAGAAGGGCAGTGTCAGTGCTGCCGGGGCTACAAGGGCAGTGGGTGCTCAACAATTTTGGGGGCTTTCAAAAAAAAAAAAAAGCTGAACAGTTCCAGTGGCTTCTTAAAATTTTGGGGTGTCCTGGTTTTTACTTTTTGAAATATGGCAACCCTACCAGATACATTGAAGGTATTCGAGCATTTAATGTAATGTGTCATTTGTTCCTAAAGGGTTCAAAACCTCCTTCTGAACTCTAGTTTTAAATTCTGAACAAACCATTTGTAGGCAGTGCTTCTTTTCGTTCATGTTCTTGAGCTTCTTCTGAAGCGAGTACATAATGTTTCACAGCTACAATTTACCTATGTGATATAATGTCCACAAAAGCTATTTGAATGTTGTCATGTGTGCAGCAATTGCACATGTGCTTCACCCCCTTTCTCTCTTTTGAATCCATGTGCAAGTAGCAAAAAAAAGAAAAAAGAAAAAAAGGAGAAACACCTAAAAGCAAAACTCAGCAAAGCCCCAAAGCAGAATGAAAATTACTGTCTAAGATACAGTTTTCAGTGAAATGCATTCTTTTCAGGGAGAAGTTCAGTCATGAAGCTTGCATAAATTTGCAATATGAATAAACATCAATTTTCAGCGTATTACAGGCAGACTCTTGCTAGAAAGATAAATTGATGCTTCACCACTGTTCACCTGGAAGGGCAAAGTATAAACGTTCCCTTATGACAAATGATAACGGAGATGATGAAACATCTATCAAATTTTCAATGCACCATCGCTTTTACTATTATTATTAAATAACAGCCTTTACAACCAGCCCATATAAAAGTGCCCAGAAACAGTATAAAATACATACATCAAAAGGCATGAAGAATAAATATTGAATGAAAAATGGCTGAGGTCTGGAATATCTATACTATGGTGTGTTCTCAGATACACTGATAAAGCATTTTTTCTATCTGCAGTATGGAATATGTGGCAGCAAGAAGTCTTCTGTATTGGATAAATAACAGCTTATAATTCACTTTATTTCTTTCCATTTTTGTTGCGGTTAGTTACCATATGAAATCTGCACCATTTATTATCTCGACAGTCCTGTGATGATGATATCATTCCAGGGTTCGGGATTGTTTTGTATATTACAGTTTAGCAGATATGCCATGGCATACCCTGTACAGAGAGGAGGCGGTGGTGGTGATGTTATTCACTGTGCATGTGAAATAGACAGACGATGGTGATAAATATCTTTTATTTGTATCCCGAATGTGTGCAGTTGAAAAACAGTTATAAATACGTAGATCCACTAACAAATGCAATAAAACATTCCTCTAAATTAAAACTGGCAATTTTGCGCCATATATAGCAGAACAACCAAAAACAGATGGAATAGTAGAATCAGTCAACCAACCATTAAAATCTTGCCAAAGCAGTAGTCTGGGGCGCAGGTTTAAACACGCCATAGCGCCACACTCGCATCTCCATCAGTGTGTATGAGTACAGCGGTACCTCTGGTTATGTACTTAATTCGTTCCGGAGGTCCGTTCTTAACCTGAAACTGTTATTAACCTGAAGCACCACTTTAGCTAATGGGACCTCCCACTGCTGCTGCGCCGCCAGAGCACGATTTCTGTTCTTATCCTGAAGCAAAGTTCTTAACCTGAAGCGTTATTTCTGGGTTAGCAGAGTATGTAACCTGAAGCATATGTAACCCAAGGTACCACTGTACAGAGGGAAGGAGCCAGGGGTAAGGTGGGGCTTCTGCTTCCTCCTGGCAACATCTACAGAAATATCACTCTCAAAATAACTTGGCTCCTCCACCCACTCTTCTCTTTCCCCCTTTTAAATAAATGCTCTTGATATATAGAGTTTAGTACAGGAATCAGCAACATGGTGCTGTGCCAGTATTGCTGCATTACAACTCCCATCATCTCTGACCATTGGCCATGCTGGCTTGGGCTGATGGGAGTTGGAGTCCACACCCTATGGTTTGGTTGGATACTTAAAACAGATCAGTATATGTACATGTTTCAGTAGATGATGGTGATTTTATTTTTATCTGTACCCTACCTATCTGACTGGGTTGCCCCAGCCACTCTGGGCAGCTTCCAACAAAATATAAAAAACTCAAACTTAAAACTTCCCCATACAGGGCTGCCTTCATTCAGATGTCTTCTGGCTGTCATGAAGCGTTTTAACTCCTTGACGTACACCGGGAGGGCATTCCACAGGGCGGGCGCCACTACCGAGAAGGCCGTCTGTCTGGTTCCCTGTAACTTCATTTCTCGTAGTGAGAGAACTGCCTGAAGGCCCTCAGAGCTGGACCTCAGTGTCCGGGATGAACGATGGGGGGTGGAGACGCTCCTTAAGATATACAAAGCTGAGACTGTTTAGGGCTTAAATGATCAACACCAGCACTTTGAATTGTGCTCAGAAATGTACTGGGAGCCAGTGTAGATTCTTTAGGACCAGTGGCTGAAGTAGGCAAATTTATTACCAAATGTACCCAGTAGTTAATGCAGACACCCAGTATATATAGAGTGGGGGGGGGGGCAGAGTCAGGTTTCTGAAGTTGTCACCTATCATAATTAAGTAGCTGTGCAGATGTAATTATGTGAACCAGTGCTGTAATAACATATTGTTTTAGTCATTAATTTTAAATAATGGGTAGAATTATAGGATTTCCTCAATTTTATGATCATTTATATCCTTGTCTTAAAGCCATAGCACAAGACTATTTATTCAGTACAGTACATCACAATATTATGCATGTAATTTATTTTTCTCTTTTAATTTCCCCCCGATATTAGGTTCCTAAACCAGTAGACTATTCTTCCCAACCATGGTGAGTGCTTCCAAACTATGTTTGCTTTAGTTTTTGGTGGTGCCTGGGAGTTTAAATAAATAGCCCGAGCAAAAAAACCTGTTATTAATAGCAATCTAATTTGTTGTAGTTTAACCTTTCTGATCTTCTGCAGAAGGCATTTTGTTGCAATGTAGGCAAAAATAATTGAATATATGCACTGCCTGACGGCATTTTCCATACTTTATGATTTTGACAGTCTGTTTATACCAATTCTCTCTCTCTCTCTCTCTCTCTCTCTCTCTCTCTCTCTCTCTCTCACACACACACACACACACAATCCCTTTGAGTGAAATCTAAGAATCTCATGCCAAATCTGAGATGAGACAGTCCCTGATCACCAGCATACTCTTTCTGTTGTTTGTTTGTTTGTTGTTTTACTGCCCTTCATCAAGAGACCCCAGGGCGGTTCACAGAATAAAATACAAGATAAAACTCCTCTATGCAACTTCATGAACCCCAGCCACACCCCTCCTTACAGGTTCCCCTGATCTCAGTTTGTGGATGAGAGAGGTCCCATAGACACTGGAGGAATAGATAGTGATGTATCTATTCAGCTCAAGTGCACATTTTGCTTGTGAATTCCAGTTTCTGTTTGTCTTTGAACTGCCTGGCTTCCTGGGACCTCCCATTTGGTGGAAGGACCGTAGCTAAGTGGCAGAGCATCTGTTTTTCAGTCCTGGCATCTCTGGCTTGGGCTGGAAGAGCTTCCCTGTCTGAAACCTTAGAAAGCCTCTGCCATCAGCGTAGATAACAGAGGGACCAATATTCTTACCAGTATAAAACAGGTTCCTTTCTTGCCAACTAATTTGTATTTGTTTTCCAAATTTTTAACAAATTAACAACAAATTAATTCAAATTTAACACAAAATTTAAAATGGACTTTTCCGCTCACACCCCTTCAAGATGCTTCTTCCCCCTCCCTCCTTTACTGCTCACAATAAGATACTTTTTCTTAATTTCTAATAGTTTTCCATCAATTCCTGTTTCCATCAGCTGTGCATGTTCAGTTCTTGCTTAGACATTTACCTGACTAGTTTCCCAATACAGTGGTACCCTGGGTTAAGAACTTAATTCATTCTGGAGGTCCGTTCTTAACCTGAAACCGTTCTTAACCTGAGACACCACTTTAGCTAATGGGTCCTCCCGCTGCTGCCATGCCGCTGTCATGCAATTTCTGTTCTCATCCTGAAGCAAAGTTCTTAACCCGAGGTACTATTTCTGGGTTAGCAGAGTCTGTAACCTGAAGCGTCTGTAACTCGAGGTGTTGTTGTTGTTGTTCAGTCGTGTCCGACTCTTTGTGACCCCATGGACCAGAGCATGCCAGGCACCCCTATCCTCCACTGCCTCCCGCAGTTTGCCCAAACTCATGCCAGTCACTTCGAAGACACTGTCCAACCATCTCATCCTCTGTCATCCCCTTCTCCTTGTGCCCTCCATCTTTCCCAACATCAGGGTCTTTTCCAGGGAGTCTTCTCTTCTCATGAGGTGGCCAAAGTATTGGAGCCTTCAGTATCTGCCCTTCCAGTGAGCACTCAGGGCTGATTTCTTTAAGGATGGATATGTTTGATCTTTTTGCAATCCATGGGACTCTCAAGAGTCTCCTCCAGCACCATAATTCAAAAGCATCAATTCTTCAGAGATCAGCCTTCTTTATGGTCCAGCTCTCACTTCTGTACATCACTACTGGGAAAACCATAGCTTTAACTATATGGACCTTTGTCGGCAAGGTAGTGTCTCTGCTTTTTAAGATGCTGTCTTGGTTTGTCATTGCTTTCCTCCCAAGAAGCAGGCGTCTTTTAATTTCGTGACTGCTGTCACTATCTGCAATGATCATGGAGCCCAAGAAAGTAAAATCTCTCACTGCGCCCATTTCTTCCCCTTCTATTTGCCAGGAGGTGATGGGACCAGTGGCCATGATCTTAGTTTTTTTGATGTTGAGCTTCAGACCATATTTTGCACTCTCTCTTTTATCCAGGTACCACTGTATAAAACAGCTTCCTATGTTTGAATGGCCATCCACAATGATGTTGATGATAAATCAGGATCATGTGTTATATGCAGGCATATACTGTAATGTGATGTTTCCCCAACTTTTGACAACTGTCTCTCTCACACACAAAACTCTTCTAAGGGACAGGCGATTCTTATGCATCTCTGATTAAATACAGTAACTTAGCAGAAGTACTGGTCCTCACAAGCCGCTGATAGGTGAAGGAGACTCACCCAGAACCTCACAAAAGCCATTAATTATTATTGCACAGCAGTGGTTATTGCAATTTACACTATTATGTTTTGGCACATTTTGGAATGACTAAGATATTGGTTATACTGCAATGAAGGAGTCTGTATATTGTACCCAGCACTATTTTTCTAGGGAAAGAGGTGCCAGAACTGACTATGAATGCCTCCCTCATTCTCTTAGAATGGCAATGGTGTCTACCCGAGAGGTGCCGGAACTGAGTTCCGGTTGAAACAAAGCCCTGATTGTATCTATGCTGGAATTGCTGTTCTAATCTTAGAAGCGAAGTGCCATTGCGTTCATTCCAGTAAGCAGACATGGCTTTCATGTACACAACACCTTTGTAGACCTTACACATGTGAAATGGTTCTGTGCCTGCAGCCCATTGGCTGGAATACTAAGTCCGCAATTGGTACGATGCAACACCGTCTATCTAGTCTTTTAAATATTGTATGTGTTTGGATTATTAATGTATTTGGATGGCCCTGTATGGTTTTATGATTTTATTTTCTAAACTTATGCCAATAAAGGCTAATAACAACAACAACAACAACAACAATTTAACAAAGTCAAGTGAATGAAATTCCCATAATTGGATTCGCCACTGAGTATGTAGCAACCAACTTAATAGAGGTGGGTATCAGTTGCTGGTGAATATCAGGACGTGCATGGTCCACCTCTATCCAAGGTCATGATTCTTGCTGGTGCAATCATTTATTCTGTTTCAGTGCTGGGTTGTGACTTATATGGAAGGGACTGGGCACATGCCACAAAACGTCAACAAATCTTAATTTCCCCCACGATGCCACCTCACAAGCCCCTTGCCAAACCAGCCGAAAACCCCAGCCTCGCTTGCGATGGGGTGGGTGGAGCTATGAACTGCTCAGCTCATGGAAGTGCCACTGCAAAGTGCCTTTGGTTAATGTCCCTATTTAAGGAAAGTGTAGTTAGTAACACTGTACACACTTTGTTGCAGGTATGCTGGAATGATGGAAAGGCCGCAAGCAGAGACTGAACTTATTAACCGGGTAAACAGCACATACTTAGTGCGGTATAGGACTACGGAATCGGGAGAATATGCCATCAGCATTAGCATTAAGTAAGTGAGAATTAATTCCCGCCTTCTGCAAATGCATTTCTCCTTTCCATTATTGTTTTAGCTCTTGTGTGAATAGATGTGACCAGTAGACGACGTTCTCATTGCCTGCTTCAGTTACATTTTGCGAAAAATAATATATTCTGTAATTTATGAAAACCTGGATAGTTTGAGAAGTACTTTTGCCTTGCCATGAAACTTTCATGAAACGTTTATTGAAGGTCAATGTTCCCTAATCCAGCATAAGGATAGTTAAATATGCAGTGAACTGTTTTTGCTTGTGAATCACGCCGTGTGTGTGTGTGTGTGTGTGTGTGTGTTAGTCAGGATCTGCTGCTGCACAGACACAAATGCTCTTGCATTGCAACTGTGCTGCATTTCAGTCTGCACATCCTTCTTCATCTCCCACAAAGCCAATCAGGTTCATTTCCTTTGATCTTGAGGCATCCTCTTTTGTTAGTAATCCATTCAGTGGAGGCTGTGGTGCAGTGCACTAATTAATGTATGAGTTAGGACACAAATGACTTTATGCTAGTTAGCATAAGGTGATTTAGTGGTCCATTTGCATTTTAACTAGAAAATGTTTAAAATTGATTTGACTACCAACTGAAGTCAAATAGAATATTTCCCTTGAATTGATTGCAAATGAAAACAAGCTTAAAGTCTAAGGAATATTAATTTTAAATAAAGCTGCTGGTCTGTTTTGTCAATATGAAGTTGAATGCAATCAGCATTACAGGATCCCATAATCAGATCTTGCTGGGAGGCCTTTTCTAAAATCTGAATTGAGTTTGCATCTTGAGCCAAACCCTGATAAATGTGTTTTGTTAATTAGGTGTCAAGGGTGTATTGGCATGGATATACATTTTGTCTTAAGAATTTATTTGTGTAGTGGTGGGGCATGCCCTCAAGTAATTTATTGATTGTTGCTGATTAAAAACACATTTATATTCATGTTATTCATTGCCTATAGGTACAATAATGAAGTGAAGCACATAAAGATTTTCACAAGAGAATGCTTTTTTCACATTGCAGAAAATAGGAAATTTAAAAGTTTAATGGTAAGCATCAGTTTGGATTTCTCTCCTTGTGAATATATCATCTAACTTTATCTTTTTTGAAAACTGATTCTTTGCATTTCTAGAAAATAAAATACAGCAGAACAATGCTAAAACAGTCAGTATATCTTTTACTGTTATAATGCATGACAAATACTCTGTATGGCTTCAGTGAATTGGTTAACTTCTAAGACTGTTTGCGTTCACAATCCTGGTGATCAAGTGGTAATTAAAAAGTTGAATCTGTCTTCCAACTGAGGCAACAAATGTGACCAAGCGGCTGTAAAGCTGTCTACCCCCTTCATCCCCAGCCCAGTAGCTGTGTGGAAAAAGACTG
This sequence comes from Lacerta agilis, assembly GCF_009819535.1. Classification (NCBI taxonomy): domain Eukaryota; kingdom Metazoa; phylum Chordata; class Lepidosauria; order Squamata; family Lacertidae; genus Lacerta; species Lacerta agilis. The sequence continues at coordinate 17,051,757 of NC_046317.1, forward strand.
CCCTTTGTCAGAATACATTTTGAGGTCATCAAGCAACATGTGTATACGTTGCAGATAAACAGATCAAACTGCCTTGGTTTATTTATATATTTTTCTCCCTAGCAAAATGAGTCACCCTACAAACATGTCAAGAATACAGGATATAGTCTTTCTCTATACTGCTAGTTTTTTCTTTGGTTTGTCCTACTAGGAAAGTTCCGTAGTCTATGGTGTTTCATTATACTAATTAAAATATTAATAATATAGTTAGTCATGAATTTCCAGGCAATCCATCCTACTAGACGATAAGAATTATTTTGATCTGTAACACAAGTAAAATAAAAATATGGTTTGCTCTACTTTTTGTCTCCAAATGCATGGATTTTGAAGCAGCAGGTTTATGATAGAGAAATGAAGTAGTTTTCATACAATGCATAATAATCAGTGGAATTCACTGTTGAGATGGAAACTGTCAAAAAACAGTTTTTTGATGGATTGGGTAAATTCAAGGTCCACTAATGATCCCTTTATGTTCACAAACACTGTTGTCTCTCAGTAACCAAGAGATGGATGAGTTATATATTCTTGCAGTTTCTGAATTTGCTTCTCGGGGATTTGTTTGGTAGTGGTGTTAGATGTGATGACTCATTCTTCCTTTTGTCGTGCTACTTTGGTGCAGTCTTAAATGGGGACTTTTCCAAAGAAGTGTGTGTGTCACCAATTCTTCCCGCTTTTTATGCAAATTGTTGTATCTGAAGTAGTCCTGAGCAATCATTTAGGGTGGAGCTTTGGTCCAGTCAAACTGTGTGATTATTGTGTTTCATAAATAACAGTACATTTCCCCTCTGCTTATTTGGTCTAAAGCTTGCCCTCATTGATTTTGCTTTTAGAGACTTAAAAGTGGCTGAATAGAATGAGAATATTGAATGAATTGCTGATGAGAGAGCAGTTTATGCATTATGCTTCCATTGTGCAAAGCCAAAAGCAGTGATTTGAAAGAACAGAATGATTAGATGTTATGCTAAACTTCTTTATAAACAACTTGGACTATGGAATATGGGATGCTCATCAAATTTGCAGATGACATCAAACTGGGAGGTGAACTACCGGTAATGCTGCAGAACATAGAATTGGGATTCACGATGACTGGGCTCAAACAAACAAAATGAATTTCAATAGGGACAAAAGTAAGGTTCTACACTTAGGCAGGAAGAACCAGCTGCACAAATATAAAATGGGGGACATCTGGCTTTTCAGTAGTACATGTGAAAAGGACCTAGGGGTCTTAGTAGACCACAAGCTTAACATGAATCAACAGTGTGAGGCAGCAGCAAAAAAAGCTAATGGTATTCTAGGCTGCCATCAACAGAAGTTCAATGTCCCAATCTAGGGAAGTCATAGTGCTGCTCTAATCTATCTTGGTAAGACCACACCTGGAGTACTGTGTCTAGTTCTGGGTGCCACAATTTAAGAAGAATATTGACAAGCTGGAATGTGTGCAGGGGAGGGTGACCAAGATGATCAAGGGTCTCAAAACTAAGCTTTAAGAGGAACAAGTTGAAGGAGTTGGGTATGTTTAGCTTGGAAAAGAGGAGACAGAGAGGAGATATGATAGCTATATTCAAATATCTAAAGGGCTGCCACATGGGAGATGGAGCAAGCTTGCTTTATCCTGCTCCTGAGGATAGGACCTGAACCAGTGGCTTCATGTTACAAGAAAGGAGATTCTGACTATACATCAAACTGTTCAACAGTGGAACAGACTCCATCAGAAGGTGGTGGACTCTCATTCCTTGGAGGTTTTTAAGCAAATGTTGGACGGTCATTTGTCATGGATGCTTAATTGAGATCCCTTCGCTGCAAGGTGTTGGACTAGACTAGCTGACCATTGGGGTCCCTTCTAACTCCACAATTCTATGACTCTATGATTTTGCTTTGATCTTTGAACTTACTTCTTAGCATAACCAGAATTCAGGGATCATGCTCAGTCTGCTTGTACAAGGAATGTCTCTTGCATTCTTCCCAGATCCCTGTATCTTTATGGCAGTGATAACTAATACTGTTTGAGAAGGTGTTGCCTTTAAAATGTAACAGAATGAGGTGTTGAATTAAGTTTTCCAGAATAAGTTCACCCAGAATAAATGATTACCACATGGTGTGATGGAAGCGTTGCTATTTTTTTTGTATTGTGTTAAATTACTCTGTCCAGGAGTTAAGATCAGCCAGGTTGGCCCTTCTCCATGGTAGCATCTCAGCTCTGGAACTTCCTATCCCAGGCATAGGCAAACTCGGCCAACCAAATGTTTTGGGACTACAACTCCCACCATCCCTAGCTAACAGGACCAGTGGTCAGGGATGATGGGAGTTGTAGTCCCAAAACATCTGGAGGGCCAAGTTTGCCTATGCCTGTCCTATCCCTTGAAATTTGGTTTGCATTGTCACTGCTGTTGTTTAGTCACCAGCTCAAAAGATGGCTTTAAACACAGGTGTTTGGGAGTTAACACTGATGTTCCTTGGATATATTTGTGGTGTATCTTAAGAGGTTTTTTTTACTGATTTTATCAGTATTGCAATTTCCTTGAAACTATTTTTACTCGTCTTGAGATCTTTGGATTAAGGGCATGATAGAAATGATCCAGTTAAATGTTTGATTGCCTCTGTAACTCAGATGATGTTTATCCCAAAACAAGCATCCCACCTAACTTGCAGTCCACAAAAACACTGGCAAGGAGGTCATGTCAGCTGCCCATCCCTGTTCTGGCAGTGGCTTTTCTCTCTGACTCAAGTGAATTGATAACAACAGGAGGGCCAGGCAGGCTTTAAAGTTTGTTTAAGTGATTAATACAAATGAGGTGTGGAGATATAAGAAACTGGGAAAGTGCTTAGGGTGGGGCCCCCCAATTATCGCATCTTTGCTAATTGGAGCTTGCAGGGATTCCAGAATAAAAACCAAGGGGAGGGTGTGCCGGCTAAGCTTGATTTCCTTTCATAAATGCAAGTCAGAACAAATATTTAGAATTCTAACATTTCAAACTGTTGCCCTGAAATGTAAGATACTAAAATCACTCCAAAATAAATAATTAAAAGTAGAAGAGCTAGTGAAGAAAAGAGTCGTGCAAGGGGTGTGGGTACGTGCTTCTCTTCCTTTAGATTTTTAAAGTTCTTTGTAGGATCATCTAGCTTATCATTAGAAATGCATGGTCTGCATTACATTAGGCAGGATAATTTTTGTTAAATGTGTTTCAAAACCTGCTCCTCTGCATGCTTATTCAGAGGCAAGTCCAACTGAGTTTAGTTCAGTTGTAGTTGTGTAAAGGACTTTCGGGGCCACAATGAAAGCCCAAGGCAGACCGTCTTATATGCCAAAAATCTTTTCGATCCTGATTCCTGAATAAGAAACAGACTCCAGAGTGTAGCTTTTCGAAGCCCTGGAGCATAGGTGCCAACTCCCTGGGGCCCTGGGTGCCCAAGCACCCACGAAATTCCCCATGAAGGGACCAGGCACCCACAAATTTAGGTGACAGGGCTGCATGGCACCCACAGCCCTAGTGACCCATGGTCACTGGGCCAAGCTGGCACTTGCCCTAGAGGCAGAAGTTGAATGCATGTAGCACTTTTCCATACTGAAAAGTATTTGGAACATGAGACTGATGTGTGCCTCCAATAAAATCACCAAAACAACTGTGCCTTGACTATCTTGGGGTTTGGAAAATGTTCACATATGAACTGTTTGGTAGAACCAGAAAATGACAGCATCCCCACAACTCAATACAAGTGCCATCTGGAAATGTTATATAATTTATCTTGGTTGATTTTACTGCATTTTTTTCCCTGGCTTTGCTCCAAAGAGTTCAGGGTGACAGCAGGCATAGGTAAACTCAGCCCTCCAGATTTTTTGGAACTACAACTCCCATCATTCTTGACCACTGGTCCTGTTAGCTAGGGGATGATGGGAGTTGTAGTCCCAAAACATCTGGAGGGCCGAGTTTGCCTATACCTGCCCTACAGCAACCTTGTGAGGTGGGTTATACAGAGAGGGAGAGAGAGAGAGAAGTACTGAGGCTGGTGAGTTTCATGACTCAGTGAGAATTCGATTCTGGATCCTCTGTGGTCTTTGGCACTCGAAGCACTGCATTGTACTGACTCTCAAAGGGAATCTGTATATTTGAGTAGTTTGTCTTGTTGCTTGCGCTTTTGGGGAGTCACAATGGTGCATGCTGTTCAAGATCATGTGATACGGCAGTGAATTATAATAAACACTTCCGTCTTGCAGAACAGACATGCAGGCTACAGCCATCACTTTCAGACTGAAGTTCTTAGTTTATCATCACCTTTCATTTTGCATTCATCTTCTGATATACAGGTGGCTCTTGAAAGTGTGCTTTATGCCTTCCAAAGATAACAGGAGATGCTGCCTTGACCTGTTCATCTGATGAATTTTTGTTTTTTAAAAAACCGTTCTTATCACAGCTCATCTTCTTTGAAAGCCAGCAGTTGTTGTTTCCAAGAGTCCCGATGTCTTGTGTGCTTAGTAAGAATCTTGTAGGCCAACCTTTTCCCCCACTGTTTAAAAACCAGCAGAAAGTGGGGAGATGAGATGGTGGCATGTACACAGACAGCTGACCTGCCATTCCAGGGAACATTTGAAAGGCACAGGAAGAGGGGAGCAATCCTTTGACAAGGGGAACTGGAGCTTCCTTGCAGACAGATGTTTGACATACACACATAGACATGGGCACCAGCAGTATTCAGCTTAGCCCTATTTTGGCTTTCAGGCAAATGTTATGTGGCCTTAAACTGTGGAAGAGAAGGGAGCACACATGTAAGTCCCACCCTGTACCCCGAAGTGTGCCAGCTGTGTTTTAAACATGAAGGTTTGAAGAAGAAGTGTTCCTGACTTTAGGGATCTTTGGAGCATGTTCAACTGAATGCATGGAGGTCTAATGTGGTGCCAGAGCATGTGGGGCACTTGGAGTTGGGCTTGTATACACACCCCTGTCTTCCTCCTCAGTTTAAGCACTTATGTGTTTGCTCAAACACCTGAATAGGGCTGCTGTCTAATTAGAAACTGAACCCATGTGAGGCCTTCCGCAATTTTCTTCTCAGCTACTTTTCTCATATGTTGCAGTCAGCTGAACAGATACTATTGCATACTGTGTAGAGATAAAGGTAAAACACGAATAGTGTTATGACAGCTTTTGTGTTTGGAGAGAAAACCAACCCAGCAGTAGGGAAAGGTTTTCATGCTGGCAAGAGTCCCTGTAGATCATGTACTCATTCATAAACAGTTCAAAATGCAGCGGATCTTTGTTATTATCTTGTTGGGCTGTGTGTGTGATAAAGGGGAGTGAAGGTGTCTTCTTCTATTTGTCCCCATGTCAGTTTCAGTTTATTGGTTAATTTTTCTATTAAGGCTGTTTCCCATACTATTTGGTACCACTGGTCCATGCTTACTCCTGACAGGTCTCTCCATTGTCTGGTTATGATGTTTCTGGCTGCTGAAAGTAGGTGGGTTATGAGTTCTTTGTGGTGTAAGTGGGCATTATTGTCTTGGAAGATGTTTAGCATACAAATCAATATGCCTAACCTGATCCAAAACACCAACCCACCCCACTCACACATGAAAATAAAGACCACCACAACCAACCACAAATAAACAACCACACCCTAGGCCAACCCCAGCCTCTCTCACCACCAAAGGAACACAAGTGAACAGCAGAGAACCTGCACAAGCAACGCTGACACCAAACCCTACATATATTAAGTAAAATAGAAACATTGTCACCCGAACCCCCCGTCTCCCCCACCCACTTCTTTCTCCCTTTTCTTCCTAATGTCTCAACAAATGTAACTGATTTGTAAAAATGTTACATGGGACAAAATACGAGAGAGAGATATTGCACATACTTTTGTAAATCAAGAAAACCTTTAATAAAAATACATTAAAAAACAACTGAGCTGATCTTAATGATCAAGCCAAAGCCAAACACTTCTAAGTCCCATTCATTCCAGTAAGAGTATTAAGTGTGTACTTGAATTTCTTGCAGTGGAAATAAAAATGGATTTAACTTTTTAGCTTTGATTGGATTGTGGTCAGTGTTTGGAAATTTCTGGGTCACCTGTGCAGTTTTAAGCACTTTGTGCTTAAATCAGCTTCTACTGTGAATGTATAAACCTACATTTGTGAGAAGACATACTGAAAAGGATTTTCTACCACGTCATTTTTAAATTTAAGGAACATATGATCTCATACTGTAGCATGTGAGGAGCTCAAAGGCATTTGGAAGCTTCAATTAATAAATAGTTTGATGTATACTGTATGAGTTTCCTTTATGAGCAGTATGACTCATGAGCATTTAAAAAAATCATTTGCTTACTGAGTTTTTTCTCACCTTCTGATGTATTCATTATGCCACATGCCTGCACATTATTGTGTTGCTCTATGAAAATTCAGCTCTTTCTTGCAACACAACTGAGAACAAGAAAGGGTTTTAAATTGGGCTGGAGGGCAGTAACTAGGGATGGAAGATTCAGTCTTTAACTGATGCTTGTCACTTCTGCATGTGTTTGCTCATAAGTATGTTCCCTACTGTCTGTATTTTTGTTTTTAAATCAGCATTTAGGTAAGTATTTCAGTACATGTTTCTAAAAATGATTTTCTTTAAACAGAAGCATTTTAAACAATCATTTTGATAAGTAGAGAACTGAGTCAGAAGATTCAGGAAGTATGAAACCTGGTTGATAGCTACCGGTATGTGCCAATCCACACCTTAGTCTGGAACAGCCATATCAGGGCCAATTCATATTGAAATTCAGAACGATTCTTCATGCTTCCGTAACAGACATATAAAATATCGGAAAGAAACAATAGTTGGCCCACAAAAATAAGGTTCTGACAAAACAAAAGGCTGTTTGCTTGGATGGTCTGATCGTACAGTTAACAGAATTGTGATTCGAGGACCCTACTCCCGCATGTCAGAAATAAAACACAATGACGCATGATTTTAAGTTAATGGAGGAAAAAGGCCACAACTTTATTGGTTACAGCGTGTGAGTGGTATTGGCTTAGGCATTGGGTTGAAACAGACTATAATTGACTCCCCCCGCAGAGCGTGGGGTCACTCAAGGGTTAACTGCCCATGAGGTGGAGCTTGTTGATGCAAGATACAACTGGAAGCTCCACCCCCTGAAGTCACCGGAGGTCGTGCCATGGCCCCTAGCCACCAACAGGGCATTGGACAGGATCCACGACCGCCGGATTCCTTTACGGAATACCCAAACTTTAGGAGGGTTAGGCGATGGCCCGAACCTATGCCCTCCGATACCACACTAAACCCAATGCCTAACCGCCAATCTAACATAGTTGTGACAATTTGCTATGAGGTAGGCGAAAAAACCAATGAGGCTGTGCCAATTTGCCACTTGGCCAAAATTCCTACCAGGACCCTTGTACAAACAAGGCGACCAACCGCAGTCCATAGCAATGTCCTATCCAAGGAACAACCTAAGGGAGGGTGGGCGGGTGATCCGGCGGTGAAGTGACGCAGAATGGCGGAGAGGTGCCGCCGCGGCTGCCCAGGTGCAGCAAATCCCCGCCCCCAAGTCAGCCCTATTGGCTGACTGCTAGGGGCGCGGTGCGGCGGCGGGGCTAGGTAGGGCTGGGGCGAAACGCCCCCGCCTCAATGCTGGAGCCGGCTCCCGCTCACAACCCCTCCCCTCGCTAAGGAGGAGAGGCTTTCTCAATAACAATTGAGAGTTACTTTGAGTAAGGAGTTAACATTAAAGAACTTCAGTAACTACAAAGCAACTGGACAGGAGTGTCTGGTTTGTTGATTGCAAAACTGTACATGTAGAAAACCTCATTTTATCATCATTTTAAAACCACCTCACTTTCTAAGCTGCGGGAGAACTTTTGGTGGGTTGTTATTACTGCTTCAGGATTGGTCAGTATGTTTGTCACTGGTGTTTTAACAGATGGCGATTGCTAACTTTTACAGCTGACCATTAGGAGTTGGATAAATGTACAGGGTATATACTGATCTGGACAACGAGAAACTTCAGCACAGTTTTAGTTTTTTTGGTGTGTGTGTTTACTTGCACACTGGCTTGAGCTCATGCAAAGACTTCTACCTGTGTGGCATGGGTCCCTGGTTTGTATTACAAGTAATGGCCTTCCCAAGGGTCACAGCATCATGTGAATGGTTTGTAAGTGTATCAGGAAGCCAAACCATATGAGAAAAATATGTCACATACATATTGGAAGTGTATGTACAAGGAAAAGTGCAAGCGTAGAGGCAATGATAACCACATGGGGAAAAGGAATGTGAGGTGAAAGTCACAAATGCCAGGCAAAGTAATAAACATATGTTAGGACTTACACCCCTGAAGAGGGGCTCACAATTCCCTGTGCATAGAAATGTAGGTGTCATGGTGAATGTTTCTAGCTTGGCGTGATTGTTTCAGTGTGCAGGATATTTTTTCTTCTTAATGTGAGAATTGTTTCACATGCTTGCCCCCATCTGCTGTTTATGATAAATAGGCCAGTCTCACGTATGCAGATGACCTCCAGCTTAATTCCTGAATGCTGAAAATGCAAATGCAATATCTCTCATGTATGAATTAAACCTGTACTGCTTGTGTAATTGATGTGCTTTGTCTTTGATCTTTCATCACACAAGTACCTCTTCAATAAAAGCAGAGTACCTACATAGTTCCAGTACTATTCCTGCACCGGTAGTGAACTGGGTGCATCTATTTCTATAAAGCTGCATTAAAGTTTCTGTGCCTTAAATACTGGTGGGAGAAAGCACAAACTAAAGATTTCTAATCTATTTCCCCCTGTCTTCTGGAAGGAACTTGTGGAGTATTACAAGCACCACTCTCTCAAAGAAGGCTTCCGAAGTCTGGATACAACTCTTCAGTACCCATACAAAGAATGCGAAAATTCGCTGGACCAAAGGAGCAACAGAGCAAGTGGCAACAGAGCATGTGGCAACTGTGAGCATTAGAATTTGCTGTCATTTAATAACAAAGGAATAGCAGTAGGTTAAAAACATCTTCATTTTGCATTTTTGACACAGAACCAATTAATATGATAATGCTTTTAGCTAGGTTTTTTGTTTTGTTTTGTTTCCCTGCAGCTAAGCAGAAACAGGATCTGCTGACAGGTTTATGAACAGGTCTAGTTAGACTTCCTGACTGCCTGTCCTTAAATCAAATCACCGCTCAAACATCTATTAAAAATGTAAGTGAGCGATTGATTTGTAAACAGACATTTTGCATTGGCTGTGCTGTTTTCGGCTACATGAATTAATAAACATGTAATTCTAATCTTGCATTTGGCATTTAAATGAATAATTTGTGTGATTTAAAACCATAGATTATAGAGCAGAATTTCTGTGAAGAAACTTTTAAGTTCTTAACAGATTTTCCTCTACAATGTTGTTCTTGTTAGAATATCTTTCTGGGGCCTGACTAGATATTGAATGGAAGGCTTTGGCATGAGAACCTGAATCACCATCAAACATCGAAAATTCGTTAGGGAAAAGTCTCGTATTTGAAGAGAAAAGGCTGGATGTGTGCGGTAGACAATGAACAATGGCTAGAGAAAAGAAGTTCCGGAAGTGGAATGCAGGGGGGAAGCAATAGGCAGGGGAAGGGTTAAGCTTTCCCACTTCTCCCCTTCCCTAACATCTAATGATGGCCTTCTGAATATAGTCACAATGGAGAACCCCTGGTACTTCAGGTGTTACTGGACTACAACGCCCATAAACCCTGACCATGAACCATGTTGTCAGGGACTGATGGGAGTTGTATGCCAACAACCTTTGAGGGGGGCACAGGCTCCCCATCCCTGGACTATGGGGTGGGTATCCAGTGGACAGAATGAGTAACATTGATGTTATTTGAATGTGTGCTTTCTCTCTCTCTCTCTCTCTCTCTCACACACACACACACACACACTTGCACACCCCACCCCACTCAAAAGCATGTCTTCATTACCACTTGCTCAGCAATTGACAATGTGCAGTCGTACCTTGGTTCTCGAATGGAATCCATTCTGGAAGTCTGTTTGACTTCTGAAAACGTTCGAAAACCAAGGCGCGGCTTCTGATTGGGTGCAGAAGCTTCCTACACTCAACTGGAAGCCCCAGAAGCCGCGTCGGACATTCGGGTTCCAAAGAACATTTGCAAACCGGAACACTTACTTCTGGGTTTGCGTCGTTAGGGAGCCAAAGCGTACACGTACCAAAGCGTTCAAGAACCAAGGTACGACTGTATATAAAATTCATCTTTTTAGACATAAGGAATTGAGTGTGGCCTAATAATATTCCATTGATAAATGGAAGCATGTTGAAAAACTGCCAGATGATCTGTAGATGTTTTTCAAAAACAAAATTGCAGTGTTTTAAGCGAAGTAGGCCCATATAACACTCAATATCTGATAAGGAGGAAGGAATGCTTTTAATGCTGTTGACAAACAAAAAAAATATCCCATTATGGCCACTCATGGCTCTAATTTTGAAGAGCCCGTCACTTTTTGCTCATTTTAGATGTTCACCTCTTATTTCCGAGAGCTTCCTATTTAGCAGACGAGGCTTGTAGGAAAATAAATAGGACACTCTCACATATGTTGCTTAAATCAGGCAGTTCTTCTATCACTTTGTAATATGGATGTAACACCTGCATTGCTTCCAGCACACTGTAAGATGAGAGACACCTGAATTGCCAGCAGTACATGTGAAAAGGATCTGGTGGTCTTAGTAGACCACAAGCTTCACATGAGTCAACAGTGTGATGCAGCAGCAGCAAAAAAGTGGATGCTATTCTAGGTTGCATCAACAGAAGTACTGCTCTATTCTGCCTTGGTCAGACCACACCTGTGGTCTGGGCACCACAATTTAAGAAGGATATTGACAATCTGAAATGTGTGCAGAGGAGGGCAACCAATTCCAGCATTGCTGGGGGTTGGACTAGATGTCCCTTGAGGTACCTTCCAACTCTACAATTCTATGGTTCTACCTTGTCTCCAGTGGTAAAGTAAGATCTACAGGTACATGCCAGTCCAACCAGCTTTTGTATGTGGAATGGGGAGGGGGTGCCATCTTATCTGTCTCAGGCAAAAATATGCCTTTGGCCATCTCCATAAATCCCATTGAATTCAGCAGGACTTAGTTGTGTGTGTGTGTGTGTGTGTGCATAGAATTAAACAAAATTATCTTGTCCTTCCTATTGTGTTCTCTACTCCCCATTCGGTTTTCCCCATCAAACAGTCTTTGTTGTTTTGTCAGTTTATGGTTTTCTTTTCTTTTCTGCCTAACACCCCTTTCTAATGCTTATTTTGGTTTCTAATTCATGTATATGCATTCCTTTTTCCTTGCACTTGCTTGAGAGCTTTTAAAATCCCCACTTCTTTCTCTTGTCTCACTTTGTTTCATGGGTCTGTTATTTTATTCTAGTTATTCTTGTGTAGGAACAGGCACAGGTATCGTACACACATTCTTGTTAAATTAGCAAATGCAGTTAACGTTAACATAATTAACTCCTGCTTCTCTTCCCCTGACTTTCCCCTGTTGAGCAAGAAGATCTAAAGCGGGATTGTAGGTGTGTGGTTAACTGAATGTGCCTACGATCCTCCCCACAGCTGGGAACTACATGAGCATTGTAACCAAGGAGGATAATAACTGCATTCAACCAACTGGGTTTATGACTCCACTATTGATCTTCTTGCTTAGTGCAGGCCTGGCACTTGCTCCACAGATACAGATACATTTTGAGAACTCCTGAATAGGTCTACAGTTTTGGGCATGATTCAGATGGGACAACAAAAATGTGGTTTGTTATTAGAAGGAGCCACACTAAACCCTTTGGGTTCAAGGGGAAAGAGATCTGAAGTGTTTGCTTCAAGTTTTGCTTCTTCTGATGTTTGCCATTGCAGCAGAAAGTAGTTTGTGCAAATCATAGTCTGTTTCCAAACCAGAATCTGAAGTCACAGTTCTGTCATGGTTTCATTTATATCTGCTTTGAACACAAAACCAGTTCGCAACGTTCACATGCAGTGGTCAAACTGCTGTATTCTACAACTGGAAGCAGAGGTTTGGGGAGTGTGTGAACTAAGGTTGTACTCTTCATATATTACTGCTACATTTGAACTGGGCTTAAGTGTCTACTCTGTTCACAGTTTTAATGGGATTAATATCCTGTTCTGGCCTCATGCTATGCATCCTCATCTAAAGTTAGGTCCTGAGTCACTTCACTGTTTAAATAATTTCACTATAATAACTAATAGTTTATACTTATACCTACTTTCTACCATGTGAATAGTAGTTTATGAAAAAATTCTACTCTTCTGTTTATTCACCATGTCAGGGTGCACCAATCTTTTTGGGCCCATGGGCACATTTGCAAACTGTTTTAGGTGCCACACACACACTGTAACCAAGTACATACCACAACCTGTTATTATGTTGGCCATAACATAAATGCTTCTTTCAAGGTGGAACGGCAAGGGTTATTCAGTTGCCAGGGAAGGCTTCCACCCATGGGTGCAACATTGATGACTTTTGCACTATGCCATTTTTAAAACACACAAACACACTAAATTTCCAAAAGTCCAACCAGTTCATATTTGATTTACCCATATTCAAGTGGTTCATCCAAGTCTCTTAATATTCAGAAGAATCTTCCCTTTTTCCTTTACAGAAGTCCTGTTGATTTGCCTTACAAATGCTTGCACACACTTGTGATACAATTTGAAAACATGATCCAAAGGCACATTTAAGAAGCCACACTGAGCTCTAAGGGTAAAGTGGCTGATAAATCACCAGTGAAGTGATTAAAGGCTGGATTCTCCTAACCCAACCTGGTGCGCTATAGTTATTTTGGACTACATGGAAGTCATAGTCATTGGTCATGCTGACTCTGACTGATGAAAGTTGTACTCCAAAACATCTGAAAAGCTGCAGGTTTTCAGGGGAAGGTGTTTCTAAGGATTTCTCGGCTGTGTTGCAAAAAATAAAAAATAAACAGAATGTCCCATTCCTTAGTTTCACCATGGAAAGACTCCACATGCCCTCCCAGAGCCTGTATATAAAAACTTATTTTCTTGACCTTCCTTTTTTTGGAAAAGGAATCAGTGACTTTTCAAGAGTGGCACTGGAAATCCATAGCTGATTAGGAATTTGAACCTTCATCTTCTTAAAGTCTCAGGCTAGCATCCTCTCATCTTATATCTCCATATAAAATGTTTAAAAAGAGAAAATAGTGATCTAACATGCTCCCTTCACCTCAAGCTAATAGAGGGGAGTTGGCCAAGGGTTTTGCTAAGAGGCGCAGTCCCAACCTAGGAACAATTTTCCTCCCTAGAATGTGAAAGAGAAGTATACCTTACCAGACTTCTTTTTCAACCTGCTAATTCTGTAGCATTGCTCAGTTGTTGAAAAAAAAAAGGAAGTGATATTGAACTAGATTGGAAAATTGTCAGCTCTTTTTTGGTTTCTTACTTCTATTCAAAATGTGGTTGAGGCCTTAATTATGTGGTTCTTTCGCAATGACTTTGTGGGATCCAGGAAATAGAGTGAGCTTTACTGCAGCCTATGATGATTACTTGTGCATTTTGGGGCCTATGTGGTTCATAGGGCAAGGTTGGAGTGAGGTAGTTCTGTGCCATATCATTTGTTGATTTGGGCTATGGTGGAGTAAAGGTAAATAGCATTTCCATGTGCTCTGGCTTCCGTCATGATGTCTCATTGCGCCAGAAGTGTTTTAGTCATGCTGGCCACATGACCCGGAAAGCTGTCTGTGGACAAACACCGGCTCTCTCGGCCTGAAAGCAAGATGAGCGCTGCAACCCCATAGTTGCCTTTGACTGGACTTAACCATCCATGGGTCCTTTACCTTGTTTACCTTTTTACCTTATGGTGGAGTACTGAGACCCTTCTGCTTTCTGCTGCACTGGAACGTCAGGAAAGTGAGGGGGTGAAGTAAGTCACAGCCACTTCCCATATGAGCTAGTACCATGTGCAAGGTAAGATAGGGGAAGGGTGACAGATGTAGCCTCCAAGGAGAGAAAGAAAAGAACACACGTTCTTTCCCTAAAGAACTCTCCTATTTTATACCCTCCAATACTTCTCCAGTGAATTCTTATTCTTATTCCATAAGAAGAAGAATTTTATTATTTATACCCCACCCATCAGACTGGGTTGCCCCAGCCACTCTAGTCAGCTTCTGACATATATAACAACATAATAAAACATTTTAAATCTTCCATATACAGGGCTGCCTTCAGATGTCTTCTAAAGGTTGTACTCATCTCCTTGGCTTGGGAGTCGCCTAACTACATACCCTCCAACATTTTTCTGATGAAAATAGGGACATCCTAAGGAAAAGCGGGACATTCTGGGACCACATCAGAAACCGGGGTGGGCTTCTGTAAATCCAGGACTGTTCCTGGAAAATGGGGACACTTGGGAAGGTCTGCGTGCCACATGTGATAGGAGAAGCTGCACATATTAAACATCTCCCGCTACGCAACTGTTAAAGGCACTGACAGCAGTGAGGTGGCTTATTAATGCTCTGCATGGTGCTCCCCACAATACAAAGTGGTACATCTACGTTAGGAAGTTTTTAGCGCCTAGCAAGTAGTGCCTAAAAAGTAACCATTGTGCATGCATTTTGCTGCCCTGTCATGAACAGGAGTGTTTTTGAAACAACAATGCAACCAACTTCTGCGTGCATACCTTTTTGAGAGAAAATCAGCCACAGAACTGGGAAGTTTGAATTCATATTATTTTGCTTGTTTATTCTAGAACCCACCTGCTTTATTTATTTATTTAACAGCCCCCCCCCAAAAAAACCCCTCAAAGTGACACACGTGTTTTCCTTTCCTTGCTTCTCCCATGCGCCAAATTAACAACCCTAGGAGATAGGTTAGACTAAGGGAGAGTGACTGGTCCTGTAAGCTTCATGGGTGAGTGGAAATCTGAATCTGTGTCTTCCCCACCATAGTCTTGACGCTCTAAGCACTAATAAGGCCACACTGGCTTTCGAAATGCCCACTGCTCCAGGGTGGAAGGCATTGACAAATGGCTTCATTCTGCACACTGTGCTTTGATACTAATTCTGAGGTGGGGGAGGAAGTGGTGGGGAATGGAGCTATACAAGTGGAGGAGTTAGAGCAAATCCACAGCTTCTGTACCTCAGCTCGGTAAGAGCAAAAACAAACAAACAAAAAAGGCACAGATTTTTGAGTTTGGGGAGTATGAAAAAAAAAAACGCCAAGTTTCTTCAGGGAAATCCATGTTTCTTGTTAACAGAAGCAGGCACACCATACCTTTGAAACACTCTTATACCATTTTATGAGGTATGAAGAATGCAGGGAACTGTAGTTTGTTGCAGGTGCTTGGAATTACGTAGGTCTGTGAGGCCAGCACCCTTAACAAACTACGGTTTCCAGGATTCCGTAGTTAAAAGTAGAAGAGTGTTTTAAATGTATGGTGTGGTTTGCTAATATTTCAATATCATTTAACCAATTTTATCAGCAGTATTATATTACCAATATTATTTTATCAATATTTCAATGTCATTTTGCTTGTCTCTCTCTTTTTCCTTTCTTTCTCTAAGCCCCTTCTTTGTTCTGTGGGTTTTCTTTTGTAACTCCTCCAGACTACAGCTTTGTTCCCCCTTCCTCCACTCCTTTCTGGTCAGGTACTGCTTTACTGCTTTTATATTTCTTCTCAATTTGCTTCTGTTTTGCAAATAAAATATTTCTGTCTCTGTGTGCAGTGCAAGCTAGGGAAGGGACGGATTCTCCCCCTGCCCCCCCAATTGAATATAATTTGACTAAACACCAAATTATGGTTTATAAAGATGGTCTCCTAGCCTTTTTTGAAACTGACTTATTTCTGAACAGCTGCTCCATGGCTGGGAGAATATTTAACCTGGCCAAACAAGTGAATGGGACACCATTCAGTGGGATTGCCATGTGATCTCACACACAGATGAACACATACAAAGTTTGGTTAGCCAGTGTTTTCTCAGCTATGCAGGTGCTGCTCTCAAATAGGTGATTCCCATACATTTGTGAGAATGTTGAAAGGCCATAAAGGCTGATCCTGGAATAATAATATGCATTCAGAATTTGCAGTTCTACACAGCTGTGGCTGAACTAAGCCTAATATGTATGATTGTGATGATACTATAAATAGCTGTTGAACACCTCAAATTACCATATTCTATCTGGACATAGTCTCAAAATCTGAAAACAATGCTTTTGTGAATCAAAATATTCGTCCCATCCCTAAGTCAGAGCTTAATGCAACATCATTCTTTGGTAAAATACTTCAGTCTAAAAAAAACAACAACCTTCATTAGAGTTTTGCATGCACACTATCTATCTGTTTTTATTTTCTATGCATTTGTATTGTGTTTCTTATTCTCTTTCAAACTTTTATTGTACGTCAAGAAGCATTTAGAATTTTTTAAGATGCCACAAAGGGCCAAGGTTCTTTCCTTTATTTAAGAGCAGAGAGAGCTCTACTGATGTGACCTCTCCTGTTATATATCTATTTATTTTTACAGCTCACCCAGTCCTAAAATGTGTTTGTGTGTTGTGTGCGATATCAGTTAAAAAAAAAGGTCTTACATAGAGTAAAAAATCATCACGATAGCTAAAAGAGACCCTTCATAGTCAGAGCGAGCATATTTTATAAGAAATACAGGATATAACTATCTATACCTAGGACTGCCAATCTGGTCGGTTAAAAATATGAGGAATGGATTCAAGTACAGCCTGGAAACAGAACCTTTGGACCTCTAGATGTTGTTGGACAACAACTGCTGCTGGCCTTGACCATTAGACATGCTGGCTGGGGCTGATGGGAGCTGGGAATCCAACAACATCTGGAAGTCCATAGGTGCCCCATCCCTGATGAGATGTTTTGGTGGGCCAGGAGATGGAGGCTGACAAATGTAGTCTCAGTAGCAGAAGGATGGGTGGGAAAGAAACTTCCACAAACTTGAGGCAAATCTACCAAATGGCAAGTAGAATGCATGACAGTCAGCAACTCTGTTAGCTCTTCTGCTTCGCAAATCTTCTTGGGGCTTCTGGCTGGCTAACTGTTGCAGACACAGTGACTAAAAGAAGATTAGACATTTTTCTGGAGGTTACTGACAGACACAGTGGCTAAATGGAGCCCCTGTTTATAGACCTGGTGTACTTCCAAGGGGATATAAGTAACAAGGAAGGACTGGTGTCTTCACGACCTGTTTGTAGGCTTCTCAAAAAATTCTGGGAAGCAGGATTTCAAATGAAATCCTGGCTTAGTTGAACACCTGTCACAAAATCTTGCTTGATGTGAGCAACCCCTTACTTAAAGTCCTCCTTATTTAGCCTCTGTGCATTCTTGGAGTTTGTATCCTCGTGGTTTCTACTTTCCTCCTGTCATAGTTGATGTATCTCTCCTAAAGTGATGCAAGGGAAAAAATACATCATTTGACAACTTTGGCAAAAGTGTTGGTTTATGGCCAGTAGTGGACAGTGTTTACATATTGGAAACGTAAATGGTAATCAAGTGGCGGATTCTCTTATTCCCTCCCCCTTACTTTCCCCCCCAAAGTATTGATGTGGTCTTATATTTATAATACTGGCTGCTTAAAGGGATTGTGCATTAGGTACTATGGTGACAAAAATAGGGCATAATTTATTTTCAGGCTGAGATTTTATATCAGGCATTTCAATTTTGGTCACTGAAGTGTGTACAGTTATTCTTTTCCCCCAAAGTACAGTATCTATTACTGTTATGGGAAAACTGTCGCAGTGTGTAAAATATTGCCTTTTGGTACCATATGAGTCCACAATAAACTATGACACAAAAGCATGTGCAGCAATTTTGGAACGCAAATGGTCATCTTCATCATAGCTGCCTATATATTTTTCTCCTTTGGATGCCATTTTACATATAACTCTTGTGGATTTAAATTGGGGAAAGCCTGTTCTTCTGTCTGCAATGGCCTTTTTGTTTTGTTGGGGTGGTGGCTGGGTGGTGGAAGTGTTTTCCCCCCATGATGAAATAATTTGGGTTCAATAAATGTAACCACCACCCCCTCCTCACTTTGCTGTGATAATGATTGTGCCTTTGCACCCAAGAATCATTTTTTGCAGTGATCTGAGAAATTTCTTTCCGTCTTCACTGCTCTAGTTGGAATGATCATGAAGTCACTTTGCTTGACTTCTAAGACTAGCTTGAAGGGAGTGGCTTAGCTCTCTACCCACTGATTTCTTCCTGTTAAGGAAGGATTTTTTTAAAAAAACATCAGAATATATATATTTTAGCTGCTTAAAACTTTTTGATTTTCTGATCATTTTTAACTGTGGACTGATTTGGTTGTGCGTGTTTTATAATGTATTCCCCCCTGCTGTTTCCAGGCTTAGGTTGCTAGCACTTATATTGATTTTGTCTCTTGCATGTCACATTTGGTATTTAGATCCAGAAATAAAAATATAATAGGAAAAGGTGACGTGAGAGAACAATGGATGCTTCTTGAATGCTAGTTTCCTCAGGGATCAGGAATCTGTGGCCCTCCAGATGTTGTTGAACTCCAACACCCACCATTCCTAACCATTGGCCATGCTGGCTGGGGCTGATGGAAGTTGGAAGTCCATCAGCATCTGAAGTGTCACATGATCTCCATTCCTTCCTTAAAGTGCCAACACTAAGGTGAATCCCCCAGATCCATGAAAAGGTTAAGCATGGAGGTTGGTCATGCAGTGTTAATAAGAGCCAGTGTGGTGTAGTGGTTAAGAGTGGTGGGCTTGTAATCTGGTGAACCGTATTTGATTCCCCGCTCCTCCACATGCAGCTGCTGGGTGACCTTGGGCTAGTCACACTTCTCTGCAGTCTCTCAGCCTCACTCACCTCACAGAGTGTTTGTTGTGGAGGAGGAAGGGAATGGAGATTGTTAGTCGCTTTGAGACTCCTTAGGGTAGTGATAAAGTGGGATATCAAATCCAAACTCTTCATAATGCTGCAAATAATTCTTATTGACTTGATAGCACTATTTAGTCCAATTCCTGGTCCCTTGCATGGTTTTTTTTTTTTTTTTAAATCTTATGCATGGCTTCATTCCTGAATATGAGCACAACAAGGTTCCGTTTTGTCATCTAATTACTTATTTCAAGCATCTTACCCTGCCCTTCAAGAACAACAAAAACAGGGTTTCCAGAGTGAAGTAATATCCCTTCCACTTCCAGCTCAGTCACTAGAGCATGTGAATCTTAATCTCAGGGTCATGGGTTCAAGCTCCATGTTGGGCAAAAATGTTCCTGCATTGCAGGAGGTCGGACTAGGTGACCATTGTGGCCCCTTCCAACTCTACAATGATTCTGTACAAGTAGTAAGGCAGTCCTTGTGCTCAGGCTTGCAATCTAAGAGAAGTTATACAAAAGGAAGAAAAGGTTGGGGAGGGATGCGGGGAGGAAAGCAAATTGAAGCAGCTAGTTAAATAGTTCTTGTAAGGAACAGCTGGAATGGAAACAGTTCAAAAAGAGGAGGAGGCAGAACTTGCCAGTGTCTCAGCTGACCAAACGGTAGGTCCCTGCAGCTCCTTCTCTCCTTCTGCCTTGCCTGGTCGAATGGCTGCTGCTAGAGGAGATAATATGCTACCTAGACGATGTGTGATTTATGTCCTTTTAAGATTCTGGCTGATTGCTTGTGATCATTAATGCCCCACTGATATATGCACACCAGCCCATGTGGGAAGGAGGTGCTCATCTGTGATAATACTCCACATAGCTGCAGTATGTGTATTTGTGTATGTATTGGGGGGGGGGAGAAAGAGGGGAATTAAAAAGCCATTTATTTATTTAAATTTATACATAGAATTGTAGAGTTGGAAGGGATCCTGAGGATCATCATCCCCGCAACGCAGGAATCTCAGCGAGACAGTACATGACAGCACTTGATTGTTTTTTGTTTTAAAAAGCTTAAAAGCAGTTTACCAAAAGATAAAACTAATTTGACTGGCCCATGGCCCATGCCCTTTGTTTCTCACAGTGCATTCTCTTGCATATTTACTCAGAAATAAGTTCCATGGGGTCTTATTATCAGGAAAGTGGGCATAGAATAATTAAGCCTAGAATCATAGGACAAGGAATGGGGGGAGTGACTCAAGATAGAAACAGCAACAAAAATTTATAGTGGAAACTTTAAAAAAAAATTCTAAGGCTCTTTCTCTGAGAGTATACTGCTGTACTGCTAAGTGAAGTGATTTCTGTTTTTTTTTTTTAAATAGGTTAGGATTGTCTGATTACTTATACCATCCTGAACCTAGGCAGATGTCCTTAGAAGTGTGTTCCATTTATTTCAACAGAATGACCAACATCCAATGAGCCCCATATATGAGCAGTTTTGTGTGTGTGTGTGTGTGCAAAGGTGCATATTTTTTCTCTTTCTTTTTGGAACCCTTCGTGTTACTCGGGAGGGTCTCCCAACATTTCACATGCAAAAGCCTCAGGGTGTGTGTAGAATAATACCTATGACCCATTTGGTCCCCAGTCAAGGTATATTTAGGATGATTTCCCCTACTTTCTCTGGGTTTCCATTTTGGCTTTGTTTAAAACAAACAGAAAAGTCTAGTCAAGAAAACATCACACTGAATGGATTTCTTTTGCACTTTTTCATATGGTCAGCTTGCATTTCTTTGTTTAAAAATACATTTGCTTGCACTTGTACTACAGTTGTATGCTGTGCTGAAATAATTCAACAGCTACGCAGTTAGTGAATTTCTAATTATGTTGCCTTCCTGTGTTCCCAAGCAGTGCTGAGTCCCAAGGTTCTCGGTATCGCTATTGCCCGCTATGACTTCTGTGCACGAGACATGCGCGAACTGTCCCTGGTCAAAGGAGATGTGGTCAAAATTTACACCAAGATTCGTGCCAATGGCTGGTGGAGAGGTGAAGTAAATGGAAGGGTAGGTTTATGTTTTTGACAGCGTACTTTTTGTATATTCCATGCTTTGAAGAATGTTAGCAAATGCTTCTTTAATTTTGTTCTGTTTATTTGAACTATTTTTTATCCTAACTTTCTGAGGTTTGAGCTGAAATATGCTATTCCTTGAGTCCCATTGTATTCAGTAGGGCTTACTCTAAGTGGAGATGCCCAAGGTTGCACTGTTAGGGTCTTTAACCAAACCAGAAAATAAAATACTTAAAATGAATAGTGCTCAACAATTAGCAAATTAAAATGGCATAAGCAGCAGCAATATAGCTTTCAAAACATTTCTATGGGAGTCCAGGAGCAGCTCTACCTCACTGGTGAGTTCATTCCTGAGCCAGAGGTAAAGGCACTTGGAAGTGGTTCCAAACTGCAGAACTCAGCTGCAGCAGGGCTTGTTCAGGAAGAGGCTGTCTCAAAAGATGTGTGAGCCCCAGGCCACAAATGGCATAAAAGTAAGCACTGGCATTTTAAATTTAGTCTGGAAGCAAACCAATATCAAGTGTTGCTGATTGCAACTCCAGCTTAAGCATTTGAGTTGTCTTTCAGGGCAGTCCCCCCAAAAAGCACATTGTGGAAATCAATTCTAGGCATGATGAAAGCATGGGAAACTGTATGAGAGACACTTCTTCTCAAAGCCAATGCAAAAGCCAGTGCAGTTGATAAAAGATGCCTCTGGTCCCATGCTAGTCTTAGGAGCAAGACAGATGCTTCAACCGCTGTTTTGTTTGCTTGAGTAGTTTTCAATGTCTTGAGTGCATTCACAGCCCTTATTGACTATGCAGTGAGTGTAATTTAACCCCCAGTTTTCTGTGTAGAGCAGTCTTCCTCAAACTCGGCCCTCCAGATGTTTTGGGACTACATTTCCCATCATCTCTGACCACTGGTCATGCTAGCACACACACACACACACACACAGTCATATGAGTGCCCACTTGCTGCTTGAAGTGGTACAAGCAGGTCTGCTGCCTCATTTGCTGAGTACTGAGTCTGTGCTTGGCGTGACTGTATTCCTGTCTCAGCTGAATGCTGAAAGTTCCTGAATTGCTAAATGTAATGTTGGCAGTCAGCCCTATTTCTGATCATATTCCTATTTTTTGCACGCTTTGGGTCATTAATTTGATATCTTTATCCGGAGAGACGTTGAATGCTCTGCCACAAAAATTAGTTTGTCGCACCCTCTTCATCCCCTTTCTCACTGTTGTGAATCATACCTAATTTGAACAGGTGGGTTCTAAAGAACATTATTCTGTGCCAAAGGAATATCAATTTAATACGTTGTGCCTTTTCTTTCTTGATGTTCCCTTTAGGTGGGTTGGTTTCCCTCAACGTACGTAGAAGAGGATGAATGATTTGGAGACATAGCTGGTACTCTCGATCATAAACTTCAGGGACTGTGAATTTCAGCCATCTGCAAAGCATTATTCGTCTTGTTAAGTATTTGAAATGCAGCGCTCCTGTCTGTTAAAACCCTCCAGTCTTAACACTGGGATTACTGAAGAAGTTTGTGTTGACAGATTAATATCTCACTCAGATCTGTGCAAAGAAGCAAACTGCCTGCCCATCACCACTGGGGACCAGTTCAAAACTCTAACTTCACCTTCCTGAAAAATCACTTCAAAACAGACTTTTAAAAAAATGCTTCTTTTCATTCCATCCTGCTGTACACATTGAATACTAAGTATGGGTAGCTATTTACTAACCTTCGTTTCTTTTTTCTTTTCCTGTTAGCTAACATCTCTGATGGCATTAGGAGATGAAGGCTTGCTTTATTGTTGCCTATCATAGCTTCCAGGAGGAAGGGGGGGGAGTTTTAGCATTCCAGTAGTCATGTGGTCAATATTATTTGTCTTGAAATATCCAGCAGCAGCAATTAACCTTGCCAATGACTGCATAGCCATCAAGGATGCAGCCTCTAAACACACTTTATGGAGACTAAGCTAAATTCAACACAGCTCTGCGTGTAATTCTGGGGAGGAAAAATACAAAGGAGTTCAGTCTTTAATTCGATGGGTCATTTTAACTGGCTTATCTGTGTCTTCTTTTTTAAAAAAAAGTTTTATGAAACAGCAAACTTCAGGAAGTGTTTTGTGGGTTACCATACGGTTGTGTTAGAAAAAGGGATTCCATAGTATTTAAGGTTACAGATTCCTAGCACAAAATATTCCATACAGAACAGTAATTTAAAATGCACACGTCCATATATTTTGCAAAATTCCATGTACCTAGGAGATGTTATGGTTTTATATAAATCTTTGGGCACGGTTTGATATTCTACCTTGGCCATTATTGAAAGCTCTGCTAATACGCAAGATCCCTCTCTCTCCAGTTGCCTTACTTGTCTCAGTGGGACCAGTAATAATTTAAAAAGTTGTGCTGTGTACTTAAAGTAGGTGATATTATTACAGAAAGCAATTTGTGAGAGATGTTTCCTCCTTCTCTCCCACGCCCCTCCCCAAGATGAACTGTGCTTTATTTCTGAGACAAATGGTAATTTCCTCATTCAGTGGCTTTCATTATTGGGGTGGAATCATATTTTTTTCACTATAAAACTAAACTGCAATATTTGGGACAAGTTAATAAGCTCCTTGCAATTTCTAGGACACTAACAATCAGATCGCTGAGTGTCCTCGCCTTCATGTTCCATCCCTCAGTTTTCTCAGGCAGAGAGCAGAACTGCAGAACTGTATGTTCCCTACTTGTGAGAAACAGAAGTGAAAACCCAAAAAAATGTTCCGGCTTGTGCAAAAGCACTCTGGATTAACAGGGAGGGCCTCTTGGATCCACCATCAGGAAAAAAAATTCCTCTGGTTGATGTTTTGCCTGAGTGTCATTACCCATAAAATTAACAGAAGCCTTGGAGATCTTTGTTCCACCTCACAAGGTTGTGTATTGTGCCTAGAGACCACCCCAACTTGGTGCACACAGCCCATTCTGTCCCTCTCCCCCCCTTGCCATTCCTAATGCTCACTTGCCTCCAGTTGAATGCTTGGCCATTCAGTTGCCAATTGATCCAGAATTTGCAAGGCCTCTCCAATCTTCCCCCATTAAGGAGCTTGTCGTCAAGCAAAGAGGATATCTCTGTGTATACCTGTAGCATACAGAAGTTCAAAATGATGTCAGCTTTGATTTTATTGAATACATTATTTTGGTGGAACCAGCTGCAGCGTTTGTAAAAGATTGCAGAAATGTACAGTGGTGCCCCGCTAGACGAAAATAATTCGTCCCGCGAAAATTTTCGTCTAGAGGGGTTTTCGTCTTGCGGAGCGGCAATGGGAGCCGCGCTCCGCAAAACGAAAAAAAAAAAAAGACGAAATTTTTTCGTCTTGCGAGGCAGCCCCATAGACTTTTTCGTCTAGCGGGGCAGCCTCCCGCTAGACGAATGCTTTCGTCTAGCGAGTTTTTCGTCTAGCGAAGCATTCGTCTAGCGGGGTACCACTGTATTTTATAAAATGACCTGATCTTAAATGTTAGATTAGGAATGCTCCCCTGGTGCATTTTTTTCTGTACTAACTAGTTTTGTCTAGTGGACTTGATCTCTAAATGGGCAAAATTGCTTTACTGCTGACTTTTAATGGGATATGGTTTTGTCTCTAGGTCTGTGAAACGTATTGTGCTGTGTCATCAGTGTTTATCTGTCTTGTAGAGGGAGAATCAGCTTAAGGTAAAGATTAAGAAATGTATCTTTTCAAGAAAAGATTTTGATTAATAGTTTAGGTAACCTAAAGTTGCTGTTTGCTAATTTTTGCAACTCAGGGGCTTAATGGAACTCAGTGAAGTTATGTCATATCTAAATACTTCCCTCCTATTCATGCACCTCGGCCCAGCAGTTCTTTAGGGGCAGGGGATTTCCACCTGTGAAAGAGCTTCTGCATTAACTTCAGCAGGAGAAGAGAAGCAGCATGGTATGTGCAACTGAAGTGGTCAGTTTTCAACCGCAGATAAACACCTTGCTCATCCCTTGGTTCCATCAATCACTCTCTCCACCTGCCTGTTAGAACAAGGAGGGACTTCTCTTTGTTTCACAGCAGTGGGGAAGAGAGGGCAAGGGTGGACCAAGACTCCACCTTCTTTTACTGCTGCATTAAGGGTTGAACAGAGTCTCTGGATTGTGACTTTGCAGTCCAACATGAAACCTTTTGCACTGCTGGGCTTTCTCTTCTCTTTCCAGGATAGCGAATGTAGGAGCTTAGTCATTCTGAAGCTCCGTGTGTGCACCTACAGAACTCTGAACAGGACTGTGCTTGTTGTGTTGTTGTTTTGTAATGCCCTGTGTTGAACAGATTAAATGCTGCATTGTATTATATTTCAATACCAAAGATTTAATATGCCAGAGCCATTGCTCCCCCCCCTTCTTTCTGCAATGCGTTTTCTTTTTGCCTCTCTGCCTGACCTTGCTCTCACTCAGGGAGCTGGGGCAGTACTTTAATTTGTAATATTGTGTAAATATGTGAATATATTAATAAACTGGTTAATTTCTTGTTTAATGACTCAGATCTTACGACTGGTTATATTGCAAAGGCTTGGCTTGCTATTTTGTAAAGGTTCCTTATTATTCCTAACGTGTCTCATATCTTTCCAGCAACATATTGAACACTTGATTATGCATTGTTTTGTAAGGCTCAGTTATATTTATATATGAGGCCATCAGAGCTCAGCTGAAACATCAATTCCAGCTTCACAGCTCTTTCCATGGGCTGCAAAGTTGAGTTCTCCTTTTGTCATTTATTTGTTGGTCCAACTGTGGTAGGGGGGAAGAGAAAGGAAGAAATCAATCTTTTTACTTACAATCTGCTGTTTTTAAATGCTTTGGTCTTATCATTGGTATTGTGCATTTTTAGTTTTTATTGTTTATTCTTTCACTATGTTAATCTCTGTAAGCAGCTTTGTATGTTTTTATAACAGAGAAGCAGGATAAAAACACTACTTTTTGCAAGTCTGAAGCTAAGAAATATACTAACACAATATTGGAAAATGGCTACTAACTTAATTGTAGAGGCATGATGGGATAGACTATGTAATATAGCCCTTATGGGGAAACTAACAAAGAGTCTTAGAGCAATAAGGGACATAAAAGACTGAAAGCGATTTTGACATGGCATTGCACAGATTATTCAGTACACTGGAAAGGACGTTGTCCCCTTAAATACCAGGTACCCACCACTCACTCTGGGAGAATCTATTAAGGTGGAGCGTAGAAGACACCTTACCGATGTAATCAACTCTAAGCTATTACACAAACCTGCTTAACGCTTGACTATTATTTACATTGTAAATAATGTTTGTTGGGGGTGGGGATTGTTTGTTATATGTATTTTCAAAGACCAGAGGTTAGTGAGCACAATTGCTTAGGCAATTGGGAAAAGCTCCCTTACTTTCCTAATGAGTGCATTGAGGCTGTGAGACAGAGGCAATTTTTGTAGCTATGAACAACAACAGAATAAACAAAATCAAAATAATTTTGGGAAGGACTTTAAGGGGGCATTTTGTACTGTGCCCCTGCCAAATTCAAGCCAAAGAAGCACCTCAGTGATATTTTGGCTACTTTCTAATTATACACACTCCTTATTTATTATAACATTTCCTCCTGTGGTTCCAGGTCAGAGGTTCCACCAGAAACTGCACCAGGGGTTCATCAACAATGGCAGATAAGCTTCTCTGAAAATCAGTGTTGCCCAATACTATTAATTGCCCAGTTCTTCAATTTTTAAGGACCGTTTGGTGTGTTCAAGTGGGCCAAACAGTGCCTCACAAGAGCTGAGTATACACCCCAGAACAAGACCCAGAATCCTCTGCAACACAGCTGGGGTGCTGTGCTGAACGAGCTAATGCAGAAAGAAATTCTTTTGAAAGCAAAACGTTTGAAAACTGCTGATCTGTGTCATCACTGTGAATTAATGGAATATTTTTCTTATACTACTATTAATTGCTTAGCCATACCTTTCATCCATTAATTTCTTGATTTGCCACATCAGTAAGATCCTAAACAAGATATCTTGTGCTAAATATCTCTCTCTCTTTCATAGCTCCATTCTTTTGACACATGAGTTCAAATCTGAAAAGGTCTTCTGACCCTAGGAATCATTCCCTGGGCTTTTAAAAACCTTCTTTTATGTCCCCGCAAAACACAGTTCTGAAATACAGTCGTCTTTTTTCTTTTCTTTTTAAGGCTTAGCTGATGTGGAACACTCTCATCTTCCTTTCATGATGATGATGATGATGTCAAAATTGCTCATTTTAGAAGCCAGAAAATATTAGCAAATTATCACAGAGTCAAGAAAACATGAGAACAACCCTGCAGGATTAGACCAAGATCTATCTATGGTAGTGGCATCCTTTTTCAAACCATAGGGGGCCTGATACCACCTCTAGTAGTTGCCCATGGTTTGTCACAAGCACTTGGTATTCAAAGTAATACTGCTTTTGAACATGGGAGTTCCACCTTATTATCATGACCAGTAACCATTAAATAGACCTGTCCTCCATGAATCAGTATATGCTATGTAAGTTAAACATGTGTTTAACTATCTTGAATCTGCTACCAGTCAGATGTGATTGACTGGCCCTGAGTTCTGGTAGGATGAGAGTGCATAATGGAGGACACATTTTGTATCTTTTCTTGAAAAATGAACACATATCAAATTACACTTGTCCGTCCATCCATTCATGCATGCTTTGTATGCTAGGAATATTTTGAGATAAATGCATGAGATGTACCGGTAACCAATAAAGGGCAATGAGAGCCAGTGTGATTTAGGATACAGAGTATTGGACTTGGAGGAATTCCCATCAGCCATGGTTCTCTTTGGCAGTGGATGAGATCTCTCACCACTTCATTATTCAACAGTGCATAACTTGCAGCTAAATGTGTTAACTGAATTCATTCAAAAGTGCTGGATTTAAGGTGATGTGAGATTATATCATCGTTCCATCTGTGGCGCATTCAAAGATGCAAGTCACTACTTGGTGCCATTGTTATTGAGCATTGGATATAGCTTTCTGTGAGCATATTTTCTTCATAAGGATAAAGCTGACCTATGGATACTGTCCCAAGCTTATTTATCACATGTGTGCTAAATGAACAGACTTGGGTCACATAAATGATAAAGAATAATTGCAGGGCATCCTAGAGGTGTTAACTCTTAAGCTTGTGCTTCACATACCGGTAGTACTTAAAAGCACAACAAATACTTGAGTCAGAGGATAGTAAGCATTTATCCAGCAATACAGTATACCCATATTTACTCGTGTTTAATGCGCCATTGAATCTAATGCACACCTCAGTTTTCAGAAGCTCGAAGCAAAACAAAACAAAAAGCATTTGCTGTCAAATGTACATGTGCCATCAAATGTAATGCACACCTTAATTTTTGCAACGTAATTTGGCCAAAAAAGGTGAGCATTAGATTTGAGTAAATACAGTAATAAGCATACTCCTTTCGTCATCATCTTCTGGAAGACCACAAAGAGATAACCTCCGTATCTGAACATGTGCATAACTTTCTTAATTAATAATCTGCAATCCCATATATGCATTTCTTTAATTGAAGAAGCCTTATAACATTTTCTTCCAGTATAAATGAAAATTATTCATTTTCAGAAGCCAACCATTCGTCTTGTCAAAAAGACATACGATGTTAGCTTAAGGGCGATTTCTAATAACGACGTAAGTGGCATTTGCCTGCATGGCATTGGCAAGGCTACACATACATCTTTGTCAAACTGTCAGAATTCGCGTGTGCTAACGTTTGGGCAGTTTAAACAGCAATGAAGTACTAATTGTAGCCTAAAGTTCCCTTGGCCTTGATATCATTTGTCTGCAATCATCCTTCCCCTGCACTCAAATTTTGCCTACCATGTTAACCAAGAATTGTTTTGATGTGTGGGTTTACAATGGCCACTAAAATGAGCCAAAGAAATACTGGATTGCCAAGCATTTTGTAGGCACTTTAGGTGTTCTGTGGACTGGACTGGATAGCCCTGCAATGTACACAGATGCTTTTAACTTTCACTCTTCCAGTTCCCACTGCTTATGCCTTAAACATTTTACACTATTATTTCTCTTAAACGTTTTCCAGATCAAACTAATGACTAGCAAAATGTTCTTCCATCCATCCCCAATTCCCTTTCCTTTCCCCTTTCTCATTATGTCTTCTTTGAACTATAGCACTCATTATTACATTTATTGTGAAACAATAAATACAAAAGTAGCATCCCCCTTGCAACATTGCAGTCCCCGCTGTAACTTATGGGGAATATTTGCTGTGTGGATTTGTGCCACCCATAAGCTGACCCCCACACTTACGGATACCATATATGCAGCACGGAAACATTCAAACACGCAGGCTCTACCAAGCAATCTAGTAGTGGGCAGACCATCATTTGTAATTGGGCTCAGCCTAACTTAGATGTCTTCTTCAGAAGTTAGAAAAAGCCCAATTCAACCACATCACTTTCTCAAATGAAGGGGTCGTGTGCATTCCATTGTTACATATACTGTTCCAGTAGCATCACACAAGACCTGGGAACCATCCCAGGACTCCTGATGCCCGAGCTGCAGCACATCTTTCTGATTGTATTGGGTAGAAGTCAATTAATTCCCATTGTGCCTGTGGAAAGGCTTCTGATCAAGTGAGTGCTTCCACTAGTGGATGAGGCAGGGAAGCAATTTTTGGTGGTTTGTCCATCATTCAGCAGAACTTCACACCATCTTCCACCCTGCTCCAGAGAATCCCCCAACTATCTGAATATGATTTATTTATCATTGGGGCAAAAATTGCCCACCCCCTTTTTTGGCAGAGGTATCTGCAGAATCGGAAGCTGTGGGGGGACCTGCAAGGAAAGCAACTGGATTCCATCAACTATACAGAATCTTTTTAACTGCATGTCACTAGGGAAAATGCTGTAGGTGTGTTGGTAGACATTTTGAAATAAATAATAATAAGCTAGTTTAAATATCTGGCATAGATATATCTTTGCTTGAGCTGGAGAATAATGAATCTCAGCTGTTTGAACTTTTCCATCCCTTGCAGCATGTCAAAGTCAAACTGCACCTGCCAAAATTTCTGCCTCTGCAGAAGTGCTTTAAAAAATAACCTTTTTTGCATTAACTCACCCTGCAAACATACTATATGCTTCTTTTGTTTTGACACCTCCCCTCCTTCCCAAAAGAGTTTTCACTTTAGGATTCTCCAAACCTTGCAAGAAATAATCTAGTTAACCAAACAGCCAGATTACCGATAGCTGCATTTTAATCTTTCTAATTATGCTTCAGCTTGTCTCATCAGCATCCAGGACTGAAACCAGCACCAGATCTAATTAGGTGAAATAATTGCATCTTACATTGCTCCAGACTGTTTTGTGTTTTGTTTAAATGATAATGCAGTCATTAGCATGCTTGCTTGTATCTGAGGGGGCATACAGATGTTTGGTTAATAGACTGAAATGTTCCTGGTGACCACAAGATGTCAGCCTTACCTGAGCAAGAGCAATGATTGAAGAATCATTCCACTCAAAAGAAATGGAGTAGTAATTAATTTGCCAGCTTTTTGTTTGTTTGTTTTAAAAATCTATTATTTTAAAATTCTACGATTCAGGATCATGCCTCAGTTAAGCAACTCAGTGGTTTAATAAAATAGGGCACTTTTAGCTATCTGAATGTTGGGTTATCCTGTCCAGTGGTGAAAAGACAATTGGACCTTTACCAGTTTGGCATTAGTGAGGGGGACAGGGATCCTCCATTGCAGCATTGGGCATGGAAAAACTACACTTGCTCATGTATTGCCTTTGCTGCAACAATAAAAGGAATGGGACTGTCGCTTTAGGTTATAATCTTAAACATGCTTATTAGGAGTAGTCCAGCTGAACTCAGTCAGATACCTGAGCGTACATGGTTGGCATCACTTTATAGCTGCAGTTGTAAGCCCACATGTCGGTGGTGCTGGGGGCAGTACTATTGAGATAAATAGGAAATCATTTCCAGGTAAAAATGGCATTGGGGTGAGAACCTAGTATAGGACTAGAGGCAATCCATTGTAGCTAAACTTGAGATCACGAGAAGACCTGAAATGCAAGAGATGTGCTTGTTGAATGTCTGTTGAGTGCTTCTCTGCTACTTTGCAGATGCATGGCTTTTATGCCCTTGCCGTCCATGTGAGCTAAAATGGAAAAATGAGCACAAACAAAGATGGCAAGGCTCCTGTACCCTTTAACTATCATGTCAGCAAACAGAAATTCAACTCCTTTTATCTATCCACTTTAATGGTAAGCAAGACTCCACATTTGCCTGACTTCCGTTGGAGGGGGTGGGGGAAGAGCATGCCTTCCATGTGTCCTGATTTTTCAGGGACAGTCTCGAAATTATGAAAGCCATCCCTGAATGAGTCTGTTTCCCTAGCCAGTACTGCTGCTGCCAAGCTCAGGGAGAATGTTGGAGGGTATGGAAGAGCCATGGGGTGGGGTGGGGGGATGAACTAGTGTGAGCAGCTGCAACAATCTTGGGCTTCTTCTCTTATCAGTGCATTTAAAAGCAAACTGAATGGAGAAAGGGAGTGAGACATACTGTACCTGCTAAAGAGCTCAAAAACAATTTCCTTTACCTGGACTTAGGCCTTCTCATGTGGAATAGTCTGCTCATCACTTACAAGTGAAAGCAACAGAACATCCTCTGCCTCACATTACCATCCTCAGGTTGTAATCAGGGAGCCCTAAATTTAGCAGGGGAGGGAGGAGCCAGTGAAGGTTGGCCACCTTTATAAAAAAGTTTAGTTGGAGGGACAGAGTGGTTTGTGTTTTTTTTTTAAGTACTATACTGTGTCTTGACATTTCATTCCTGTCATTTCGGGTTTTTGCTCACCCATAGTCGGGTGTAAAAACAAACCAAGGCATTATCCTCTCTGTATATCCTGTTCCTATGACATCAACATCATACCTTTAAAGCAAGCGGCTTCACCCAAAGAAGGTTGGAGCTGTATTTTATTAAGGGTTTTGCAGATCTGTGAGGCATAAACTGCAGTTTCCAGGCTCCTTTAGCGGAAGCCAAGTGCATTAAGTGTATGTATGCTGTGGATGTGACCTTGGACATACAATGAGGTAGAGCTGAGCTGATGAGGCTGAGGGTTTTATTTATGCAAACAAACGGCATGTGCAGTTTATTAAATAAATAAGTAATGAACAACGCTGGTGTAGTGGCCTGCTTGTGCACCACATAAAAGAGGGCTTGGATTTGCATAAAATTGCACACTAATTTTATATGTATTGATGCAAATTTAGAAACAATTGCTGTAATTTAAATAGCAATATGGCGCACATCACCACAGTGGGGAAGACTGGGACCAGCTGGCCTGTGTGCCTTTTCAGTCTGCTGTCCGAGTGCTCTCTGTTGATAGGCCTCTTGAAACACCGTGCTCTCCCTTCTTACACTTCTTTATCTCTAAACAGGGCTTGGACTGGACTGGACAGGCAGCCCTTCAAACAGAGGGCACCTTCATACAGAGGACTGCCCTCAGACAGCCCTTCAGATAGAGGACTGACTCTGCATAAACTGGGACTCCTGGCTACCCTCCACCCAACTTGAACAAGATAAAGCTAACTGAGCACAGTAAAAAAAAAATGCCAAAGTGAGGGCCTTCTTGCGGCAACCATTCAAATGCTACTGAAAAGCATGACAAATTAGAGAAAATTAAAGTCTCTTCTTTCTCTTCCACAGCAATACAATCTTAAGTACTGCGGCTCAGTTAAACAGATTACATACTCAAATGTTTTATCCTTTCAGCTATACATTTGACTCACATTGAGTTCATTTAAATGGCTGAAATGTGACGAATCAGTCCTGAAAGGGGGGGAAAAAGTTTGGTAATGTGTTTGAGCGAGAGCTTGAAATGTCATTGTTTTCTTGCTCCCTTCCCCTCTTTTCTGTTTATCTTTTATTCTGTAGTGAATGGACAGTCGTGTTCAGTCAAAGGCCTCACTTTATTATGATTTATGGGTCAATGATATTGCAATTATATCACTTTTTTGCCCAGTGCCTTTCCCCTTTATTTATAGATAGAGAGGTGCGGGGTGGGGGGAGAAGGCTCTCTCTTTCTGTTTCTCCATTTCTATTTTTCCTTGCTCCTTTGCTTTAAAAAGCTGCTAAATGTATACATGCCGGTCTGGCAAAGCTCTTCCTTACAGAGAAAGTGCCCAGACCTAGTCATGACCACCAAATGCAAGGTTGATGCTGAAAATGGCAACCCTGTGCTTTATTACCCCAGCTATGGAAATGTGTGAAATCATGCCATGCACACTTCTCTCATCCTCCAGCCTGGCATGAAAGCAAAGAAACCATCACCATATCACACGGTCATATCAGTCATTCCCATAACTAGACTATGGAGACAGAAGGAGTGGGGGACTCAGCAGGGCTTTGTCATTTTTAGTGGCAACCTTGGGGAGGTATTTCGTACATTCAATGAATGTGTGGAGTGGGTGGCAGGAATATGCCTTCTGCCCATGCCTCCCAAGCCAATGGAGCTGCTGACCATGCTGCCAGTACCCTGCAAATACACAGAGCCGTCTCATCCATAGAGGCCGGTGGCACGCCGCGCCAGGGCGCAGGGCACCCCAGGGGCGCCCCCGTGAGCCCGCCGGCATACCGGGCTCCCCCTCCCCAACCCGCCCCCGCCCCCATGGGCAGGCAGGCACTCGTGCGCCGGCGGGCGGGCGGGCTGTAAGCCGGTCGCCCTCGCCTCCCGGAGCCCCAGCTGGAGCGCTGAAGCGGCGCAGGGCTTTGCGGGACCTTCCAGCACTCCAGCTGGGGCTCTGGGAGGCGAGGGCGACCGGCTTGCAGCCCGCCCCCCCGCCGGCTTGCAGCCCGCCCTCCCGCCGGTGCGCGAGCGCCCGTCCGCCCGCCCCTCATCCTCCGCCCGCCGGAGCGCGGGCGCCCGCTCCAACGCCACGCCTCTCATCCCCCGCTCGCCCACCCCCCCTCCCGAGGGGCGGCCAGCGCGGGAGGGAGGCGGGCGGAGAGGTGGCAGGCTGGGGGCGCCGAGGGATAGCTGCGCCAGGGCGGCACATCCCTCTAAGACGGGCCTGCAAATACATAAGGCTCCTTCACTCCTGATTGGCCTGTTTCTTTTGGGGAGCACTCTCTGCATACAGCCCCCTTCCTCCTTAACAATAAACCTCTGGTTTCCTGACACAGGAGGGTCATGGCAAAGACATGAAGACTTTTGTATGAACTTCTCTTTTTATGCTTGTCTACTTCCAGCCCCGGGCTACTGTTAAAGGTACAGGAGGAAGGAATTGTTGGGAAATCAAGCATTCCTAGAGCTGTTTTTGTAACAGTGAGAGAACTTCTTATGGACAGAGTCACATATGCAGAGAGTTTGTTCACATTATTACAGAAAGCAGAACCGTGTGTCTCTCAGCCATCTTTAATCAGTCCTGCCTTTTAGTTTCAAAAATGAGCATTTTAAATATTTCTTTTTTTAAAAAAAAATTTAGATAGCACTTGACTGTGAAAGTGGTTTACACAAAAAAGATAGGACACCAAAATCGAGAAAAATCACTTGAGAGGAAGCAAAGTACAACACAGTTCGCTGAAAAGAGAGAACCGATAGGGGTAAGTCGCTTCAGAGAACTATAATTGAAGTGGTTGACATTTTGTTTAGATTCACTCTGCACGCTGCAGTTACTGCGTAAGGCAATAAGGAACGGTCATCAGGCTCCCAAAGCGACCTGTTTTCTAACATATTTAATAATCAAAAGTAGGCAACTAGATACCTGCAATTACTCTGTGGTCCCAATAAGCTCCTTGGTGGCCTACACGTTTTGTTGGTATAATCTGCGAAGTTAAAAAGGGGGTATTCCTTGAGGAATCACAGTCATCATCTAGACACATAGAGCTGGGTCAAGGATTCTACAGGTAAATCAGAGGCAATGATACTCTAGCAATCCCGACCCCTTAAAAATTAAGCACCTCCTTCATTTATGTTGCTTGTGGAGGGTGTGTCAACTTGACTTTCAGTTATCCTTCTGTTCCCCTTCACACACACCCTATGTCACATGACACCACATTCAGTGGGGTCCCCTGACCTATGGGAGAGGCTTTGGGGGGGAGAGGATGGGACAGGAAAACCACCTGTTTATCCTCTTCCACCCGTTTCTCTAGAGCCAACCCATTGTTAATAATTTATTCCATGCGTTATCACAATTTGTATTACTACTACCTGCTTATGACAGACTGAGAGAATACTGGCTTGCCTCAAATAGTGGCTCAGGTAACTCTTAAACTGGGGCTTCACCTGTGCCTAAAAAGGTAAAGGATCCCTGACAGTTAAGCAATCGCGGACGATTCTGGGGTTGCTGCGCTCATCTCACTTTACAGGCCAAGGGAGCCGGCATTTGTCTGCAGACAGTTTTTCCAGGTCATGTGGTCAGCATGACTAAGCTGCTTCTGACGCAACGGAACACCGAAACCAGAGCAGCGTACAGAAAACTGTTTACCTTCCCGCTGGAGCGGTACCTATTTATCTACTTGCCTTTTTTGGCATGCTTTTTGCCAGGAGCTGGGACTGAGCAACGGGAGTGGGGATTCAAACTGCCGACCTTCTGATCAGCAAGCCCAAGAGGCTCTCTGGTTTAGACCACAGCATCACCTGCATCCCTTCATCTGTGCCTAGCTGACTCCTAAAGCAATTTGTTGCTGTGTGGAATATGCAGGCCAATCTTAGTCATGTTTAGTAAGATGTAATTGTGCCAGAAGTAGGCTTATGTAGGATTGCAGCCGAAGGCTAAGAAACAGAAATATTTCATTGAATCTGCTACCAATGGACTTAGAAACCAGCCCTCTTATTTCCCAACCCAGTGTTCAGTCTACCGGCCTGTTCTTATGCTCACTTCAAACCAAGAATGGAGAGAACCAGCACAGTTAACAATACATTTGGTATACGTTAGAAAGCAAGTGTATTTCCCTGTTGGCTGCCTAGTTATCTCACAATAGTGTCATAAATAATTGTTCTGAGGGTGGGTGGGGTGGAGGGCAGTGCTTTTTATCAGGGAAAAAATAATAATGTCATTTAAGACAGCTCAGTACAAAATGCTTATGTAGATTAAGATGGTCGTGGTGATGCAGTGGATGGCAGCAACTGCGGCGGCGGCAGGCAAACAAACAAGTAAACTGCAGGTGCAAACAACTTCATTTGGAGAACTTCATTCTCCCTCTGGATTGAAACGGTATCCACTGCTATGCTGCCCTTGCTTTTGAAATTAAGACATTTATCACCAGCAGTGCTGTAGCTGTGGGAACGTTTGAAAGAAGATAATTTCTATTCTGCAATAATGCACGGCAAAAGTAGACATGCAGGAGGAAGAAATGGCACTTGGAAGGCAAGCCTTCTGGGGTTATTTTTGTCACTTCCCCATGTGGAACTGTCCCCCACCCCCTTCTGACTCGAAGCCCATTCAAATGGGCTGCAGTTACAGTTACTGAGTTCTCACCTGGAACTGGTGACTTGAAATAGGGCTGAGGCAACAAGAGAGGATTGAACCAGTTACCTGGCCTGGTCCTACTATTAATAGTGGGATGAAGTGGCCTTTAGGCGGTTGGTGATTTGAATGGTAACCACCGAAGAACAGCAAACTGACAATTATTTTGTTATCGTAATGATACTTTTACCACCGTGGGGAAGTTGCAAGTTGGACTATTCTGCCTTGGCCATCAAAACGTCTTGGGCTGCCTCTACCTTCCTGCTGCAAGAAGTTTCCTTATAAAGTGTCAGATTCTTGACTAACCTAGCTCAGTATTCCTTAAAATGACTAGCAGCAGCTCTCTACCCTCCATTTCCATAGCCACGCATTATGTACAAAACCTGCTTCTGAAAACCTGCTTAAAGAAATATGCTGTATAACAGCGCCTGAGAGGTATATTGTTTTAAGCATGTAGGGTTGCCACTATCCCTTCATGAGTTCTGCAGGGTGCAAAAGCTCTTGCAAGATGCC
The DNA here is from genome assembly GCF_009819535.1 of Lacerta agilis. Taxonomy (NCBI): domain Eukaryota; kingdom Metazoa; phylum Chordata; class Lepidosauria; order Squamata; family Lacertidae; genus Lacerta; species Lacerta agilis. The sequence goes on from NC_046317.1 coordinate 17,088,707, forward strand.
TCTTGCTCAGGGGGTCACCAACATGGCACCAGTGGGCACACATCTGCCCACAGAGGTCCTCATTTGGGCACACATACTTTACCCCACCCCACCTCCACCCCCATACTTGCAAACTCACTTTGTATAGAATTGTAAAACTGCCAAGACCTTGTGGGCAACCAATTTAAAATGACAACATTAAGCAAGGGCTGAAGGGCCACGAACAAACTGTGCTGCCTCCTGCCCAAGTCGCACCCAGGCCTATGTCCTCTAAACATCTCCTCTGTGAAGTCAATGCCACCAAGGGATTTTGCAAAGTTATTCCCTTCATGCACCTCAGAGGAAATTGGCAGCTGGGGTACTTGTGTGAGGGAGGAAATATCAATGGGCTCAAAGAACCCCAAGACTGCCCGTCTCTCAGTTTACATGGCAGAATATGGCTGAGCAAAATCATGGATGCCCTTCTGTCTACGTTTGGGGGAAAGGGCTGATAGGAAACACCTGAGGGCTCTCTAAAGTTACTTTGAAGCAGCTAGCCAAATGCAAAGGAGGAGAATAGGGTTTCTGTGTTTTTAATAAGTGTGAACATGCAGGAATATTGCCAGGTGCAGCTGGTCAGGCAGGCAGGGGCGAGAAACACCACAGGTGCTAACATTCCCTCACAGCTGGGAACAGTATGAGATCCCAGTTGTTACCTCATTCTGGTCACCCTTCAGAGGTATATTAAAAGTAATCACAACAATTCATCAAGTGTTGTGTACATTCAGTTCTACACTGAAAGCGGTGTGCCTGGTTATGAACTTCAAAAATTACTTTTGAGGTGTGTGGAGCATTAATGTACAGCCTGAATGAGGTAAACAGAAAGGAGGAGAGGGAAGGTAACACCCCCCCCCCACAAAAGTCCCCCAGACAGGAAGTGGCATAAAAACCTGCTGAGTTACCACTAAGTACTTAGCTAAATTGCTACAGAAAAGTTAATAGTCTGAGAAGATGGGGACATTAGAGATAGGTAAAAGGTCTTTAAAAGTGCAGTTATGTGTGTGGCAATTCACTCTGTGCTGGCTTGAGGGTAATCTCCACCGTACTTAGACATGTTGATTTATGAACTAATTAGCTCCATACAACAAAAATACTTCCAGATTCTGTTTCTCCTAACCAGCCCCCAAACCACCTAAACAACTGGAAAATGGGTTTTACATCTGAGAAGATTAAATTCAATATATATTTATGAGGCCATTGAAAATGGAGAGTCCTTCAAAACCGAGTTTCTAGGAAGCAGAAATAGCCATGTATCAAACCCCAATAATGTCAGAATCCCAGGCCTCTGCAAATGAATTTATTCTCAAGGTGCAAGAGATTTTACACATTAATTTAGAGGCTTAATGCAGCACACATTATGTGGGCATTAATAAATTTAATGAAGGGGGGGGCAAGGTGTCAAATGCTTTGCAGCTGTCCAGTTTCTTTGAAAAATAAGGCAGATATATTACTGCTTTCTTTCTTTTTTAGCTCTGTTGCGTTCACTCAGAAATAGGTAAATTCTAAATAGCTCCTGCTTCAGAATAATATGAAGGTAGGAAACCGCCTTTCAAACATTAATTGCATGGATGTGAGCTCAGTTGAGTATACTGGTTTTGCAGATGGGCAGCTGTGTTTAGTCATTTGCAGCAAAACAACAAAGACTCTTACAGCACCTGAAAGAACTCAGCATTTCTGTTTCATCTCTGGAAGCTGAGCTTTCCTGCTGCAAGAACATTCGAAAGCAAGTGAACAGAGGCATTGTCTCCTTCATGAGCTAGCTATAAAGGAAGAGACATAATAAAAATAAGCAGGCTTGAACCAATCAATGGCACTTATAGAAGCTGATGGTGGTTAGCTGAGCAGCTGGCACCACTGTTTTAATTAAGTATACACATAAGCCTATGATGACACAGTGGTGGGACAAGAACAGCCACTGTGTTGTGTGCAATGAGCACTAAGAGAGAGATTCCCCCTGACTGGGTTCATATGTGGAAAAATTCTCAGACAGAGAGCAGACTAGGACTGTGCTTGCTGGTGAATGGAAGATGGTACATATGAGCCAATGGGCCTTGCAGCTTTCCTGTGATGAATCGTTGTTTCCTGAAGTCCTGAAGCGGTGACCATCAGATGGAGGAGAACAAGGATCTGAGGTAATGTGTAACCATGCCTTTCTATGGTTGGCACTGAGGACAACACCTGTGGTACAATGAGGCCTGACCACTCCATGGGTTCCCTTGATCTCCAGGTCCCTAACATTTCTGTTCAGTGGTGGCTTGTACCATACACATGGGATTTCTCTCACTGCTTGACCTATGGGAGGTATGGAGCAGTCAGCTGACTGGAGGGGGGAAAGAGAGGCTAGCAAAGTTGTTCTTACGCAGTGGGCAAGAAAGGGGTGTAAAAGGCATTTTGTGTAAAACACGAGCAAGCAGAAACAGTATCGGGGAGGAGGTTGAACTATAGTAAGCCCTCGATTTACGCAGGGGTTACATTCTGCGGACTGTACCTAAATCCAAAACCATGTATTGTTAAAACACATTCAATGCAATGGTGGGCAGAATTGCCAAAGTCATTTTTCCTGAATGCCTGCCCCCTTTTTATTGTTATTTATTTTATTTTTTCTTGCAACACACACAAAACTGAATGTGCACAGGTTAAATGCATTTAAATTTTGTGGGACTGCTGCACAAGGTACTGAGTTTGCCAAGGTAATGCAAACGTAGGAGGTATTTGTAAAGGGAAAACCAAAAAGTCAGACACATAATTCTTCCCAAGCTTGCTGTTCCCCTCTGAAAATCTCCTTCCATTTCTTCTATTCAGATTGTTGTTGTTTTTAATCTCTTCTCCTATTCCTGAATTAGGGGAAATTGGGTTGGTAAATGCTATTGAGAGAGGTAAAATACATTAATGGTCTGCTTAAGCTCACCCTCTTTTCTCAAACCCTTCACATCTTTCTCCAGGTTTAACAATGAACCTTGCACCTTCCTCAGTATAACAAACAAATGAGAAAAATCTTATGTATCTTGCATTTATTTATCTGTCTTATAACTTGTAATTAATCTTCTGGGTAAGATAAGACAGTGAGAATGAGTGGTGAGGTTTGCATTCCTTTCTGGGGTATGGAAATGTTTAGGGCCAGCCATGTAGTACTGCACTGTGTTGTGTCAAAATGGCACCTTGTAAGCTCCAGGAGTATAATATGGAAACATCATTTATATTCTTGAATCATCCATGGAGTAAGAGATGTAATGACAATAGAAGCTTAGTATGCATGACTGCAACCAATGAAGTCATGTACTACTTTGACATTTTCCTTATTTTTCTGTTTACTGTTTCCGTCCTCCTATATTTCAATATGTGCTCAATTTATTTCTAAAAGATGCACTATTAAAGCATTATTGTCCTCCAGATATATCCCAATGCCTTGCATTAATTAACTTTGCATTCTAAACGGCAGCTAAAAATCACTTTTATGAGAATCATTCCTCCATTGGGATAATTTAGGATCTCCTTTATTTGACTTTCACAGTTTGTTTGTTGCTGTAGGTAAAGCGGATTTCTTTTTCTTTTTGCCTGTAGCCTCCAACAAGTTACTCTGGAGTAAGCCTGTTCAATTACTCAACAAAATTGCTCCAACCAAAATAGTTGGAGGCTTGCAGCCTTAGAATCACTAATGAGTTAATATGCCTGGTTACACCTACTTGTAAATTAGATGGATAATATTTTACATAATCATTTGAAGATGGCTGGTTTGATGACACTTCTGGCTGACTATGATTGCTGTACAAAAACCCTGCCAAGAGTCAGATGCAGCTGTGCCAAGATGCATTACCAAAAAGAAAAACTGCGTTCAACTGATGGTGAAAATCCATGTGACTCCAGTCATAGTGTAAATTGGTACACTATATATTTGGCTCTCCCCAAAACAAATGTCCTAATCCAAAAGAGAAAACAAGCATGAAAAATGGTGTTGTATATGTGTTTCCATAAGCTGAAAAGGCCAATCTAGGTGGAGCTGGTGCTCAGAGGCCTTCGCAAATCCTCTGCCACAGTGCAGGTTATCTTTCCAGGAGAAGATCTGAATGGACAGTACAATTTTTTTTCAAAAATTGCACCAGATTTTTTAAAGTTAAAACAACACCACACACTACTTTTGCATAGCAAATTTGCTGACAATTTAAGTGGTCATGGAAGCATCCAAAGACTTTAGACCATAGGCCCAAATATAAGTGGAATACCGGTATGACCTCCTAGTCATTCCAAAAACCAAATAGCCCTGTGAAGTGAACACTACTTTTAGTGTTGCTTGCCATATGTGGGAGTCTTAGGGATTATGCAGATAAAAATGGAATTTGCACATTTAATTTTCATAAATCATCCTTCCACCAGAATTTTTAGTTCCCTAATGAAAGAACAGTAAAAACTACATCTGAGAAAAATTTTATGACAAGGGGAACAAAATGGACATTATTTTTACTCTTGAGATCTCCCTAATTTTCCTCAGCAGGTCTGAATATTACCATAATTACATATCATGGAATAATGGCCTATTTCAGTAGCAATTATTGGAAGTTAATAAAATTATCACTTAATCTTAAATGTTGCCACTCTTTAATTTGCCATCCAGATTTCTACTCCCCCCCCCCCCAGCTCCAATATGAGAGTAGAGCAAGGCAGGAATTAAAGCATTAATTATAAACTAACCTATTCATTTCATGTCAGAAAAATGTAGGAATACCAGAGCCTTTGCTTATTTAAATCTCTATCTAGAATATTGTGAAATGAAACGGGGATTAAAGTAAGCAAGAATGATAACGGATAATGAAAGAGCAATATTTAAACACTAAGATGTCTCACCTAGGAGATTCCATTGTGCAATGCAGTATTTATACACTGAGCTGCCCAATCCTGTCCTGTTAAGTGTAATGGCATAGGCTGCTGAAGTTATACCATTGCCCGGTGCCCAGGGCCATATACCTCTGCCAAATTGCAATTATTGCTCCTGTGCTGGCAAGCCTGGATAATACTGTGCGCCATAGGTTTCTTATGGCCCAACAGCATTGATACATTTGCCTCTATCACTCTGAAAAAAGCAACAACAACAACATTTGAGTGGCAGATCCTGCTGCTAGCCAAGTCTAGGTCTTGGTGCCAAGGTAAACCTTGCCTGCATGACAAGTGTCATGTGTTTTAGATTGGCATCCTGTGGGCAGAGATGATGTCTTGGTCTTATGGAAAGCCACTCCCCTTGGATCCTTTGTAGCTCAAGAGCAGTTTACAAATGTTCTGAGTAATTTCTCAAACTGCAGTATTTCTCGCCAGGTCAGTGGACCTTCTAATGTACTTTGAAACCTCCCAACAATATGTAAGCTCCTTGGGGATGGTTTGATTGGGGAGGAAAAACATATTAAGTCCAGGTCTTGGTCCCACTGTCAGCCCTCCACCTTCAATCCTGCATTTTCGAAGTAGGCCCTGCATTTTAAATTGGAACCAAAGTTTTAAAAGGAAATGGAATAACTAATTTGTCTAAAACTAACACTCATTCTGTTTCTGTTTCACTCTTGACACTTCACTACAAAGGCACTATAGAGACTATAGTGGCACCTCGGGTTAAGTACGCTTCAGGTTAAGAACTCCGCCTAAGAACAGAAATCGTGCTCTGGCAGCGCAGCGGCAGCAGGAGGTCCCATTAGCTAAAGTGGTGCTTCAGGTTAAGAACGGACCTCCGGAACGAATTAAGTACTTAACCCGAGGTACCACTGTGCTGATGCCAAAGGATTTCTTTTTCTTTTTAATGAAGAAATTCATCTTATCAACCTTAGTAATATGCCTGACCAAATGTGTTGTATACCTTTTCAAAGATGAATGAAAACAATGGGTACAGTGCAAGATATGGTTAACTTGAATGGAATTAGAAGCTATTTTGTACAGGTATTCTGAATTCTATACCAGGTTTTGGCTTAAGTGTTAGATCGCAACAATACCTCACATGGCCCCTCCATGCCATAAAATACTGTGTGTTGGACCGCCCTTGGTATAGGGACATCCTACGGAGCTATGAATATGCAGAAGTGTTTTTTTTTAATGTTGTCAGTGCATGTTATTTCCATGAATCTGGCCGATTTGCTCCTTGGTCCTGAAATGAACACCCCCCCCCCTTAAGATCATTCAATGCACAAACAGAACATCCTGGTCAGTGTTCAAAGAGCTACTAGAAGCATGTCCACGGGATTGGGTGTGCCTAGTGGGTTTTTTTTTTTGGCTTTTTCTTTGAAAAACAAATCCTCATGCCACCCCACAAACTGCTTTTGAAATTCTCCTTCAATTCAAAGGCAGTTTGCCATTAACTGTAGGAGGCTCTTGTTAGAGAAATGCAAGTTGAGATTCCCCTTAAGGTACGTTGAATTAGTCGAATGGCCGAAGTATGAAATTCATAGTAGTTTGCCATTGGCTTGCAAATTCATCTATAATCAAACATGCACAATCTACCTCCTGAGCATTTCTGGAAAGCTTTGATTGTACAACGATGGCTGAAGAGCATCTTTTCTGATAATTACACAGCCTGGTTTTTTTTTTTTTGTCTGTTCTAATAAATTTCCAGGCAGCTTAAATTCCACATTTTAATATTAGAAATCCACTTTAATTATAAGTAATCCTTGGTGCCATGTGTCAGTCAGCTGTATTTGCATTTACACTCCTCTGTGAGGCTGCAATATAATTTTCTGTTTATTATCATGAGTGCGCTTCTGGTGTAAATCTACAATTCCATGTAGGTCGTTGCTGGCAGTCAGCCAAAGCTTTAATTTATCTTTGCCTTATCTTATTCCAGTACACCCAAAAAAAGCCTGATGGTGCAAATAACAAAACAGTCCATCAGCTGTGCTGCAGTGGAGGACTCCACAAATATCACCAGTTTACTGCTACTGTCATTCTCTATATTGGCTTTCTGAGAAACAAAACTGATAAGACAGACTTGTCCCCTGGTGGGTGTTCCTGGGGAGTATTTGCCAGCCAAATCATTATTCCCTTGAGGTGCAGGCAAGTCTATCAAAGATGATTCAAAGACTATAGACTGCCTGATTCAGAGAATACAGAGCCTGGAGGGAACAAAATAGCTGGATTCTCTTGGGGTTTCTGTCTGTGCTGATTAATTGTTTCCCATTCGAGGCTATTATATTGGTAAAATATTTGCATTATGTGTGATAGAATATCTGCTCCTAAGCAAATTCGCCCTGTGTTGCCACTTTTTGATTCTTCCTAGTCTTTGAAACATTGCTGTGTTTAGTATTTGCTTCCACTCCTTGCTCCATCTCTTGCTGTCACATGCGGTAATTGGGCTAATAAAAGGCAGAAACAAGAATTTATTACACCTTGGGCAATACTTTTAAACAAACTTTTATTTGCTAGAGCAGCACTTTCCCCACTACGTGCTACTGTATATTTTGACACTTCTTTTTAAATACTAAAACTGGCTTTATTAAAACTTAAACCATGCAGCTGTGCTCTTTTATGCATAGGGTGGGGGTTGTCCATACATTTCCTTAGGCAGACTAAGGTTTGGGATGCATATGAATATTCAGATGATGGGCCGTTGGAATCTACAGCTACTTCATTACTGTCAACCTTCTCCAGATGTTTTGCAGCAGAATAAATTAGAGTTAAGAAGGTGAATTTTAGGCTTAAGTATTGGAAAAGATGACTGTGGGGCAAATATGTCCTGTAAAGTTCTCAGTATGTGGTTTGTTACCACCACAAGGCGTCCAAGCCATAGTTAGCATTCTTGGAAGAGCTGTGTTTAAATTGGTTTATACTTCCACTTTTGGTGGGCATGTCCAGCTGTGCATGAGTTTGGGGAATATGATTCATTACTACCAAAATTTTCTCTACACTAGACCATAGGTAATTCATAAAGCTATGCTGCTTCATTGTTTTGAACCTACAACTCTGGATACCTGATGCAATAGGAAAGCAATGTTTAGCATGTACCTGGAAGTCTGCCAGACAGCCTTCTAAACAGCAGTGGATTGATAATATTTGGAGGAGCGTCATTACAGGCAAACTTAGCAAGTGCTATTGTAAAAACCAAGGAATTCCACTTTTCTTTCTAGCATGCTGTTATAACACCATGATTTCCATCTAGTGCCTATTTGTGGAAGCCTTTCAGACTTCTGAACACATTCCAATCAAATACAAACAATTATGTCTTTTATTCAGCTACGTATGTCCAAACACTCCCAATATTTCTATACTCATTCTATTTTATTCTAATGATGTGTCACAAGCCCAGTTCTGCTAAGTTTTCCCCAAAACATGGCAAAAATGTGAATCCATCTGATCCACCTCTTACCGCACAGAGAAAGTAGAACACGGAAGGGCTATCGTAGCCCTCCTGTTATGTTGAGGCATAAAGCAGTGTATCAGGTAAGTTGAGATCTTGCATCTCACTTACAGTATATGCATCCATTGAGTTAACTATATCTGCAAAACAGATGCAAATCATTCTCCTGGTAGCACCTATTCAGAGTCTAACATTGGAGGCAAACAGATCACCTAGCAAAGTACTCAGAATGCTTATGGGGGAGGGGGATTGCAATGAAGACATTTGTTGCTCCACAGCACTGGCAATCATACCACACATCTGTTAACTACAGACCTATTTAGCTTAAGTGTACTGTATAGCAAAACACCTCCACCCCACCCCAGTTCTCCTCAAAATAATGCTTTCAGATTTTTTGATCATGGATATTATATTGATGTGCACATATTTGACATATACTTGAAAATTCAGCACTTGACACCCAAAGGTTTTGCAACAATAGTCAATATATCTGATATCTGGCAAGCGGCGTTCAGCCCTAGTCAGTTGCTGACATGTATCCATCAGTGTTTAACAGTACTGGAGACCTGGCATGCAATACCAATCAGTGTTTGATAGTTTCTAAAACATGGCAATAAACAGCAACAAGCACTTCATTCCGTATCAACCAGTATGTGCACTGAAGGTATCTACAAAGGTTCTCCTGTGAGTGCCTCTGTCTTCATAAGTGGGAACAAGAAATATGGCCTTCTTGGTTGTGGCACCCTGCCTTTGAAAATTCCTTCCCAAGGGACTTGCCTAATGTCTTCATCTTTGCAGTGATGAAACTTGCATTCTCCTGGCTTTTTCAAACTGTTAAAAATGCTGCTAGATGCTGCTATTCTAGTACCATTTTGATAAATTGTTTATGATACAGTGTATTGTTCTTTTATCTTTTGTCAGTTATCCTGGGAACCTTTGTTGCAGGCATGCTATACAGTTAATTAATTAGATAAGTTGACTGTATCTGACATAGTAGCAATCAATATTTGGCAGTTTTTCATAATTACAAGTACTTAAGTATTTTATATTACCTTCATTCATTTAACCAGTCCAAATATTTGAATGCTGAATTTTCATGTCATATTTTGACTTATAAGTTTCATATATTGACTTAAAAAAATCAACATCAAAATATGAATTGTGAATATTGACGCTTCTACAAAATTTCATCTTTATAAAGCTATTTTGATAAATGTATGTTATGTGTTATATGTATTACTGTGAATAAATTGGTTAGCAGAAATTATAGTAAGTATTTTGACACTTGTAATCCTAGGCATCCTACTCAGAAGTAAGTCCCATTGAGGCCAATGGGGCTTGCTCCCAAGTAAGTTGGTATATGAGGGTAGCTAAACTGAATTGATTTGAAGGAAATGAATTGAGCTTGTCTGCCAACTGAAACATTACCTACCATGGTCTTGCCACCCATAATTGCTATCTCTGAATCATTTGGGGAGTTTTCTTTCACATCCATCTCATTGTGTTTGCACAATTCTGCATTTGAATTTCTATTCCATCAACCTGGTAAAATGCAGTTAAGAAATTGCAATACTAATCCCTGAAATTGTTTACGCAGGAATCTTTATTCTCTTAAATCTTCCAGTGTTAAAGCAACAGAAAACATTTAGAATGTCCTTTGGTGGAATCTTATTACACTTGCTATAATATGTAAACTGATATTCTTTGATGCCAGCACGTTGCCCATACAGAGAAATCTCTGCACAATTAAATGAAAAGCGAAAGAAAAAAGAAAGAAAGAGGATGAAAATAAAAAATAACTTCCCCCCCTTAATCTGATTAGGATTAAAGTACATTAATAAATTGTCTGTTAACACAAATTGGCAATAATACAAAAAATCTACGTTTTACGTTAGTCAAGAAAAATAACTTCATTTGAATACAAAAGGATAAATACACTCTTTTTTGTCCTATAGCCACTCTTGTACAGTAGGTCAGCACTGCATGAACTTGATGCAGTGCTTCTAAAATATACAAGGGTATGACTGGCTTTAGATTTATTGAGGAGGGAGCTGGTACACATGTGCATTACTAACATCAGACAAAGAAATCGTTCAACCAACAAGGGTTACAGAGCAACGTTCACTAAAGCACAGTTGGAAAGGGAATTTCAGGGGCTGAAGCAGGCCAATATGGCAGCTTTGAAACAGATTTCCTTATACCCACAATGCACTGACAGCAAAGAATTGCCTCTATTTGGTTGGTCCACACACTGGGAAGAGGTACAGTTGCGCACCAGATTGGAGGAGCAAGGTTTTGTAGTTTCTTCTCTCTCTTTTTTTTGTATTCCCATCTGGGGGTGGTTACGAAAGCCTTTTCGATCCTGTGTAAGCTTTTGCAGCTGTGACTTAGTCGTAATAGTATTGGCAGCTGCCGACTTAAGCTTGAGTCAGAAAATAACAGTCTTGACTCGCTGGGTTGTCCACAATGGATAGATATGGCTTAGTTCGTTTGGGCCTTTATAGAGTCTATATATGTGTGGAGATTTTAGTTTCCCCCCCACTTTTATGTTTTTGAAAGACTTATTAGCATCTGCTTGCTGCTGTTGCTGCTGCAATTTCTTTTCCCCAGATTTCCTGTGGCATGTTCTTTTTTTTGTTTGTTTTTGTCTTAAGCAGTCTGAAGTCGATCCTCCAAAGCTGGGTTGCCTAGAATATGAGAAACCCACTTAATCCTAATGGAGCAATCAGTGGTAATAGGAGTATAACATGTGGTAATGATATTGCCCCTTGTGCAGAGCTTTGACTGCAACCGTCTGGGTCCATTTCGCAACTCCGCTTCTCACATAACACACCAGTGTAGGCTGCGGGGCACTGGCAGCGGACGTTGTTGTGGCACGTTCCCCCGTTCTGGCAAATCTGAAGTTCATTGTCGCATACGTTTGCTGCAAGGAGGAGTGGAAAGAGAAAAGCACAATCAGTGTAAGTGACTTGGTTATGGCAAGCAATGAGGAAAAATTAAAAAAAGCATTGGTTCTTGAACCCGCCCCCCACCAAACTCTGATAATTTCAGTACTCGGTGCATTTACTTGTGAGTAGCTTTGCTAAACCCATGGTAATTACTCACCAGCAAATGTACTGAAGAACGTGGCATGAGGGTGGGCCTGCCTCTTTGGTCGTGAATCTCTGTGACTTCATCCCCTCACCTCCCTGAAAGGGTTAGCTTTATATATGCAGCCTATAAGCAGTCAAGTGCTTGCCCCCCCCCCCCCCCCCCGCACAGCCAGCAGTTACGCACACTGAATGTGCTGGTTTTCCAACTTGTGTATAAACCAACCTGTGTTACAGCTCCCAGCTGAAGGCTTAAATTACCTTCCCATGTTCATGTTACCAGGGTTACCACAGACTCTGGTGTACAGGATAGAACACGCACAAGGCTGCCAGTCTGGGGTGCATATAATCTCATGGGGGGGGGGGAGGCATCACCTTTTCCTCATGGTGAACATAAGAAAGCCAGACATGCTGTCCACCAGCCTATGGCAATCTGCTTCAGTTCAGTGGAAAACCTAGACCATTTTAGACTGTGGAATTTTGCACTTCTGTATTGTGTATTTACAGTATAGACTTTCTGGGACTGTACCACTACAGACAGCAGGTGTAGGATCACATGTTTGAGCATTCCCTTCCAAAAAACTTAACATGTGTGAGAAAAGGTTACTAGTCCCAACTCATTCCCTGATATGCCACTTTTCCACATGCAGGAAAATGCTATTGCCCCACCTACACTGGTGGGCACAGTCTTGTGAGATCTATGCTTCATGAATGTTCTGAATGTGAGTTGAAAGCTATGTGAATATGCCCAAAGATTACACGACCAATTCAGCACTAAAATTATACTGTGGCATAACCCTGATGAGATGCCCATGCAGAAGTCTTCCTGGGTGCATGTAACTGACACTCAAAAGATACAAATAATTATGTGAATAATGGAAAACCAGGCATACAGTTCTGTGTAACAGGTGGCTCTGTGTTTTTCCAAAATCTGTATATACATTGGTAATCATTGCTTTGAGTCCAAACTATAGAGCTGAGATTCAAAGAACAGTGAGTGGAAGGAAAATAGCACACAACACTTTTCTGCAAAAACATGCAGCGCTATAAATTGGTAGGTTCTATAGCAATTATCCAGCTTGAGCAAGAGGCTGAATTTGATGCTGCACCTAAAGAATAACAATTCTGGTTTTACGCTGCAATCCCAACCCCATTTACCTGGGGGCAAGCCCCATTGCTTTCAACAGGACTGGCTTCTGAGTAGAAATGGTTAGGATTGTGCTGTTTGCTTCATCTTTCTCATACAAAAACCTTCTGTGTGCTATGTGAAATAGCCATTCTGTTAATAGAAGCCTCCCTCTGTGGGCAGAAGGGCATTGTTGGATCCAACCCATTATGTTTACCATGCTCACATTAGATTTTTGTTGTGAGCTGGCAAAATACACTAGTCCTCTTTGAATTACTGGAGACAGTGAACCTGGCTCAACTAAACTCAATCACAGGCACATAACAGGATCTTTGAAGATTTCTCTGCAGCAGTGCCTACTTCTTTAACTCAACTGATTCCTTCCTTTGACTTCTACTCAATTCTTTTGAGCATCTGTATAAATTCCAAGTATTACTTGCATGTAAATGACTTTCTTGGATGGAAGCCAAAAGCTTTAAGCGGCAATCCTATGCACCCTAAATGGGAGTAAGCCCAGATTAACACAGTCGGAGTTACTTCTGAATACACATGCATAGGATTGTGCTATCAATATTAGCTTTATCCAGGCTTTCAGAGTGAACACGTGTGTGCTTAAGGAGGAAGGCAGGGCAGGGGTGAGCATGCAAGTCCTGATCCCAACCTTCCCATGTGGACCAGCTTTATTTCAGACCTCCTTTGTCTGGAGAGGAGAGGCCTGAAGGGGGATTCTAAGCATGCTCATGAGCCCTGATACAGTCTTCTCCAAATGCAGGAAGTTCTGAAGTGAAGGCAGCATGTCTAGAAACACTGCCACCTCTCTCCACTTCTAGCCCACACAAGCATTCAGGTGATGAATGCTTAACCAGGGCTCAAGTGCCCAGTTACACGGACACAAACACAATGGGGATTTTTTTTTTGGATCAATGCCTACTTAATTTGTTGTCAGATTGCAGGCTCACAGTTATTCAGTATCCAAGTAATTTTATACCTTCGGACAGGGCCAGCCCGAGACATTTTGGCCCCTGAGGCAAACCACAAAATGGTGCCCCGCCCCCAGGGAAGAAGGGGTGAGTGAACATTGGTATCAGGATCTGCTGTCCCTGTGGATCCTGCTGCCTGAGGCGATTGCCTTAGAGCTGGGCCGGCCCTGCCTTTGGAGTGCCTTACAGATGCAGTTTTCCTGACAGACAGGGCATAGCAAAGGGAAACATTATTGTCTGAACAAAGTCTCTGTATGTTGTCATTATTATTATTGTTATTGAATAGGAATTATTAACAGGCATATTTATATACAATGATGATATTTGCAGCAAACAGGACAAAACTTGCACGTTAACAAAAAGGCAACACTTAGTTGCCGAAAGCAAAATACCAATATAAGACATGATGCCATTACACTGAGCGAACTTATCTGTGGAAGGTAAGCTGCAAGCACGAGGACATAGCAGAGCAATGGGAGCATGCTCCTGGGGAATCTCATAAGCAAGTGAATACAGAAAGAAATAGGACAAATTTATCCCTTTTTAAAACACCACCACCAAAGTGACTACTAGACACAGACGACGATTAACTGAGAAGTGCACATGTCACATTTTAAAATATTTCTTCCTATGTATACATTCTCTTCCTTCCTTCCACCCACCCACCCAGCATGCATCCTCTGTCCAATCTCTTGCTAATCTTTCTTCTTTTATGATAGAGATATTCTAAAAGGAGTTTAAACACTCAAAGTACCAATCAAACAAATGCCCCACAGTCTTCTTTATCAGGGGAAGGCAATAGCTCAGTAATTCAATGCATGTTGTTTCAGCAGAAGTTCTCAGGTTCAATCCAAGACTCCATTTCTAGTTAGAACAATCTCAGGGAGCAGACCTGAGTAGGACCTAGGAGAGCTGCTGCCAGCACTGGGCAGGGTGGACCAAACCCTGGCACACATATAAGGAAGTTTCATGTGTTCACTCTGTTCAAATCAACAGAGGTTGCACCAACAAGTAGTTCTTGGTGGAATTGCTTCCCCTACAGTTGTTTATAAAGCAGGCCCCCCCCCTGCACAGTTGACTTCTAATTCTGTTCATGCAAATGTGTTGAATAATAATGCTCTTTCACTTCCTCTCCAGCATACCATGCCATAATTAACAGGAGGGCAACCAGCAGGCAGCATCTAAACATGTTCTTCCTTCGTCACCTTCCTCTGTGATTCCTTTTACAGTGCTAATGTATTTTTTATGACCCATTGACACAACACTGAAATGCATCCACAGTTTCTGATCTGTAAATGTCACAACTGCATATTAAGCCATTATAAATGCTGCTTGCTCAGGGAATTGTGATGATGATGACCATATGCCTGCATTTTAGTCTTCTTTAATATAGCACACTAGACGAGCCTAATTGGGCATATTTATATTGCAAATATAAACCAAGAGAAATAATAAACCATAAAGCAAGTATGGTGAGATTTCAAGCCTGGGGAAAAATTGCAAGCAGCAACAGAAGAAATAAATGCAGAATAAGGAACTAGATATTTTTTCTTAGATACTCATAGCAAGATTATATTTTGTGAATTTCCACATTTGCTTGGAAATCTTCAGACTGGTTCACTCAAATATGTATATAATCCTTTGATTAGCATCTAAATTAATAAATTGACTCCAGTGAATACCATAGCATATGTTGAAATCTATTTCTGCTTGTGGTGCTGGATGGAAAGTGATGCATTTCCAACAGCACTGAAAAGCAATGCCTTTGAGGAGAGAACGAAGATTTGTGTTGTTGATAAATGATTTGTCTGCGCATGACTGCTTTGCACTGCAGTCACATGATCAGCAATTATTACTCCTTACAGTATATATCCTCAGCAAGGCTGTAATCCTATGAACACTTACCATAAGAAGTATACAGTGGTAACTCTGGTTACGTACTTAATTCGTTCCGCAGGTCCGTTCTTAACCTGAAACTGTTCTTAACCTGAAGCACCACTTTAGTTAATGGGACCTCCCGCTGCCACTGCACCACCAGAGCACGATTTCTGTTCTTATCCTGAAGCAAAGTTCTTAACCTGAAGCGTTATTTCTGGGTTAGCGGAGTTTGTAACCTGAAGCGTATGTAACCGAGGTACCATTGTAGTTCCATTGACCCAATGGGACTATTTTGGAGTAGACGTGTATAGGACTTGTGAGTGTAAGATTGCAGACTATGCTGCTTATATCTAATATTCACACACGATCTTTCAGTTCATTTGACTTGAAATAAATAAAACTTTTGCAGAAAAATCCAGCTGCAAAGTCCCTTAAAGGATTCAGTATGTTTGGAAAGGGCAACTGTGGTTTGGTGTTTCTTTGTTTCTTTCTAAACTGGGCAATGTCAGGCATGGAGTATCAATGCAATAGCTTGGATATTGATCATTACTAGCCTTAAATAATTAAATGGGAAACTAATAGTTAATTAAATGCCCCTCTTAAACACCAGATGAGCTATTGTTATTATCTAGACGTTGAATGCAAATTGAGATATTTCCTGAAGCGTGCCTATCTGATAACTAAGAATTATTGTTCTGGTTTATTTTTATTTGCAAAACATTTGAGTGTTTAAGAGTGAAGGATCCCTATGCACCTATGGTTTCCATCCCATAGTAACTGCAGTATTTTATAAAGTCTATGATGAAATTACTGGCAGCTCCATTTTAATCATTTGCGCTGATACTTCTGCTTTTCAACAGTGGTGTAATTATATGTTTTGTGATGCTCTAACTCTTGGTATGCCCTGTCCTAAGCGCTTAGAGGGCTATATAGAAAGGATACTAGTAGCTTGACCCATGGTATGACATGCAAGCCAAAAAAGTGAAGGCGAATTCTTATGTAAAACACCTTGAAGGAAGTGTTTTATGCATTAGTTTGTAGTGTGTGTGTGTGTGTGTGTGTGTGTAGTTTCATGCATTTGTTATCTTATTGCTTGGCTGCAATAAGATACCTTTACCTTGACCTACCTTTGCTTGGCTGCAAATGACAATGTTTGTTACACAAATCATATCCAGCTCATCTCTATTCTTTATCTTTGATGTGTGAGTGAAGCTAGTGAGTCATCTATACTCTTCAAACTTTGGCTAGCCACACAAATTTATTTCTTCCTTGATGACTGTTCTGCCACACAATTTGCTTTCACTCACACCATCAGACAGAAGCAATATTTGAATATGTGGACATTTGGTAGGACCCGTAGTGGCTAGCTTCCAACTATGACTGGTTAACGGCAGATTAGCAAACACAACAACTTCAGAGGCATAATCACAACACTGCAGCACAAGTTCACGTGTTAGAAAATGGCAGTATAGATTCACAAGAAACCATTTGTTTTCCAATCCCAGTGTCATTAATAATTGCAAATCTAGCAAAAAAAAAAAGGGATAGTTGTTTTGATCAATGTATGCTGCAGTGGGAACAGCGTTCTGTGGCATGTCAATCCTTTTCACTAACAGGGAGGTGATGGAGCTGAGATGTACAGTACACCAGTGGAGAACCCCAGAGTGTCTGGGGATGCCACAGCTTCATATGGGGCCAGATAGGTCAGAAGTAGCTTTCATGTTTTTTTATGTACCCTAAAACAGGATTCAAGAACAAAGGTCTCACCATCACATGACAAAAGCTGATTACTGTTAATAACATATTGAATAAATATAAAATGCTGAATACCAGTAATAGAGACTGGTGCAAGCCATCACCTGTATGAACTCCAATAAGGGGAAGATGCAAAGAAGCACACTGTGCTGGCGTACCTTTACAGTTGCATAGAAAGGTGGCAGTTTGTCATCTACAAGTGAGACAAGCATCACCTGATGAAATCCCTGCTCCCACACGGCTATTAAATGCACAGAAACCTTGCTCTCATTAGCACTTAATAGCTGGGACTGATGGATTTCCACATTTTGGCAATGGGAGATCTGGGATGCAATTGCTAGTGGCCTCCTGGGAAAAGCAGCCATTTCTTCCACTTGGTGGCTGATTAATGCTGAAGCAGCTGAGAAAAGGTGGCATTTGAGACTGACCCAAAGTGTTAAGACTGAAGGGAAACGAGCCACTCAAGGCAGACACCCTATAATCATGATAGCATAATGGATGACCCTATTAAAGACTAGGAGAGTCAGTATACTATATTTAGGTGCTGCTGATTGCAGGCTTTTCATGTTTCTTAACATTTCACCTAAGGTTTTCCCAACCCCGATTTTGAATGAAGTCACGATTCCAGCAATATGGACTGGAAAACAGCTTCTGATCTCTGGCACAGCATTAGATCTTCTAAAAAATGACACTCATGCAGTGGATACACACACACACACACACACACACACACACTAACATTATATCATTCCCCCCCCCCTATTTTTACAATGTGAAATCATGCGAAAGAAAGCTATATGCTGCTATGAAAAACAACCACTTACTCCAACGTTATGGAAAGAATGAATAATTATAACATGAAGACTAGGTTGAAACAAATGTTCTTCCCCCCATGAGACAAAAAAGTGAAAGTAATGGTCTTTGAGAAGGTGAAGTAATTAGTTGCATATGAAGGGAGAGGGAGTGCTTAAGAAAAATCAAGATCGGTCACAGAGCTGGAGGATGGGTGCCTCTTTGATAATAGCACCTGAAAGGAATTTGGTAGTCACCCATTTAATTTTAAACGAAGTTAGATTTAAAATCATAAAAAGAAGTTAACAACATTGCCCAAAGGCAACTCATTGCTGAATAGTAACTTGATCCTACATGCGTTTACTCAAAAGTATGCATTCAGTGGTCTTATCCCCAAGTAAATATTCATAGGACTGTGGCCAGGAATGACCTTCTGTAAGTATTTATTTGACGTTATACTAGATCTCTGGTGAATGAGTATTTTTTTAAAAAACAAAAATCTTAAGTTATTGGTGTAGCAAGTTGTTTTAAGCCAGTTTCTGATTTACTTCTGAAGAGTAAGGCAGTGGTGCCATGTTTGATGATGATGATGACGCAATTTGGGCTAAACTATGAAAAAGCATCAGGACTGTAGTAATTCATATAGTCTCTGCTCCATGAAAATATGGGAAGCAGAAACTTATGTTTGGATTTTCTCATTCAGAATGTTTGCATATGGGCGATGTAAGTCACAATTTTGAAAGCTCAACACTTCCTAATATGTTTAAGGTGGGAAGGAAGGAAGGAAGGAAGGGTATTTTGAGACCAGCGGTATAGAGACTAGACTTAAAACTATTCTGTATCTCCTATGCTCAAAAATGTTATGAAATCATACAATCGGTCCCAAAGGTGTGTAACAGTAGAAATGCAGCTACCAAGGGCTTTGAAATAACAGAAAAGGTAAAAGAGTAAAGGAACAATATCCAGCACTGCACAAAAGAATAAGTGGGCACTCTCTCCAGACAGAGATAATAATCTCACATCATAGAGTCGTTTTGACAGGCCTGATAGAGGATAACAAGAGATTGCTTTCTAAAACGGACAAAATTGAAAATAAATCCGGGATTAGGCATTTTAGAATTACTGTTGTCCCAGAGGGGATGGAGCCCTCCAGTTGTTCTTAGGCAAGGGGAGGCGGTTAACTAAGCTTGTGCAGTTGTCTGATTTAGATCAAGTGCTTTCAGGAAGAAGATTCTTAAGGGTGGGAAGGAATCCTCAGCTCCAGCCATGCCATAAATCCTTTTGATTGTCTATGGATACCAGGCAGTTCATAATACAGTCCCCAAAGCTGCTGGAGTCACCTGAGGGGTACAATCAGTTGGAGAAGACTGGGGAAAGCTGTAAATGTGATAATGAAGTTCAAAAGCATGAGGTAATGAAATCCAAAGGAACTGTGCACATACGGCTTAGAGATAAGAAAATGAAGGGAACGCATAGTATTCAAATGTGATAAAAAAAAAACTCCCACAATGAAGGAGAGCAAATGTTTCCCTGTTCAGCTTTAGGTTGGACATTACATATATCTATATATGAAAATCTGTACTAAGTATGCAGTAACGGTCGGCATGAAAATGTAGATTCCTCTTCCCCGAAGGTACTTTTTATGGAGGAAAGCCACATGTCATAACACAGAGCCTTGGGCAGTCTTAAGAGAGTCAGGAGTATGCAACCAGACCTGCAGACAAAGTCTTTCTAGTAGGAACGGCAGTGATTTGGGGTGCTTGGTACGTTTGAAAGGGAGAAATGAATCTTAAATGCCTCTACTGTACGTTCTTTTAATGTCTGATGCTTTATCGCATTATCATCATCATCATTAATTCTGTTGGGAGCCGCCCAGAGTGGCTGGGGAAACCCAGCCAGATGGGTGGGGTATAATTTTTTTTTTAAAAAATTATTATTATTATTTTATTAATTTTATGGTTTCGATCAAAATTCCCTTCTGGTTTCCATCTGCCCACCCCACTGCCTCTACTCTTCAGAAGTCCCACCCACCAACTCCCTGCCCCGAGTACACACTATTCCTTTCTTACCCCTGGTGCCAGAAGTTGGCATGGTTTAGCACTTGCCTCAGGTCTTGGAAGGGCCTATTGCCAGCACTACTTAGCTCATTCTCTGGGTCCCACTTGACACTGCAATGCAGGAATTGCAACTAAAGAATCCCTGACAGATAGCCATCCAACCTGTTTTTTTTTTTTTAAACCTCCAGGGAAGTAGATTCTACACTTTCCAAGGTAGTCTGTTCCACTGCCAGCTGCCAGCTCTTGCTGTCAGAAAGTTCTTCTAATGTTTAGTTAGAATCTCATTTCCTGCAATTTGAATCCATTGGTTTGGGTCCCTCTGGAGCAGGAGAAAAGAAGCTTGCTCCATCTTCTATGTGACGGCCCTTCATGTATATTTTAACATGGCTATGAAATCACCTCTCATTCTTCTCTTTACCAGGTTACACATACCCAACTGTGAGGTGATTGACAGGTGAGAGGCCTTGCTCACCTCTCGGACTTGTCCTGCTGGACAAATCCAGTTCTCCACCCTTGATATAGTGGATGTAATTAGGTTATGATGCTATAAAGATATATGACTATATGATGAAACAAGTGAGGGCAATGACAATGTGTATATTTCTCAAGGACTGTAAATGTGTGTCTGTGAGTGTGTGTGTAGAAAATTCTGAAATGAATTCAAAACCACATAAAACAACAGACTTTTGATTAAAGCTTTTGTTCACATCAGTAATTATTCATTTCCCAATAATTCAATTATAGTAAGATGGTTTCTTTCAACTAGTCTCATGAGCAGGGTTCGGGCTTGTGAAAAATGTGAAATCTATCTCACAGTTATCCATAAAATGGCTGTTCTGCCACCTTCATTTCAGGATCAGCTCTCAGTAAATACTGCCTCCATAGCAGTGTTTTTCAACCACTGTTCCGTGGCACACTACTGTGCCACGAGATGTTGCCTGGTGTGCCGTGGGAAAATTACTTTATATATAGTCAATATAGGCACAGAGTTAATTTTTTTAACATTTTCTAATGGTGGTGTGCCTCGTGATTTTTTTCATGAAACAAGTGTGCCTTTGCCCAAAAAAGGTTGAAAAACACTGCTCCATAGTATGTGAATATTAAATATAGCCTTGTGTATGCAACTTGGGTGCACTGTTTACTACAGAAGAGAAAAAAGCATTCAGTACACAGTATAAACCACCACAGTTGGCAATGAGAGTTTATGGGGACCTTTGGAAAGTACGTTTGGCTCTGGATTATAGCTATACAATTCCCCATCTTCTGAATTATTAAAAAGCGTGCAGGTAATACTGGAGCACAGCTCTTTTATGGAAACCTTGCACTGGGATGTGACTAGAGGGTTACTGAGCAATACGGTGGGTTTCCGTACGGACTATTGTCTAATACCACATTTGAAAATTGTATGCTTGACTTAAAAGGGAAATTTGTTCTGGCTCAGCTATACACTCCAGTTTTTTTGTCAGGGAAGAAAAAAAACTGCCCTACACATTTTAATAAGTAGATTAGAATGGATCCAAAGAGTTAAATCAAGTCTGTTATATAAATTTTCATGTGAGATTCCCACTGTGCATAGCAAAATGCTTATGGAAATGCTTTGAAAAGAATTATTCTACATTTGGGTAGCTAAAAGTGAATCATTTAGATTTCCTCACAATGAGAAAGATATTAGATTTCTGTCTGGATTATCCATGCCAATTAAATACTTTAATTACTGCTTCACTTTAGTGTTGTGCATGGGGGGGGGAGCACTAGAAGCTGGTCCTATTTTTAATATTGCTTTGGCTTTGAACAAAATGACGTTTTATTGTTTTGACAATTTGTGCAAATTCCATTTTAGATTTCCCTCCTCCCCCCACTATGGTAAATCACACAAATTGGGATTTTACTTGATATATTGACAGGAGCCGAATAGTAGCAAAGAGGCCATGTTTCCACATTATGGCTTGAAATTGAATAGGTTATCAGTTATTTTAAATGCTATGTTTTCTGGGGGAAACCTAACTAACAGCAGTAGAACACCAGTTACAAGAGCAGAACGTGGAACAAATGAAAAATTAAGTGAAGGAATTTATAAATAAATATCCAGTTTATAATTGTTTTATGATCTCCGTATTATATATATTTTGTCATGCACTGCTCTGGGTTTGAAGGGAGGAATATAAATTTAATAAATACGTTTCATAAATAAATGAATGGATAATATATAATAAGAATATGGCAGAACCACATTTATAACTGGCTGTAACCCTTGCTTCCAGCTAGGAGGAAAGGACTGCATTCTTGGCCTTCTCCATAGGGATCAGGGATTCCAAATGTGGTTATGGAGATATAGGCAGAAGGCCTTGTGAAATACATCCTGTGTTGCTTTACTCGCAGATGAATGCAAGTTTAGGGGCTGATCTCCACAGAACAAGATGTCGCTTTTCAAACCCTCAAATTTGTATGGAGATGGAAGCAAGGCTTGGATTGACAAACTCTGAAGAATTATCTGTGGAGGTTACAAAGTAGAGTAAAATTATAACATTACTTTTATGAACCAGGCTAACAGGTGAAAAAAAAATCAGGATTTATATTAGTTATGAGGCACATATCCCCTATTTGCTTTATGTGTGGAAAAAGGGAGATTATTTATTGCTGTGTCACTGTTCCAGCACTGTAAAATATAAGGTGAAAATAAATATTCTCCTTATTAGAATGCCTCCCACTCATACCTCCTTTAAATTATGATATGGTATTTAAATAAGAAGCAAAATGTTCACAATATTTTCTCTTTTAAATACCTTTAGTAATGTAAACTAAACAGCACTCTTCTGCCTTTTCTAGCAATTATGGTAAAATATTACCTTCATATCTTTTTGAATACATATAGTATTTAAACTTTGAATCGACCTTAGGTGAAACAAGAAATGAAGTTAAATAACTATAATCAGTGCTATTTTCCAGAAAAAGAGGTACCAGAACTCACCATGAACACTTCCCTTGTTCTCATATAATGACAATGGCCCACCTGAGACGTGCCAGAACTGAATTCTGGCTGGGGGGAAAAAGTCCTCGTTCTAACATAGTGAAGTTGCTCAAGGCTCTCAAATGATGTCTAGAACTTTAAACACCTTTCAAAGGAAACGGAGAAGTCTGCTTCTTCTCAGTATCTGTACTATAATCTACAAGGGGGAATTGTTTTTATGGCTCTAGTTGTGATGAAGAAGCCTCTTTCAGTAATGACCCCAGCTGCCTTTCTGTTGCACAGCAGTTTGGCATTTTGAAGAGCCTGCAGCTGACATTGGTGGAAATGGCAAGAAGGGGAAAAGGAGTAAGATGCCTAGGGAAGCAAGACTGGGAGTAGAAGTGCTGGAAGAGAGCAGATGGGTGGAACAGGGGGTTGGGGAGAGTGCTGTTGTGCTCAGGCCGCAGGCATCTGGTTGGCCACTGGGAGAACATAATGCTGGGTTAGATGGGTCATTGGCCTGATCCAGAAGGATCTTCTTAGTTGATCATGTGTTTGAGAAGCATATTGGGAAAGAGCAGGTTGGTAAATATGGCAAGGGTCTGTCAGGAGGAAAGGAACAAAAAACTTTATATTACAGGCATGCAACTAAACATTTAGTGAGTTATTCTGAATTTCTTAAAAGTTTAAATATACTGCATGGTGATAAGCTTAACATGAGCATATCATGTATAATAGCTAGCTTGTTTAAAGTGCTATGGTTGATGCCCTGGTATTTGAAAATTGTGAATGTGGACAAGGTACATTTTGGGGTGATGCTCTTTGACCTTGGGTCTGCAATTCTGGTATGCTTTTGGGCCAATGAGACTAAGTTGTGTCCCTTGTATTGCTGTGTGAGAAAGCTGGATGAAGAACATATTAAACTGGCACAGCTGCGTTGATGTAAGGCATATCACAAGAACACAAGCCTAGATGTGTCTACTCAAAAGTAAGCCCACTGAATTCAGTGTGGCTTACTGAGTGTGTGTAGGATTGCAGCCCAATGCTTCTGTACTTGTGCCTCTTAAAGAGATATGTAAATCTCTTCTACTATTGGTAGAAGTGGGTGACTGGGCTCAAAGATACTGACCCGTTTACATTATAATATTCAGCAGCTCCTGCCTTATTCTCCAAACCCAGTCTTAGTTATTGTGGTTGGGGAGGGCAACATATAGTGAAATTGTCTCTCCACAACTGCCTTGGAAAAAGAATTTTTTAAAAGAAAGAAAAAAACCTAGAGAATAACAACAGTTTAAGTTAAGCATATTTTTCACTGAAAGAGGACTTCACCTTGTGACACCAAAATGGCTACTTTTCCAAATTTACCACAATGCAGCATCTCATTAACTGAACACCCTGCTGAATAATCTCCTGCTGATATATAATGAGGATGTAAAAAAGCTCCTTCAGTGACCAGAATCTGTTTATCTCTGCATATGTATCCTCTGTCAGGGGACGTCTGGGAACATGTTTGAGAGATTGCATGTTCCTGTTTGTATTTGGAGCGATTTGTCCGTAGCTCTCAAAAATGCAGTTTGTTGCTTCACACTTAGATAGCCCAATCCCATGCAATATAGATGTAAGGCTTAAACTGTTCATAGCACTTAATTCCCGGCTAAATGCTAGTAGTAGAGCTGCCTTATTTTTTCTTTTTTTTGTTGCCAATGGTATTTCTTTGTTGCTGTTGCCAATGGCATTTCTTTGTTGCTGTTAAAATAACCTTAACAGAGGCAACTAAAGAGATTCAGACTGCAATCCTTTATCCACTTACCTGGGAGGAAGTATATATCATTAAACTGAATGGGACTCACTTCTAAGTAACACTGTATGGCACTGGTTTCCATGCTTACAGCTCATGTTTAGTGTTTTCTTTAGTATGGGATATGTTTTCTACTAAGCTCAGCATGCCCTATCTGTAAAATCAGTAAAGACTGCTTACCGTTAACAGCAGGTTCCTATCTGCACACCTGGCTGGCTCCATCATCAGCCTCAGCTGGCCGCAGGGGTAAACGAGATTTACCACTGAATTTTATTTGAATTGGCCTAACATGGCCATTTGGGTGGACGGGGCTCTGGCGATGGACCCAGGCTTCACTCTGGTCCACTGCCACAGCATTTAAACCAGCTGCGCTGGGAGCAGACAGCAGTCAGCATGAGAATGCGGCCCAGAGGTAGCATGCATGTATCACCTTGCGGAATTGAGGAGTCACCATATTCAGGCCCAGGGAGGAATTCCCCTGCCCACAAATTGGGCCTGCCTTGGGGTTTTGCCTTTCTCGTAGCTACTGTCACAACTTTTGGGTGGAAAGAAGCATTGGATTGGATCTATAGCCATTAAAGGAGTCCAGGGGGAAGGTTGTGTCTGAAGGCCCAGATAGGGGCCAGTGAGCAATAGAACACCCCACATGGTGACCTGGTGGGTTCGCCCTATTTGATTTGCATCATTTGGTGGTGGTGGTAGGGAGAATTCTCTATCCCAGGATCCATGTTTGCTTTCTGATTGTGGCCCCGTTGTCATTTGGGTAGTATTGTGGTAGTACGTAGTAGACTTGTTGGGGGGGGGGAATAGCTGTCCACCTTAGGTGAAGTTGCCCTGCCACCAGACTTGCCACAAACTGGGGGGCTCCACCCATGGACATACCCCATATCTAGCAACATTTCCTTTTAATGATCTTAGCTTAAAAAAATGCAATGGAATTTAATATTAATGACTTTTTTATAGTTCATACCTATTCATATCTGGCCTTAATGCCAGGTTTATATATTGCTGGATTGTTGGGAATTTTTTTTGTACCTGTTCTAAGTCAGTGATGAGCAAGCAGTTTATACAAAGCTTAATTTCACAACTCCTACTGAGGACAAACTTTTACAGTAATGTCTGCCCACCTGTCATTTCACAATAAGAGCTCCCCCATGCTTCCTTTTGCTCAAATGAGCAATGAATAATTCTTCTCAATAAACAACATTATAATTTCCCCTTCAATAGATTTGCAGTCCAACATAGCAATTGTTGTTTTAATCTTTCAAGCTGTTTTATTTCATGCACCTAATAGAAGCTCTGTCTCTTTCTGTTCTAAGCTCCCTTTGCATTTTCATTCCAAGCTACTTCTGATTGCCATATCTTGTACTGAAATATTTATTACCAAGCCATCAAGTATTAACCACTTAAAAATTATACTTTCTGCAGAGAAGAAACAGGCTCCTTGTTTAACTTTTTATACATTCATTATTGTTTGTATGCTACAGAAGTGCCAATAACTCTCATGTGAGTCTGCTGATAAAGCAAGATGGCCTTTTCCTTGGACTGTAATATTTGTACACTTATGAGTGGGTATATCTAATATTACACCATAATTTGAGTGAGTACCCCCTTGGAGTTTCCGGGCTTAAACCTGAGTCTCTGGCTGTGGGGATGGGATTGCAAGGATATGGATAAACAAACAAGCAAACACATAATTAACATATGAAGCTGCCATTTGTTCAGAAACTTTTATGTTAAAGGTCGGGACAGAATATTTTTAAATGCAATAAATAAGATCTAGTCCAGTGCTGTTCTGAGTAGCAGTGGACCCCTAGGTCTGAAGCAGAAAGGGGGCTTTTCCCAGCCTTGCAGCCAAAAGTTATTTTAACTGGAGGTGCTTGGGACCTTCAGCAAAGCTGAATGCCTCTCCTCCAGAAGTCAACTTCATCCAAACATTATGGGTTGCATCTAACAAAGTCATCCTGTTAGTTCAAGAACTCCCACCATGGTCTCCCCCTCTCTCCCCTCTAGATTTGGGGGTGGGTGGAAGGTGCACAGGGAGAGGAAGTCCTGCTGTGCAGGAGGAAGTCTTTGTGATAATGGGACAACTGCATTGGATACAACTGTATTTTTTTTTAATTTGGGGAGAGGGCATGAAAAACCCCTTTTGTTTCTGCTGAGACAATCTAGGGGAGTTGACAACATCCTAAGAAAAGGTCATGCTTCACTGGGACCATTGTCTGAGACATCTACCTCAACAAATGTGAAGAATTATGCTTCTTTGCCTATACTGTAGTCTTACAGGTAACAGTTAGTTGCATTTCTAGTATGGTGCCCCATTACTACATTTGTGGCAACACATTATACTCTGACTGATGTAAGGCCAACATATGAGGTTGTATGGAAATGAAGTGGGGTTTTTTTTTTAAAGATCCATAAGAACAGCATTACTAGAGCAGACCAATGTACTTCCTGGCCAGAGTCAACTTATTGAACCAGCCCCTGGGACACATTTTGTGCTCCATTTGGAATGAAGCCCTCATATAATAACCCCACTAGATTGCCTTCACTTAAAATATTTGATGGTAAATTCTTAAGTGCAGCTTCAGGGCATCACCGCATTTTTCCAACTTAAGAGTGTTGCAACAAGTGTCAGACATGTTATAAAAGTTTCCTGTGTGGCTAAATTAGTGTTTATTTGCATTGCAACAACAACAACACTTTATTGATAATATTTTGTCAAATGGAGCCAAATTAAATCTTTCTGTTTTGCTTTGTTAAAATGATATGTAGGGCCTATTTAGGCCATCTTTATCAAAACAAAAAATCGCATTACAGATTATTGTTTAGAGCACAGTTTAGAAGTATGCAGGAATGTTATATGGGATCTCTAAATGATAATTTCCTATGGAGTTCCACACAAACCTGATACCATTATTCATTCACTTTCCCCTTCAAATCAAACTATATTGGTGGTATGAATAAAATAAACAATACTTAACACTTTATCTAAATGTTCTGCACTTAAATGAGAATTTTCACAATAGGGCCGTAGATGTTCAGTGTTTCATGCATCCCTAATTCAGTTTAGTTGGGATAAAAAATGCACAGTAGGGAAAGGATGTAATTTGTAACACAGGCAGAATGAAGTCACACATGTTAGGGGGCAAACATTTTACAGTTTTATATCCCATTGAGGTCATATATGATCTCAAATGCATAGAAAGGTTAAATACATGGTTATGAGTGAAGTGAAATGCCTAAGAGAACTGAGCTGAAGTTCAATTCAGTCATTAAATCACTGAGTGGCTTTAGGCAAACCATTGTTTCTTAATCTTGACCATTGCCATGCAAGCCAGCTATCTCAGCACTTAATATTGTGCAGAGTAGTCGCCTGAACAGTGTTTGAATGTGCAACACTGGGAGACTTGCCCCAAGTGAAACTTGCAAATAGCTCTGCCTTCATTGTTAATAAAACCACATCCTCTTCCTGTTCCAGGCTGGAGTCTGTGGGTATACCTGTATTTCAGTCAGATGTGGCAAAAATCAATAAAGGCAGGTAAGAGTCAGGACTAGGCTTAGGCCAGAGACGAGACTCAGAGGCACTGGAAGTGTTCGGTGTTGACTGATGCTTTATACCAGGGACAGAGCACCTGTCAATCTCCAGGTGTCTTGGATTACAACTCCCACAAGCCTCAGCCAGCTTTTGCCAGGGGTGATGGAGTCATGGTCCAAAAATGTATGAAGGACTATAGGTTCCCACACCTCCTTTATATAAACTGGCAAAGGAGTCTTGACTTCCTGGAAGGGAGCCTTCTTGGAGGATAAGGCACCTGTGTCCTCTTATGCAGACATGCACTCCAGCTGTTTTGGAAAAGCTTTTGCTCTTACTTGACTTAGGAGCATGGGTATGGGTATGGGTGTGTGTGTGTATGTGGGTGTGTGGGTTGCCAGCAGCTTTAGAGAAAAATCATTTGGAAACTAGGAGGTGCCTCATCCAGAAACAGAGATAGAGGCCTCAGTGTCACATTGAGCTTCACTTCCATGGAAGCTTCTACTGGGGTCACTGCTTTGGAAGCTGCCTCCTGAGAAGTTTAAGATTTAGCAATTCTCACTCTGATTCCCCCCTCCCCCATATTTCCTAGTCTCTGTTTGAAACATAGGAATATGTAATATTACAAATGGAAAAACTCAAAAACTGTTACATAGTCACTTGAGTGCATTGAAATATGCAACAGATTCCCTCCAGGTGTAATGTTAAAGCAGCTGATGTGGCACATTTTTCAAAGTTGTTTCTATCTACATATCAGAAAAAGAAATCCTGAGGTGTGCAATGTCATTATTTATTTGTCTGCTCTCCTTTGTTAAGATATTTGCCAGCTAGTAGTGTAGAATCAACACAGATAAAAACACGGTATAGGGTGTTGATTCTTTAGTATTAATCCTATCTTCACAAGGGTCATCTCTGCTACCATAAGAAAAGACATTGCAATAGGGATACAGGGAATATGTAAAGCACCCTTGACATTTTTTTTAAAAGAACTTACTAAAACTCGTCGCTTCCTTCAAAATTCCTTGGGATTTCTTCTGTGTAGGAACCTTCGAGTTTACCATAAAATGTTGCTGTAGGTAAATTTGGTGGCAACCCTGGTCCCAGACCCTAGCAGCTGTGCTTATTGAATGGACAGTTTCATTCCCTGCCCCTGACTAACAACTGGAAAGCTGATAACACCCACTGTCAATTTTCAGCAACATCTTGCATCCATGCTGTCTATGGTTACAATTTTGCCTTGAACATTTCACATCAGTAAATCAGTAACAACTTTATATTGCAGAGGTCCATGGATGCATGTGATGAATTAGGTGTCCTGTGGCTTGTAATCTTAGCATCAAATTAAAATAGTAAGTAAAATCTGTAAAGTAAGATATTGCATGGACATTCTTGGCCCTTGAGGCATAATATTAATAAATTAAATCAAATGGCAGCAGACATATACAAAGGAACTAACCTAAACAGAATCCAGAATTCTGCAGATCTGGATGAGTTGTCAGATGCAGTAGCTTGCACAGAGACCTCCTGTTTTGCCATGGCACACAGATGTTGTTACGCTGCACTGATACAGGAGGTCTCCTTGGAAGCATGATACAGATTTCTAACACCAGAAACCTTATAGGCATAGTCTCATATAGTAACATCTAGTTGAGCCTTGCAGGAGCAGATTGCCTATGCAGATAAGAACTTGGCCTACAGGGGAATGTGCTGGAGGGATAGTTCTTGGGCAGAATCAGAGCTCTGTAAGGTATGTTTTAGACGTATCTGCAGCCACCAAGGAACCACTATGCATCCTATGCTATTGGCAGCTGTGTCTGAATGATACAACCATGTGAGCAGGGACAATTGCATAGATTCATGACAGAAGCCCAAATTTCAAATTGCATTAGGTTGGTGTAACAGCAGGGGCTCCTCTTCAACATGCATATGCCTATTTGCGTGTTTGCGTGGCGCTGTGGGTTAAACCACAGAGCCTAGGGCTTGTTGATCAGAAGGTTGGCGGTTCGAATCCCCGCGACGGGCTGAGCTCCCGTTGCTCGGTCCCGGCTCCTGCCAACATAGCAGTTCGAAAGCACGTCAAAGTGCAAGTCCCACCTTATAGTGGGAGGTTCGCCAGAAGCGGCTTTGTCATGCTGGCCACATGACCCGGAAGCTGTACGCCGGCTCCCTCGGCCAGTAACGCGAGATGAGCACCGCAACCCCAGAGTCGGACACGACTGGACTTAATGGTCAGGGGTCCCTTTACCTTTACGGTTCTCTGGGGGGGGGGCATTCCCTTTACCATGACTTCACCCCAAAGGACCTTCCACGCTATCCTTTGTTTCTGAGATCAGCCTCACTGTCATTTTGCATATCCGTCAAAGTACCTTGACCCCAGTTACTGCATTTTGCCTGCTAGTAACATATAATCTTGTTCCACTCCTCTTTCCTCTTGCCAATTAGGTTCCACTTATTTATTTGCTGTCTCTCACCACTCCTTCTGCCCCAGGCAAAAACATACTACCAATCCAATTTACATGCTGTTTGCTTCACCAATTCTTCTTCCTTCAGCAGAAGACTGCATAGTAATCAATATTTATATTTTGCAATAAAACTGTACATTTTGTTGATGTTAAGCTTTTGACTTTTATCCAAGTACTGATTTTCTAACATACTAGTGGCATGAGTTTGGCCAAACTGCGGGAGGCAGTGGAGGATAGGGGTGCCTGGCATGCTCTGGTCCATGGGGTCACGAAGAGTCGGGAATGACTGAACAACACAAGTGCAAAATGTAACCTCTCCATTGCACACTGTCTCTGAGCTAAATATCCCATTACATAGGTTTGTTGAGTTCATATGCATGCTTGGATGCAAGTGTGACTAAGGCCATGGGTCCTTATATTTCTTCATTCTCTCTATATATTATACCTTCCATTGGACATAGCCATGCATCCATCTCTCTCTCTCTCTCTCTCTCTCTCTCTCTCACTCTCTCTCTCTCACACACACACACACACACACTCACACACACACACACACCTCACAGCAGATCCACTGCCCCCCTCTTCCCTGTTTTCGGGTTCCGCCTTAAAAACAAACAAACCCCTCCCCCCAGTTCTGCATAACACCAGTTCTCTGGCTCTGTCTTCATTAACTTTGCCCATGCTACACATATTCTACTCGTTGTCATTATGGCTTAGTTTCAGCTGAGACAAGGATTTATATTGAGTGTATGGTTTGCATGCTCATGCAAGTAATCTTTCGGGAGTCTTTATAGCACATTAGAGAGATGTTGCTGCTGTTGCTGTTCTTGTAATTTTCTGTACTACTATAATAAATTTCCTTGAGAAATAAATGAAGTGAACATGAAAAAGAGCTGATTATAAAGTTTACAGAGTCCTGGACTGAAAAATAGGGAACCAGGCAGAAGACCTATAGGTAGCACAAGCTGACATCAAAACACTTCAAAATTCATGCTAATTTGAAGGCTAGTTCCCAGTAAAATATATACAATTCTTTTTTATATTTTATGGAAAAAACACCACCTCAGATTTTCTGGCCACTCATCTGTCTGTCTATGAACCTCCTGTAGTCTCCCCTGAAACCCCTGGTCTGACTCTTGTCTTGGCTAAGTAAACTTTTTTTGGAACAGGGCCTATACCTTAACTCAATCCAAAGTGATGATCAATTGAAAATGTCAGTGTGAATTTAAGCAAATCAACAGCAGCTATTTTTACATGCCAAGGTCCCAATCCGTTTGCAGTTTTGGGCAACTATTAATGTGTAACAAATGGTGGGCCTTGATAGTGATTCATTTGCATCAAAAGGCACTTTGAGCCTCTTGGAGGAGTATTATGTCTCCTTTGCTAAATTAAAGTGTAAGAGAGGTGGGAACCTAGACTAATAGAATGCATGGGTATCACGATAAGTAAGGATATGAGCTGTATCTGGCACAGCTATTTCTCTTTAAAAACACACAAATGAATTCAGAAAACATTTGGTTGATTTGCACCTTCGTTGAACTCTATTTACTGCTGGGGGTTTCAGGACAGATTACAGTATAAAAACAAATCAGAAACAGTACAACAGCAGCCTCTCAGTAACCTAAAAATATATCAAAATCCAACTGGATGTTACTGCACTGACAAATATTTAGATTCAAGACAACTGGTGTTGCATAGGCATCAGGAACAGAACAAGTGTTAACAGGGGTTGTTCCGTACCATAACTTGAACCTCTACCAGCAGCTCATGTTGCCTATTGGTTTGCCTTTAGGCTAATGCTGTATGCAATACCCCCAACTTAATTGAAATTTGAATAGCTAAAACTGCATTTGTTTACATTTATCCCTTGTTGTGGAATTCCCACTTTCCTTTACTCCCTTCTGTCTCTGCTGTCTCCAACATTATCAGAATTTAGTATAGGATGCGGTCAAAGTCAAACACCTTAAAGTGCCATATTTCCATGGGAGATATAAGCATACATGCAACTTTAGAGTTGGAGTAGTCTTCCATTATGTTTGATAAATGTATAATGAGTAGAAAGAAGGGACTTGCATTCTGAGGGATTGTGGTGTTCTGAAATGAGAGGCAATTCAATTAAATCAGGGGTTTATACAACAGTATTTGTTAGATCTTGTGGAACCTTCAGCAGTTGCACTAGGAGCAAGGATGTAGTATTAAGATAATCTCAAGAGATTTCCAAATGACATCTAGTCAAAACAATGTGCCCTACATTGAAAGCAAGATACCAGCAAGAACTCCAGAGGCTGGCAAGTTTACCTTTGCATATGTGCCAAAGCTACAAAAATGCTGAAGGACCCACCAGTCCCAAAACTATACTTGCACTTGCACTAAGTACTTGAGACAGACGGAGGTAGCATTATTACTCTGCAGGAACCCACTTCCAGATTAAAGGGGTGGGGGAGGATGGAGGGGCCGGATATTGATGCTAACTTGCCTAAAGGTTGCCCAAATCCTGTAACATTTCGTACACCACTGTAGATTTAGGGTGCACCCTGACTTTAGAAGATGAAGGTGATTTTGCAAGCTTGAGGGGAAATGCACTTAATGACCACAGGGTGGAACTGGCAAATAGCCAATAAACAAGGGACAAATGGAAATACATTTGCATAAAGCACACAACATCAAGTAATGAACACATCAAATCAAAGCTTGTTCTTGATAATCCACTAATGGAGAGCTAGGCAAGATGCGTTTAGTGAAATGTTTGTTCTGAATAGCTCACTCTGCTCCAGAGACTTCCACTGCAAGACTATAGAAGTTGATTAATTCTAATTGGATAATTGCATTTCACCTACCTGAAAATCCATTCTTGTTTCTACTTCTCAATTAAGCTCTTGGTCTGTTTTTTTTCTTTTTTCTTGTTCTTTTTTGCACCCACCCTGCACTGCAAAAGCACCTTCAAGCACCAGGAAGGCTGCACTATATTGGGCCAGTGGCACAGATAATATTTCCCATGCTCAACAATGGGTGTGCCCCCTGGGCTCATATACTAGTCCCCTTCCCTCTTATCTCCTATTTAAAAGTCCTTCTCCCTTTCCTTTTCCAGTATATACTGGTGTTAGCATTATTTCTACACTGAGGTTAACACTTAACCATAGTTAGCTTTAATGATGGTTTACAAACCCGCTTTATTAAAGCTCCAGTTTAAAGCTAACCATGGTTTGCATTATATTTGAAGAATACTATGTTTGTGACTTTGAAAAATGTTACATCTGCACAGGGCCATGGCTTGGTGGACCACTTGGTAGGCAGACCTTTACTTAGGAGCTTCTCTGTGTGGGCAACCTTGGGACACTATTTCATATGGTCCTTGGCCTAATTTCATGTGAGTGACAAGGAAGAAACTGGAGAAAAGTGAAAGCTCTGTCCCTGCCAATATTAGCCTTGAGTTCCTCCCAGGCTTTGGTCACATCCATATACATTGAAAGCACTATTTTACCACTTTTAACACTTCCCCCAAAGGATCCTGGGAACTGTACTTCATTGAGGGTGCTGGGAATTGTGGCTCTGTGAGGTGCCGCCATCCTAATGCCTCTCAGCACCCTTAAGAAATTACCATGACATGCCACATTAAATATGGTGTGTCAATGCCTTCCAATTCTATTCAATGTTTGTATGTGAAAACACCCCCCCCCCCAGTAGATTACCCCCTCTCCCAAGTGACTGCAAACCCTCAACAGGGGGAGAAACACACATGTCCCACTCCTGCTCTATTGGAAAAATGAACAAGTAGCACTGTATTATTCAAGCGATCCAGAAAAAAATATTTGCTACATAGTTTTGTCTCCTACAGTTCAAAGGAACTTTGTCACATTTCTTAGTATTGGGTTTTGAATGGTTAGACAATAGATAGTAAACCAGAACACCCACAGTTAGGGTTTCATAGAGCATGGAGGGGGAAACTGTGCCCTTCCAGATGTTGGTGGACTACAATTCTCATCATTCCAGACCATTGGCCATGCTGGCTGGGGCTGTTGGCAGTGGAAGGCCACCAACATCTGGAGGTTCCCTAAGCCTGTTGTTACAGAAAGTCACAGCTCAATATATTAATTTAAATTTCTAGTGTCTAGGAAAGAGCAATGCAATGAAATAAACGTGCATGCACAATTCTTCTCATCTTTCTGTTTTCAAT
This sequence comes from Lacerta agilis, assembly GCF_009819535.1. Classification (NCBI taxonomy): domain Eukaryota; kingdom Metazoa; phylum Chordata; class Lepidosauria; order Squamata; family Lacertidae; genus Lacerta; species Lacerta agilis. The sequence continues at coordinate 17,123,638 of NC_046317.1, forward strand.
TTGCCTTTAGAACCCAGACACTGGTGATGCAGCTTATCATACTTTAGTTGATTGTAGCTGACAAGGTGCATATATGTGCTATCTTAGTTAAAGGTTTCTCCAGGCATTAGCAGAAGGAAAGGGAGAGGCCACTACACATACGCAGAATGTTGAAACGAAAGAAATTGCATAGCCAATTTGCTACCTTTTGAGTGCTTTCATTAAACTTCAGGCCGAAGGAGTTTTGAGACCTTGCAGAAAGGTTTCTCTTCTTTTTTTAAAAAAAAGTGCTGAGGGACTGCACACATTGGCACAGAGAAGCGCAGGCAGCAAAAGGTGGGGGGAAGGGAAGGAGGAGGAGGAGGAGGGCAGATGTAGGGCAATTACTTACATTGACAACCCTGGTTGTGCCAGTTATATCCCCGCAGACACTTATCACACTTAGGCCCTGTTGCTCCCTGCTTACACTCACAAATTCCTCTTTCATTACAGCGATCATGGACTGAGCCAAAACGGCTACAGTTACATTCTGCAGAAACAAGACAACACATATGAACTTGGTACACGGGTACAATATTAAAAGTCATTCATTACTGATAGGGGTAACAGCGGCCAAGTTTAACCATAAAGGAAGATGGTTTGATAATGGCAGACTGCTGGAAAGTCCACTTGCTCACTGGTTTAGAACGGGGTTGCCCAAACAGCTGGGGTCTCCAGCTGTTTTTTGGATTACATTTTCCATCACCGCTGACCACTGATCCTGCTAGCTAGGGATGATGGGAGTTGTAGTCCAAAAATAGCTGGAGATCCAAGGTGGGTCCCAGCAATGACTCCATTGCAACGCACCGCAAAATTCTTTTTTGTTTACTTTAAAAAAAGAAAATGACAAAGGAGAAGTGAGAAAGATACGATAAAAAGATTGAAAGTGGGTCCTGTGTTGAAGTTTTTGATTAAAGGTGGGTCCCTGCTTGAACTACTGAAGACTACTGCTATACATTTAGGGTGGTATTCAGTTAAGCAGTTCTACTAGTGTAATTGATTTTTTGCTGTGCAATGAAACTTTGCTTCCTCCATTTATCCTGAGGCTTTCTTAGGTCTTCTCCAGCCCTCCAGAAGGGTCTCAGCATATGCTTTGCATGCAGAGGGTCCTAAATTCAATCCCTGGCATCTCTAGGTAGAGCTAGGAGAGACCTTCTGCCTTGAAATGCCTGAGAGCCACTACCAGGCAGTAAGCAAGCTGGACTAACAGTCTGGCTTCCTAGATTCCAAAAAGTACTTGCATTAGTGGAACTGTTTAGTTGGGATACCATCCTTAATGGCACATTTCCATGGTGGTATGAGCAGAAAATTAGCAGAAATAAAGTGAAGAATGAAGTCCTCAGAAGTAACTAATGGCGACAGCGCTTACAACTTGGTCTTCACGTTTTTATATCATTTTAATGAACGTTAAGACAGCTTGCTATTTCAGGAAACATCAATAGACCATCAAGTTAAAGTTCGCTTTAAATTATTAAAATAGGTAAGACTCCACACTTGGTGCTGAATATTTTCTAAATGGCAACATAAATGCACTTTACTAATTTCCAAGGCAGTCTTCCTTTATGTTTATGGGCATCAGCTTCATTTATTCATGGCATTTTAGTGATTGGAGTTTACAGGCTGTATTTTTTCCCCCTCCTGCAATGTTAGTACACCTTTTAAGTTATGCCACAATATCCTACTTGAGAGAACTCAATGGGCAGCAGATGAATGAGAGTGTCCCAGAGCCTTGGCCAATAATAACTTAAACCTAAGCCTGTCATTTCTGTTGCCACATTGAATGTAAAAACATACAGATGTGAAATGCACAAACTTTGACCATATGGATTTTTGTGATAATGTGTGCCTTATAAAAACCACTGGATCAGTTTTATAGAACCTATTTTGTTTTCCTATTTTATTTCTAGGAAATGTAGCCTATGTTCTCATCTGGCACCCTTATTGGTTCTAAATCTCTGGAGTGCTTTGTCGCAGGGAGGGTGCTGCTGCTGATGTAATAATGGCAGGCCAGATTCCCACTGACACTCCCCCAAGTAGGCTGCTGGCAAGTCTATACATGCAGTGCAATCACACTCTGTTCATGTTTTCTTCTTCTTCTCATGGTTGGCAACTGGGGAGTCAGATTTGGTCCAGGGCTGTAATGTATACATGCTGGGAGTGTTTAAGCACAGGCTGGTTGCTGTCTCTGATTAGATGACCAACTAGGTATCTTCCAATTGTATGATTCTATTGCAAATCATTATATATATATATATATATATATATATATATATATATATGTTTGTGTGTGTGTGTGTGTATATATATATATATATGTATATATATTTGTTTGTATGTATGTATGTGTGTATTCAGGTTGTCAATGTCTGGAATGCTATGTGATCTGCATCTTCCCGATATATCCCTGCCTTGTTTATCTCTTGTTGTTTGCATTTGATTCCTTGAGGATCTGATTTTGATTGCAGATACACTTGCGTAGATAGAATTGAGACTTCAAGTTAATAATAACTTTCCCAACACCCCTGATATCTGCTATCAAATGCAAAGAGTGTGAGTATTTCTTTTTGAATTTAGAGACCATGCTGGGTGAACAGCTCTATTTTTTCTTTTAATCATTCCATTTAGATTTGTTCCCTGGGATTTCATTATGAATCCGTGAGATCAGAAATGACAAAACGGGAGGGGGAAACTGAGAATATTTTAACATTGCAAATAGAAATGGAGGGAGGGGGGAGGAGAAGCTTAAGGGGGGAAATGTTCTGAGTAGCAAATATTGCATCTATTGCTCAGGATTTCAATCCTTACAAATTACAGATGGCATTTCCAAAGGAACGTAGACTAGTGCTATTGGTGGTGGTTTGGAAAAATGTGTCAATTGAAATAATGGTAATCCTGTCAGTTGGTTATCTGCAATACATCAACAAAGTTCCTGAGAATTTTGCCCTTGGCAAAGGCTTCCAACCATGTGGTATGTCACAGGAGAAAAAAGGGACAATTCCGAATGAAATTGATATTTAGAACTTACTTTTAAATGGGTTCAGAACCAAGGTTATCAGAGGTGGATAAATGTATTTAAAGTCAGGTGTTTACATGGAAATAAGAGCTGGTTGGCCTTTACCTGTTTAACAAATGGAGGGAGAAATCCTGTCATTGCCAAAGTCAACTAAAGTTCGGGATTGACTTCAATGGTGCTAGTATTTCACCTTGGACTCAGCTACATTGGCAAAGAAAGAGCGTTTTATATGCGTTGTATATGTATTCTAACACTGTGACACCAGATGGCAATGTGGAGTTCCATTTTTTTGCCAACTCCATTTCTCACACAAAGTTTACAAACGCATTTAACTGAAACGCTTCTTTGATGTGTCTAGATCCAGAACCAGGCAGATTTCACTGGTGCAAAGTGAGTTATGTGCCAAAGAAGTATTAAGGACTGGACATACTGCCCACATATGCAGCGTGGCTGATCATTCCTGAACTGTCAAATGAGGCATCTTAGTGTGACAAAAGATACCTTCTAGTGCAGCACAAGAAATCAATCACACAACTAATTGCTCCTATGCACCTTCAAATGCTGCTTGCACATTTTGCTGTTCTGCCTTTGCAGAGAAATGCAAACCAAATTATCTGTGCTGAGGCTGCCCACTGCATCTCCATATGAATTACTGTTCTGGGGTTGCCCCTTTGCAGCCGGGAGGTACCCCTCAAAACATTAACCTACACAGAAACAAGGGAATGAGCTTCTCTGCAGGTGGATAGGTGTTTTGTTTTTAATTCTCTCTCTCAAACTCATTTCTTTTGGGCATTAGAAGGAATGGTGCATGCGCTTACAATATTGTTGTCTGTGGTGAGATACATACACTGGCTGCCAGAAATGTAGGGGACATTGCAGTATACCATCTTGCAGAAAAAAACTGGGTGATGGAAACCTTTTTAGAAACTGGTGAAAGACCTCATATGTGATGTGACAGAGAATACGTGCTATAGCTAGGACTCTAATATACAGGATCAGCTGAATGAGATATACCATGCTGAGTCAGAGCTTGTACTCAAATAATCACAGTGCTTTGTCTACTCTCAAAGCACCCATTATATTAAGAGATGTGTTGAAGCCCTGGCTGAAAAATAATGTCTGGGGCAAATTGTGAGGTGACTGACTGAAGGGGCACATCTAGATACTCCCCCCTCCCCATTGGCACACATTGTTTTAGTTCAATGCATAGCAGCCTTTGAAACAGCAAAAAGGTAGGCTTGAGAAATCTTCATGGTCCTGAAGGAACACATACACATTTCTTATTACAAAACTGCTGGTCTTTGAGAAAAAAGTAGATGGGTGGTGTTTTATTGGACCATCACATGACATAGTTTGAGAACAAATTTACAAATTTAGAATCACTTTAGACTGAGAGTGGGGGACAGCCCCACCTCGCGGAAGGTGGAAAACTAGTAGAGAAGAAAGGTTCTAGCCCAGCTCTTTTCCTGATGCACTAGTTTTCTGCTTGCAATGAGGTGTTTGTTTGTTTTTAAAAGAGTTTAGTCACCAAATGTGTATGCTCTGTTTATAGTTGGTTGTAGTACAGCAGCCATAGGCAAACTCGGCCCTCCAGATGTTTTGGGACTACAACTCCCACCATCCCTGACCACTGGTCCTGTTAGCTAGGGATGATGGGAGTTGTAGTCCCAAAACATCTGGAGGGCCAAGTTTGCCTATGCCTGTAGTACAGTCTGAGCACTACTCTACTAAATAATTATTCTAAGGAAGTTCCTTGACTCTTCACATTTTATTTAACAAAGCAACAACTGTTTAAACTAAGCATAAAGTTAAAGAATTGTCTTTCATGTTTGACATTATTCAGTGAGGGTGCAATAAAACAATGTTTTGAATAATGGTTGCACATTCTGCTTATGCTGTCCATGTTTTCTGATGAAGAGTAGCTGGAGCCAGTGAAAAGCTTTCTCTAAGGGTCTGTGCATGTATCAGTTTCAGCTAAACCAGCCATAGCCTTCTTTTTAATCACATGTTTGCCTGTGGCTGGGTGAGAAAAATGTTAGCATGGTGCTACCTACACAGGGGTGCAGCTGCAGCAAGTCATGTGATATGGCAACAGGAAAGTGTGAACACGATTGTGATTGTGTGTGTGTGTGTGTGAGAGAGAAACAATGCTGTGGCCATAAATCTGTTGCATCCTGTTTCACACTAATGCTTTCCCCTTGAATGCGAACATGCACATAGAGAGGATCAGGAACATGAATCTTCTGCACATGACTGTAAGTGCAGAAGCCAATGAGAAACAGTTAAATACCATCACTCAACGGGCCTAATCAGAATGCAAAAACCCAGGTTACCACTGAAACCTAAAAAATTGCTTCTATTCCTTAGGTTGCTGAAGACAGTAAGGAGAAAGTTTCTCCATCTTCGAAGGGTGCTGATTTTTGTGGGAGCTGGGCCAACATCTCCATACATTTAAGAAAGGGCCCCCCAAGCTATGATTTCCAGATAGAGTTGAGCCCTGGTTCCTCTCAGTGAACCACTGTCTGGAAGACCAGGGTCCTACACCACACTGGTGCACTCAAGTTTCTATCTCTCCTTCCTTCCAAGCTGGATTTTTCAAAGTCCAGCCAGTTCTTTAGCTTTACAAATAGTTAAGTTCCCTGCTGGCCTTGATCCGAAACTCTTACATAGGCAACTGGTTGTCCTCCAGCTTCAGACTGCTGCTCTAAAGGAGCCCCCTTAGACTCCACTAGCTGGGGTACTGGTGCCCTTTTCTCCTGCCCGTTTCCAGTTCAAAAGAAGAAAACAATGAGGTACCTTCCTCACAGATCTCAGCTAGGCACATACCTCAGATATCAGAAAGATAATTCCTTGTCTCTGTCAAGCACTAATTAGCAAATGATGCTCTGTTTAAAAGACCTGTGCTTGTCGGATGTGTTAATTGTATTGAGCAGGGCAGTATGAGAGTTGTCTTGTTACTTGTCATACACACGTAGTTAGTATTAGTGCAGCATAATTAAGTTCAAAGGAATCAATCTTTTCGTTTCACTTAGCACCAAATGACTTTAAAAGGGAAGTGAGCATTCTATTGTATGTGCATGCATGTTTCTGGATGCTGTGTTCTTTTATGAAATAAGGTATTTGAAAGATTGTGCACGAGAGCAAAATAAGTTGTGATTGACACCTCACCCTACCCTGATTATTTAAAAAATTAGATTAATGTGGATCTGTTGTATTTTTATTGCACAAAATATACTTTTAATTGCTAAAAAAAAACACACCTCTCTGTATAAATGATAGAAGGCATTGTGGTGGATAGAGGAAATTCTAATCCAAGCACAAAATTTTGTTTGTTTAAGTAATACAATACAAAGGTCTCAGATGTGCAATTAAAACACAACATAGAACCTCCTCAGCAGATCATGGTTTTAAGACAATTTGGTAGCTAATGACCATAGAGTGAGGCTATATTTATTATAAATGTTAATCTGGGAAATTGACAATGATGCTCCCTAACCAATGTCCAAAGGAAATGGTTGTTGCTGTAGTGTAACATTATTATTTTTTGGAGACTATGCAGTATATTGTACTTGACTAATGATGTTCTATTTGAAGAAAGGAATTGGCAAACAAGTACCATCTATAGTTTATGTGCACAGAATCATGCATTGGCAAGGAGCTGGAGTAGATAGCTGATTGTGAAAACAAATTTAATGTCATGACCTTATGCCAGTCTTGCAGAATTTGTAACCCAACAATGCATGACAGCCTACTATGGACAAAAACGTGGGATAATAAAAGTAAAAAACAGTATCAACAGCAACAATTATAATAATGCTGTGCTGCAAATATTAAAAAAATAGGGCTATCAATCCCCTGGCAGCTTACAATACAGAACTGGTTGGCTGAATTTGGTTTGGTCAGTCCAATTTATGAACTGTATTCTGCTCTAAAGGGCTGGTTTAGGGTTGATTTCCTACATGGACAACTCTTCTGTGCAGGAAACTGCACGAACTCTATGTGTACATTATCGTAGATCTTGAATACAGATTTTCCTTTTTCATGTTCTACACACAGTTGATACCCTGCTGGGTTGTGGTAAAAAAGCTAGGAGTGTGTTAACTGCAGTTGAGTTTCCTGTATATGGATGGTGTGTGTTGAAAGTTCATCACACCTGAAGTGGCCCTATTTTGTGAAATTCTCTACATTTGTATTTGGGCAAAGCTCAGTTTTCAGTAAACTTGATCTATGATTGAGGTTTTGTCTAAAGCATTGAAACCAATGGAATTTAGTATGCATTGGTCTGTGTGAACAAACTTGTTCCAGGGAATCTACTCTACAATGGAAAATAGCTGTCAATTTCCACCTTTTCTGTGGTTTGCAGGAGCGCATATTGTGGCATATTTTAAAATCATTCTTTTCATTATTTTGTGCAGCTGGTCTTTATGCCTGATATTTTCCTGTGGTCAATCTTATTTTGCTTTTGAACATTCCTGCGTATGTTTACACATATCAATAATGGAACAGAAACAAGGAGTACCAACATTGCTCTTGAATACATAGGTGCTAATAAAGTCTTCAGATTCTGTAGGATTGAGCAGATTTCTCATTCATACAACGGAATTTACTGGAATTAAATCAGTTCCATATTCTGTGACTGCTCTATTACAGGGGCCTTCAACCAGTCCAAACTGAAGACACACCTTAAGAACATGGGATCCACTTTCACATTTTCACATTTGATTTATATTTAATAGTGCTAGTATATCACCACATATCAAACCCTGGGGCATCAGCGTACTATTCTTGTTTTCAATAAAAGTGAACCAATATTTCCTGTATTGGTCAAACTTTTGAACCCTTTTAATAGTTGTATCCTGTCTTTGGTTTCCGGGGTTTTTTTAAATTCAGGGGCAGGGGCTGTGGTCAATATTGAGCAAGAGGAGAAGCCAGCACCGTCATTCATGCTTGTGTTTTGTATAAAATGAGTCACCTCCTTTATTTCTCTATCCCTTGTTGCTGCCTTTTCCTCATCCTACCTTCTGGCACTTTTTGTCCTCCATCATCTGCATTGCTTCTGTTTTTCTCTCCTCTCTTCTTCCATCTCCTCTTTGCCTCCTCCTTGCGCTTTCTCAGTTCTTTATCTGTTGTCACCACCTTTCACAATCTGTCTGTTTCCTCTTTCTGCGTCTTCTACATTCTCCTTACCTTCTCAAACTTTCTTCCTTCTACTTCATTTTACCTGCTCACTATTACATTTCTCCCTCCCTCGCATTTTCGGCTTTTTCTTTCCTCACTTTCTTCCAGCTTGTGTCACCTTCTCTGCCACCTTCAATTCATCTCTCTTGTCCCCTTCCTAATGTCAACTTGCCTGAAATAAAAATGAGCAGGATTTCTCAGGGAGGTTTAGCACCCTCAGAACCTAATATAGATATCAGTTGTTCTTTGTTGCCCCTGTGTTGGATGATGATTTGAAGGAACACCCCAGATTCTCCCTCACTGAATCAACATAAGAGTTGCCATTTCAAAAGCAAAAACAACCATTCCCCCCCTCTTAATTTGCAAAGTCTTGCCATCTTATAATTCTTTTTTTTAAAAAAACCAACTAAATAAAGCTAGTTTGCCTTCTAAATCAACCCTGACATACTAAAGTTGCATGCTTATTTGAGAATAAGTCCCATTAAAATAAATGGGCCTTACTTCTGAGTAGACATGCATTAGATTTGCATATTAATTTAAGATTAATGAATTAATCTGGAGAGCCGAGTCTCCTCTCCCTTTCCTCCTTCTTTTTTTGTCAGCTTCTGTAGATGAATTTCTTTCCCTCTCTCAGAACCACCTCCCTATCTGTCCTCTCCTTGTATCAATGTGCCTGAAATCAAATGTACGCAGAATAAATCAAAATGCTTCAGTAACCTCACAACCTAATCTACACAGCAATTGTTTGCTCCTGTCCTAAGCCATTGAATAGGGAGTAAGTCCCATTTAACTAGATTGACCTTACTTCTAAGTATTATTGGCAGCCAGGAGGCAGGTGCATAAGAGGCCTGAGTGTGCAAGATGCCTGGCTGCCTAGCCGGTGTATAAAGCAAGCATTACAGTGAATCCTTAGCCATGTCTACTCAGAAGGAAGCCCTGCTGAATTCAATGGAGCATATTCCCAGGTCAGCAGGATCGGCATTGCAATCTTACTCCTGAATGAACAAATGATTTGACTGAAACTCTTCAATAATCCTATGAGACCTGCTCTCCAGTAAACACATAGCAATCCAAATCAGGCCGTAAAGTCACAATCCTATATGGGCACATTTTCCTGGCAGTAAAGCCCCACAACTGTATACTGGGGAGTGTCCTCAGAAAGTTGGACTGCAAATGAAAGCAGCACAACACCTATGCACTGACTTTAAACGGGAAATAAAAAGGAAGAAGGAAAGCCCTACCATAGCTGAACCCAAGCAGCTTTTACTCCCCAAGTAACCCTCCTCTGGGAATCCAGCTGCAGCAAGAGAAATCTATCCATGCTCATAATCAAAGGTGATGGGGAAGTATAAAAATCTCAAGGGGACTGGAACCAAAATAGAAGGCACCCCCAAAATTGAATATCTTAGGCAGGGTTGCCCATTAAGCTCTAGTGGGATCCAACCCTTCTACTCAAGTGTGCACTGGAGTAGCAGTCCTTACTATGAGCAAACTCTCACATTGCAAGGCTTGCTCTCTAAAATTGGAGGTGCCTGGATTCATTCCTGCCCTGAGCGAGTGCCCCACCAGTGCCATCAACAGAAACAATACCAGCCCCTCTTTTCTATGGAGAGGTATCCCATGGCTTCTGGGCATCCTGACACAACCCATTCTGGGGCCATGGAAAATTGGATGGATAGCCAGGCAGCATGTTCCCAGTAGGGAGTGGGGGCGGGGGATGACAGTAAGGCTAGGAGGGGCAATGTGGGAAGGAAACTCTCTTATATAAGCGGGGGGGGGGGGAGCTGAAGTCTCCAGGCTTGGTTGAGGAGTCTTGCTTTGGTATGACCTACTTAGCATGGTCTTATGCCCACCTATGGGTCCTGACCCACTGGCTGAAGACCTGCAATCTATTATATTTACTGGGTTACATATGGGTGGGTGCTGTGATCTGTGAATCCTGCAATTTTTGATCCAATTATATACCGGTAGATTCTCCAATGGAATCTCATGCTGGTGTTTCAGTGGCTGTAATGGCGGGTTTTGGATCCATTGTTGGGAACTGGTGACTTCTTAGGGGTCTAGATCTAGAGCAATTGGCAATATCAGGTTTGGTTTTGTTTTTAAAAGGGGGGAAATGTCTAAAATACTGAGCCATGACCATCACATCCCTATGTAGTCCTTATTCAAACTAGACGCTTAAGGCTTAGAACAAATGCATGCAAAGTGTGCAGATTCTCCTCCATTGAAAAAGATCACTCTGGCTCAGCTGGTACAACGAAGCGAAACGTTGGAAGTGTCTTGCTTATGTACTAAAGAGGTCTGAACAGCTGAAAAAAGGCAGAGAACGAAACGCCAGAATTAGAATGAAACTGACCTATGCATACATTTTCATCGTCCAGTTTTGCCGCAGCATTTCTGTAGTAGCCCAGCCTGCACAACTCACAGTGCTGCCCTCTAGTGTTGTGTTTACAGCTCACACAAATGAATGCACTGAGCAGATCGATGTAACTGCACCGGTTGGAGTGGCCGAAGCATTCACAGTCTTGCAAGGAAGAACAAAAATGTACACAAAGGGTATTCTGCAGCAGTTATAGCAATTCACATGCTCTTTTTTAAATAAATGAAGCATGAATAGATTATGAATGAACAGCAGCACAACATGTTAATTAACGTTACAGTAGCGTACATGGACAACCACAGATGTCTGACTGTATGAAGGTGGTATCTCTTTTCAGGCAGGTTAGAATGATCAGACATCCATTACATAGCACTGAGAGTAGTATTATAATCTGTAGGTCTAATGGAACAGAAGCACCTGCAGCTGTAAACGTTTCATGGGTTTTGTGAGGTGGCTTTTGCACGATGTGCAGTCTAGCCTCCTTAAAAAAATAAAATAAATACAAAAACCCTGGTGATTTTGCCAGAAGCTGAATGCATTATTGGGAATTTCCCATGATACATGTTGAAGGCTAAATGCACTTTTTTTTGGGGGGGATAGGCTTGCCCTCCCCCTGAAGGACCACATTTGCAGCTTGGCTGTGCTTATTAGTCAGCCAAGCTGCAAATGTGGTCCATCATTTGCCTCTGGTGGCCCACGTGGCCTCCACAGCTTGTAGTGTCCTCTGCCGCAGCTGACATGTTTCAGCTATGACCCCTTCTGACAGACATGGCCTAGTCCTAGCAATCCATTCTCTTGTAACCTCCGGGTTAGGTTGCTTTGTGGCATTTTATATGAGGCGGCCTTTGATTGCCTTTAGTTAGTTCAAAATACAGTCACTAAGATGATGAGAATGGGCGTTGGGTTCATACCTCATCAGTGCTTTAATAGCTGCACTGGCTCCCAGTCAATTTCCAGTTCAGTTCAAAGGATTAGTGAATTGAGCCGTGCATGACTTAAGTCTCGGGTACCTGAAGATCACCTGACTCTACTTCAGCCTGCACATACATTAAGGTAGTTTTCAGACACTTTCCCTTATGTATTCCACCATCTGAGGTGAGAAGGGTCTTTTTGGTGGTGATGTACCAGTTATGGAATGTTTTCCTTGGGGAGATTTGTTGGGCACTGACTCTGCTATCTTTCTGGCAATAGATGAAACCATTTTCATTTCCCCAGGCCTTTAAAATCACCTTCATCACTGGGGAATCTGATTTTATGCTATGGTTATATGAATTTTTAATTGTCTTCAGTTTTTTTATTGTTTCTATTTTGTTTATAAATGTTGTATATCTGCCCTGGATAATTCTTAGAAGGATGAGATAGAAATCCTTAAATAAATAAAACAAACATGTGTGGTATAAGTGGCGTTGCCACTTGGGATGTGAATGACTTTTATTTCCACCTTAATGTGTGGTGCCTCCCATCACATGTTCACTGGCTGTTCCCCTCAAAATGCCCATCATGAATCGGGATGAATGGAACTGGGGGTATACGGATTGAAGATGTCTGACAGCTAAATAAGGAAGTGGATGTTGATGTACATGCAACTGCCTGTTTTGGTAAACCTTGTGTATCATATAGACTTATTTCCTTCAATAGACCAGGTTCCGGGTGCATGGAAATAAAAATTCAACATGTGAACTAACTCTTTAGCTACGGAGAAGTCAAGAAAAACGCAAGATAGCAATCTGTCACTGGGACAAGGCATTCAAATGACAGGTATCACCTCTTGCTGATAGAAAAATGTAGCCCAATTCCTTCATATTTATGTCTCTGCTGCGCTGGACCAAAATCTTATGCTTGCTAGTTACTAGCTGCAACATTTTCCTCTTTCTTGTTTTAGTATAGCATTCTGACAGCTCTGCGATAACTCCCATATTTTATTTCAAATTAAGTGTTAGTTAGAATTACCAGTCTACATTTAAATGCTAGATGAAGCCATGCTCTTATCACACTGTATTAGGCAAGAATGCTGCATTTGCACAGTCAGCTTATCACATGAAATGGCTATCACAGGCACCGCAAGAGAGTCGGAACTCTCTTATTAAGTGCTTATGGGGAAGAGCAAAAGCTCAGTGATAGCTTTGTGTGCAGAAGATCCTAGGTTCAATTCCTGCCATCTCCAGTTAGGGCTGGGAGAGAACCCTGTCTGAAATTGAGGCACTGCAGCTAGTCAGCGAAGACAAGACTGAACTCATTGGACTCATGGTCTGACTTGGTTTATGGCAGCTTCCTAGGTACCTATGAGGCATTTTGCCAGTGGTGACAGGCATATCAAGCAACGTGCTCATCACTGGGTTAGCAGTTGATTCACCTGACTGAATGACCATGGCCATCTTGGAGAGAGCTTCTGGACACTGATCCTAATCAAGATAGGAGACTTGTAACAGTGAAGGGGAAAAAACAGAATGGAACAGAACCCAAGGCAACTTCCCCCAACCATATTAGCCTGGAACTTCCTGGAAGGAAAAAAAAAGTTTTTTCATCAATTATTCAATTTCTTAATTGAAGCTTTATAAAGAAGAGCTGTCCTTCCAGCTATGCTTTGAGCAGCTGTTGTATTGGATTATTTTATTTTTTTAATACAGTGAGCCCCTGTTAGCTATTGAGTCCTGTCTGATGACTATCCTCTCCTGGACACGGAATTGATGCATGTAATAAATGCGGAGGAGTTTTCCATGACAGACCTCTTTCCCTTTGTGAATTTAAGAGAGTCATTTAGGAGGAAAACACTGGATTGTCAAGTACGAAGCCAATTGCTAATTAATGGCCGTGATCTTTGAAATGGCAAAGCTGCTCAGCAAATTACAATGCTGCCTCATGTCGCCTACTCTGCCTCTTTATTAGTGACTCTGACTTTTCAAGCACATGACTAAGAGTATTTTGGACACACTGAACAAGAATAAAGCCCTTCTGACGCACATCCGCTTCCACTTCAGGTTGGCAGTGTTGGTTTCTCTCACCACAAGAGGATCTTTCATGGGGAGCCTCACCAACATAAAGTAGAGTTTGTCTGCACATCTTTTACCTATCAAAGCCAGCCTTCTCTTAAGCAAAAATGACAATGCAGTCCTACAAGGACAGGCACTTTAGAACCCAGACTCCGGACATGTTCCTTTAACTACCAAACCAGAGCAGTATGGGTAGGACTTAGCAAAGCCAAAGGAAAAGGGCTCTTTTGACATTCAGGTAACATATGATGGAGAAATAAAGGAATACTGTGAATTGACAGCACAGGTATCTTAGCCCTGAGGTTTCTAGCTAAAGCAGGTAATTTGTCCCTTTTAGAGTCCCAAAGCAAAATGTAAGTGAACAGGTGTTGTTTCTTTCCTCACTGTAACGTTAAGCATACCCGTGGAACTTGGGTTATAGTCCAAGCTCTTAAAGAGATACATTGTCCACAAAAGAATAAACCTGCCCTATTTTAACCTCAAATTAAATGCACAATATACTTTCATGCTCGTTTCTCCAATATCCATACGATCTTGCTTTTGTTACAATAGAGCTATTTCCTGTCATTCTGGCATGATTCACACTACACCCACACTGGCCAAACCCATTGGCCATATTGCAAATAATTTCCACCACTCTGCAAACCAACAACAATCTGTTGCATAATTTTAAACTGAGAGGTAGTTAAAAGTTGCTGTTTTCAAAGAGTAGGTACTGAAAATTTCCACAGTGCTTGGAATATCTAAAATAGTGTAGCAGTCATTACAAGTGACAACCACCACTAAACAACCTCTGTTACTATAAGGCATAAACAATGTGAATTTTTAAAAGAAAATGGAAGTGATGCTACCATTGTAACCACACCACCAAAATAAACAGTTTGGGCACAATCTAGCCAATGCAAAGCATGAAACAAGTTCTATTGATTTCAGCTGGTTAGATTTACAGAGAAATCCTATGCATGTTTATTCAGAATTAATTCCCACTGTGTTCCTTGCTTATATTCCAGGCAAGTCTCCCACTGAAATGATTGGGACCTAAAAGTACTTTATGGCTGGATTGTGTCCTTTGGACTCAAATAACATGTCTTGAAATAATCAAGCTGTGTTTGGATGTAGGCTGAGGGAAAAACAATTAAACTTCCTTTGTAACTGGAAGAACCACCTCTATGGTTCTTAGCAGATGACACCTTACAAAACCTGCTGTGCTAGGGCAGTAAAGTAAAAAGAAGGGTAAATGACCCTCGGATGGTTGCCAAAGGCAACTATGGGGTGTGGTGCTCATCTCGCTTCATGCCAAGGGAGCCGGTGTTTGTCCACAGACAGCTTTCTGGGTCAGGTGGCCAGCATGACTAAACCGCTTCTGGTGCAACAGAACACCATCACAGAAGCCAGACTGCATGGAAACACCGTTTACCTTCCCGCCGCAGCGGTACCCATTTATCTACTTGCACTGGTGTGCTTTCAAACTGCTAGGCAGGCAGGAGCTGGGACACAGCAACAGGAGCTCACCCCGTTTCGCAGATTCAAACTGCTGACCTTCCGATCAGCAAGCCTAAGAGGCTCAGTGGTTTAGACCACAGCCCCACCTGCGTCCTTGCTAGGTCAGTAGCAGGTAAGGACCTCATTTTACTGTTGTTCAAGAGAAGCTCCGGAACAACAGAGATGTGCCATGGAAGGGGCTTTGGGTGCGTGGAAGAAACAGTGAAGAGGGAGGCTGCCGTCAACCACTTGAAATACCATCTACAGCTGTTTCTGAAATGGCTTTAGGGGAATGGGAACAACTGTTCCCCCAGTTATCAAAAGAGGTGATGCTCTTTGTGGAAGAGAACCAAGTTGTTGGTTTTCCCCACGTGACTGGGAATTTCTGATGTTGCTGGAATAGCATGCCTACAGGTAATGGTGGAACTCTGTCACCCTACTCCCGATACAAAATAGATAAAAACAAAAAGTTGAAAGGCATAAACTTCTTTTATCTGCGCAGTTTCTGTAGCACTGAGCTAGAAATGAAACAAATGAATTGGCCATTCATGCAACCAAGGAAATTTTGTGGACTTGTCTACCGGTATATAAAAGCAAATGTCATTATTCTGTAGGCAAATCTTGATATAATTTTAATTTCTTAGAATACAGAACCTTCTGAGAACCTTTATATACAGTACCTATAATTATATGGCTTGTTGGTATGTCTGATCCAACTTATTATTTCACAACTTTATCTGTAAAGTTACAATCCCGCTCCTCAATTTGTTGACACTTGGAAGAGGCCACCATTTATATCTCCCAGCACTCTGATACACAGCACAGTGCCAGAAGACACAAAAGACACTCCCCACCACCACCACCAATTTGGTGCTGCCTCTTTCAGCAACCTGGTGGTGATAACTAGGGGTGTGAACAACCACAGAAGAATTCAAAGGAAAATAGATGCCCCCCCCCCACTTGAGATGTGCAGCATTTTAACCCCATCCTCCATATTTGTCTCTGAGATTTCTGCTCAGCTTTTCGATTTAGTTTGTTGTACTATTACAGACAAAAAATGGTGTGTTAACTCCACTTTTCCTTCCAGCAACCCATTGTGGGGGAGTGGAATTTGGGGTTTTCAATTTCAAAACAGCAGACGGGAGAAGAGAGAGGGATGCGAGAGCTCCAAAATGTTGTGCAGTGCCTCTGGTCCACTTGCCCCACTTTGCGACAGCTATATCAGAGATATAACCTTCAGTCCACTGCAGCAGCTGCTCAGGGACAAAACAGACTATGGTCCAGGCTTCCCAAAGGGTTACACTTTACTAAGTTACAGGTGCAATAAATCCCTTGCAATATTGTTCTTCCTTTCCCCTCTTTTAATACTTTGTTATTCCTATAGAAGAAACATCTCTTCTGTTTTCGGTTGCACTTAGCAGCTAAAGCAGCAATGGAGGGCTTGAAAATCCTCAATGGAAGGAAATCCCAAAAATGAACATTTCCATTTCTTACTACCATTGTAGTAACATTATCCTATGATGATATAAAAAAACATTTTAAAACCACTGTCCCCACGCTATATCAAACTTTCTTATTCTTCTCTTGTACGATATAAATATGGAAACAAATATATTTTTCATTATCAACTTAAAATTTCTACATTAGAAATAATCAACTCCAGGTTCATAGTGTGGGGCATTTATCCATCCCTCAGGGCAAAACAAAGGTCAAGGGTTGTTGTTGTTTGTTGTTGTTTTAATCAGCCCATATGCCTTGGCAACTCTCATCCCATGACTAAACATATGGAGAACAATAGCTTGGCTTACAAAAATATTGCAATGTGTTGTTCACGTGCTTAAACAAATAAAATTGAGAAGTGAAAAACAGCAAAAATAGTTCTGGTCTATAAATGACAGATGCTCAGCTGGGACAGACTATCTGGTAGCTGTCAAGGCAATTGTGCTATGCTTTTAAAATGTCAATATAATTCCATTATTTTGATAAAATATTGAAACCATATCAGGGCATATGGAATCCAATGGATGCAGCCAGTTCACCAGGAAATTCAAGGCTAGAATTGCCACCAAATTTTGCTTAAAGCAAAATTCAAGGAAAAAACGCATGATTCTGCTTAAGCAAAACAACTGAGGATGCTCAAGCAACTTCCCAAAAAGATGAGTGTAGTTTATTGTGTGTGTGGTGCAATACTGCTCACATCAGTTAAACCCCACTGAAAAGAAATGTAGCTACTGAAAAAAAATGCTGCAATATTCATTTCAATGTACTTTGTGTGAGAATAATTTTGGGTGGACTGTTCCCCATGTTTCTATAAAAGGTGTGAGAAAGTTTCACTGTGGGGTGGGGTGGGGTGGGGAATGGATGTTATATATTGGCTATAACATTCAAGTGCAACTAAACAATTCCACAAGGACTTTTAACTGCACTCTCTTCTCTCTCAAACCCTTCAATCTGTTCAGGGGCTCCGCCAACTCTCCAGAGCAGATTTAGGGGTTGTGTGGAGAGATGGGAAGGTGGGGAAAGTTCCACTGTGCAGTTGAAAGTCCTTGTAGTAGTGGAACTGCTTAGCTGGCTACTGCCCAATTATTGTTTTGTTTGTCAAAGGCATATACAGTAATGGAAGCAATTCTGCATGATTCACTTGCCTGTACTTTACTGGATTATAGTTTCTCATTTACTGCATCAAATTAGTAACACAATCTAGAGGATATTCCCCCCCCCCCAGCTACAATATAATTCATATTAAATTTTGTCAAAAATATGGCTGCTGTGATTTTATTTATTGATATATAATGTTTTGTGGCTGCTCATCAGTAATATATTCCCTGGTGGCTTACAAACACGACACAGCCTAGAAATCATTTTTATGTGCTCCTTTTGTGGTTCATGTCCTTAGCAATGCTTAATTCTTTCATTTGTGCTCACTAATGGGATGATACTAGACACCACATCACAGTTATTCCAGATTCATACAGTGCAATCTGTTACACAACACAGGACAAATGCTAGGAAACCACTGTATGAATGCAAGAATTCCTACCTCTTTTGTGGTTTGCAACTTGAACAGAAGAAACAGTAGACAAAGCTAATTTTGGAGCAACTGGATAGGTTTAAAAATGAAGAGTAGATTAGGAAATTGTCATATAGGCACAATATTAAAAAACCAAACAGAACCTAAGATGAATTCGTTGCAGGCCTATATAAACTCACATGGGAGTAAATATATTGAACTAAATGGGAGTTTCTTTTGCATAGACATGTACAGGATTGCACTATCGGTAATACTGGATGTGGATATTTATGTATGATATATTTGTAAAATAAAACCGGTTTATCTAAGGAGTTAGGTATTCTGGCTATGAAGCTTAAACAGGTGACCTCAGAGAACCCTCACTACTAAATATAAGTTAATTAAAACCCTGAATACACACACACACACACACACACACACACACACACAATGTTGTTGGTATTTCTCAGTTCCTTTTTCATAACATAACTTCTGCTGTACTTCCATGCCCTGATCAAGAGATATTCAATAACTTACTTTGCCAAACCTTTATTAGGCATTACAAATGTAGCCCATCATAAAACTTCCATATATAATTTTTAAAATATATATACAAATAAACAGCCATGTAAAAATATGTAATAACGTAGATTTTCATTGGAGTTTCTTCCCGCTATTAGTGCCATTCACCACTCTGAGAAATACTATTGATAAAAACTCAGCCACCCTTGCAGTTAGATATTCAATAACAGGAATCTGCACATGGATTGACAACCTGCAAGACAACAGGCTGGGGGGGGGGAGGGGGATCTAAGACCCCTAATTGTAGTGTTATAAATGTGTATGTGAGATGCTTGCACATCAAATATAAGTGGTGTAAAATGTAATCAGTGCTACATATTCTGATGGCAACAGATCTGTTGGTAATGGAGGGGTTATGGGGCTAATTCAGTCAGATGCCTCCTTCCTCCTGCTAAACCCGGGTTTATGAAATTTCGGTCTCCAGCTGTTTTCGGACTAAAATTCCTATCATCCCCTACCACTGGTCCTGCCAGCTAGGGATGATGGGAGTCATAGCCCAAAACAGCTTGCGGAACCCTGTGGTAAACAAATGATCAGGGCTGTCAGCTTCAATGGTATTGGCCATCGTGTGTGTGTGCGTGTGTGCGTGAGAGAGAGAGAGAGAAAGCTTATTACATGCTTTTTTAGTTGTTTGATGCTTGGACCATCCTACTTTATCATAAGCAATTGTAATTGTAACTGCTGCTTTCTGACAAACTGCTAATGGGCTTAGTCAGCCACACAACCATTTGCAGACTGTTCCCTATATGAGAAGGATAGTTCTGTTCCCATTTTACACCATTACCTGAGCATCAAAGCTAATGCTTGACCTCTCAGTGCTTGATGCTGCATTGCTCAAGATTCAGTGGGAAGTTACGTTGAAACCTAAGACCTTTTGCAATTAATTTGTTAAATAACAAAATCCATTAGAAATGCTAAGTGAAACTTAATTCACTCAATGCCATCAATAGTCAATTGCTTTTGAAATACAAAATAAATAATGTGCTCTCAAATTCAGTGTCAATCTTGATGGAGAGCTGTAGAGGAAAGATCGGTTACTGTAACCTCTTCAAGGGACATTTGAAGAAACTTGTAAAATATAATAGGGATTCCATGATTAAGGCAATTCCAGCTGTTAGTAATGTATGTATCTAGGGCAGGCTCAATTTCATCACTATGATCAAGGGCTAGGACTGCATTCATTCCAATCTAGCTCTCCAACAAATTGCTAATACATTTTGTTTTAGCTTAGAAGCTATTTCCTGGATCCTCTTTTGCTCATTTCCTCCTCCATCTGTATTCATTAGAGTTTAAAAGGAACATCCTGTGTATAACGATGGCAAGCTGTAGACCAATATTATTTGCTTTTAAAGAGGGAAAACAAGATAATTCCATGTGATATAATGAACACGTTTACACCTGACTGAATGAATTTGCTGCATAAAAGCTCCATAGGAGAACAAACGTTTAAAATGATAGCATTTTAACTATATATGTTCTTCATTGTCTTTTTTAAAAATATTATTAAAAACCACACTCCATCCCCCCCCCCCAGAATAATCATCACGCCACAATCTGACAGTAATTGTGTGTGTGCATGTGTGTGTGTGAATGTCACTGGAATTCAGATGTGAAACTAGTGCACGAGGGATTTCAGAAAGAAATATTGCTGTCAGTGCTAGTGGAAATGTAATACTTTAAGCACAAAAAAGGATATGGGAAGCAACCTACAGTGTGACTTGACCTCTGCGGGGCGGGGGGGGGGGGGGAAGGAGAAGAGAAAACCCCAGCTTTTTGAAGATGCTGCATTGTTCAAAGAAATTCCCCGAGAATACTGTTGCTACCACACCATAAGTCTGTCTCAATGCAGCCTCAGCTCTGAATACCAACCGAAATAACATTCATTTCAATTAAGAAAACAAAGCAGAAGAGAGAGACATTAAGAAATGATTTGATGGAGACAAAAGAAATCTCTGGCACTCGAAAATTCTCAAAACTTATTTATCATGCAAACCTTGATGCCTATACAATTCCAGTCTTCTCCAGGGACTCATATTCAATTTAAGCTATAAAAGCGCTTATAACTTTGGTGAAGAAGATCTGTACATGTTATATAAAGCCTTTTCGTGTAAGATTCATTTTTATGATAATAATTCCCAGTAGTTGTTTATGGACAGTATACTTTTTTATTAGTCCCAAGAGAGGAAAAAAAAATGTGTTTTGTCCTTTTTGCCATCATCTCAGGTTCTATGAAAGCAGTTAAAAGTATAGACCAGTAGGAATTTTACAGAATCCTACCTTGATTTGGGTTAGAAACCCCAAGGGAAGATATATTCGGCCATATCCTATCAAACTTTGGAGGAGCTGCATATATCAGGAAAAATCAGGATTTGTTATTTACATCTGCTGATAGATATTTTTTATTTGTTTTATTTCTAAACAGACGTGTATGGAGAAAAACATAAAGCACAAACATCCATTACTGGACTTTGTCAATGACACACTTGGACAATACATCAAGGCCACATTGAACAAGAACAAGCAATTGATGATTCCCAAAACACTGAATGGACATTTACATCTTTTGTGTGCATGCGTGTGTGTGTGACATTTCAGCTTTTATAATCTAACATTACCAATTTTGATGTTAAAATATGTATTACAGGAAGGGGCACTGGATAACAGGACCTCTCTAATTCCTAGGTTCTATGGGGTAAACTAGACACTCATCTGTCAAGGATGATGTTTAGGGATGGTAGATGGGGCAGTGGGAAGGAGGATAGGCTCTGCTCTTTGTTTCATGCCATATTTGATGATGCCTCGGGAGCACTTATATCTCTGGCTAACATGCTAGTTGCACACATCAAATGATATTGTTATAAACAATTACATGGGTGAACATACTAGGCATACATGCCAAAGACGCCAATCCAAAGAAAGATGACTTTGACTAACGTTGATAACACTGCTACTTATTATTTGGCATATAAACAACACATCTGTAATGATGGCCCATTCATGCTCTAGTCATCCAAGTGATGAATGAACACATGTGGACCAGTCTTACAAACATACACTTCCATTTTGCCTGCAACCACACCTAGTAGTGAAGCAAATACCAAATTATATACACTTCCTATTTAAAGCCATACTCTAAATATAAAATTAGAGTGTGAGCCTAGGATAGAAAAGGCATTGTACATAATTTTTGCTCCTCCGTGCTCTTGGAAGCTAGACAAAGCCAGGCGTGTTTTTCAAAAATTGTAGCAAAAGATTTAAAAATAAATAGACGGGGGTTTCTAGAGAGAATGAATTCACTTGATTTCTTATATCCAGCGAACTGTATATGCAGAAAGCAACTAAAGGGGGAAAAATACTTATGTGATAGCAGAAATAATCACTAAGTATCTATGCACTTGTTGATCACTGTTTTGCTTTCTGATGAGAATTTTCAAAGGTTTTTTTATGCCCTTAGCATTAATTTGATGTCCTTAATGTCCTTAGCCTGGTAATTCTGATTTATTTCAGTGTAATCAGAACTGCTACATGTTAAAAAGGATTGCTCACTGGTCATCTGCCTTACTTGGTTAGTATCTACACACACATATTTGTGATATCTAATGCTGGTCATACTCAGAGTAGACCCATTGGAATCACCTATGTATGTGAGTGTGTGCATTACAAGCACAGGCACACACACAAACTCTTTTTTCGCATTGCCATGGCAGAATTAGAAAATATGTCCTCCACAGCTGTCCTTTAGTTGCAGTAGTGTGTCTCTCTTTCTTCATTAAAACATTCCCATTATGTGTCTTATTTCACTCATGCTAACGACAACAAAAATCACAGGAAAGAGGCACCAATGAAATAAAACTTTGCTTAATGTGAAATAATAATAATAATAATAATATCTAATGTTTTATTGCATTTCAACATGTTTGGGACATTTATCAACTTACAGAAGTTACGGCATTTATGTGAGGGTAGGATTTTCTGTAACCATATTTCATATGCTTCCTCCCCGGCACCCCTGATCCTCACACAGTAATCAGTTTCCTGTTTAAAGGCAAGAGATCTGGCTTATGTGTGCATAGTTCTCAGTTGTAAGACTTGACACCTTGAATAATTGTGCATTGTTTCTGCCTTGGAAGGGGGCAAGTTGCAGGGCGGAATGTTCAGATATTATTTTGGACTACTGAACAACATGGCAGGCTACTGCTATGTTTGTTCCTTGTGCAAAGCAACCGGTTCACCAATTTTAATGAAGAAATCAAGCTATTTTGTGCACCCCCTGCTATTCTATTTAATAGACTCAATAGTTTAATGTCTTGTGCAACATGGCAGAGCTCTGCCCCGGTCTTTTCTTTAAAAAACAACAACTCCCAGCAATAATTTGTTCATTATACACATTTATCAGTTGAAGTTCAGAACATCAGGTTGCCTACCCCGATCTAGTGGATTAATTGGGTAGCAGCAATTTTTTACCCAATTCTAAGCCTCTCTGTTGGTGGTTGAATGGGGATGGAGCTCAAGTTTTTCTCCACCAGTGAAGAGTGCCACTGGTGCTGATGAGACTCTGCTGCAGCCTGGTATATGAGGTGCTGGTGGCTTTTGGAGTGGAATACCAGTAATCCATGTATCCATAGCCTGTGGTTCACCTAACGGGCTTGATTCTTGAGTTCCACATCTTCACCAGTCTGGAGCTGGCACAGCAAATATATATAAAGAATATATATATATATATATATATATATATATATATATATATATAATGAGAAAAAAAGCTTCCCCCACTCCCTGTTTTGCTCTGGCCATTTATGTAAAAAAGTAAATTCTATACTACTTTATAGGCCAATTGCCTCACAAAGTAGTGTGCAATCAATAAAACACATTAAATGGCAATCAATACAACATTATAATGACCTCTCATTAAAACCTTTCTTGCTTCTGGCCCTGGGTTTGGATTGCTTTGGCTGTTAATCTTCAGTCGTGCAATGCAATCCTATGCATGGCTGTCCAGAAATAAGTGCTACTGGGTTCAGTGGGTCCTATTCCTTGTAAGTTTATTTAGAGTTGCAGCCTTGGTCACATTTGACCTTTGAAAAGTCTAATATCTCCTCCTCCAACCTTGTGATGCCACATCTCACTGAATAGGATTTTGGTATCTACTCCTTTATCCTTGAGAAATAAGATTTCAGTGGTTCTTAAAGATATCTTTATTAATCACATCTTGTTACATTCTCAGCCTATTTTGTTCTGCTCCTCCCATCTCCTACTTCAACTACTGGATCCTTCAAGCATCTTCCTTTAAAAATAATAATGGTACAGAGCCTGTTCAGCTTTAGATTGAAGCTGCTTCCACTGGGCTGAACCTTGAATTATTTTTAAGCCTTGTTCCACCGCCAGTATATCAATTATTACATTTTTTTCCCCTGTGACAAATATGGCCCTCATTCTAGGCATTGAGCTTTTCATTCCCCCCCCCCCCCCCCAATTTGTGGCTGGATACAGCATGAACACTACCCAATCTCTGCACATTTGGCTTTTAAAAAAATTCTTGAATAGTGGGATGAAAACTTCTGAGTCACTCAGAGATTCTTCTGGAGGCTGCCTGTGAAGTCTTTAGGTAACTGGAAAAGATGACTCATTCTCAACAGGCTTCAATCAGAATCCTTTAATAGCCAGGCCATATAATAGCCACTCATTCATTTACCACAATTTGTTAAGAACTCTCTTTTCGTGAGCAGCAGGAAAATAACATAATAGTTCTGAGATCTCTGCAGGGGTATAGGTAAGTCTGAGGAGAAAGATACTGAATTGTAAAATGCAGCCGGTGATCTCAAAGGGCTGTTTTTTATCATTAAAAAGTGCAGGGGTTGTGGATATGTACAAAGACAGAGCTTTTTATTTATTAAATTTATATGCTATTACATCTCCTCCAAGGGACCCAGGTGGCGCTGTGGGTTAAACCACAGAGTCTAGGGCTTGCTGATCAGAAGGTCGGCAGTTTGAATCCCTGCCACGGGGTGAGCTCCCGTTGCTCGGTCCCAGCTCCTGCCCACCTAGCAGTGCGAAAGCACGTCAAAGTGCAAGTAGATAAATAGGGACTGCTCTGGCGGGAAGGTAAACGGCGTTTCCGTGCGCTGCTCTGCTTCGCCACAAAGCAGCTTTGTCATGCTGGCCACATGACCCAGAAGCTGTCTGCGGACAAACGCCGGCTCCCTCGGCCTATAGAGCGAGATGAGCGCCGCAACCCCAGAGTCGGACATGACTGGACCTAATGGTCAGGGCTCCCTTTACCTTCTATATCTCCTCCGGAGATGAAGTTGAGATACTTTTAATGATTTAGCATTTAAACATTTGTATGTTTTAAAGTATAGCCATACGTCTGTCTTAATTTTATCTTTTTATGAACTGCTTAGACATTTTTTAAATAATAATAATAATAATAATAATAATAATAATAATAATAATAATAATGTTGTGGTGTATAAATCAAAAAGTACCCACATAGTTAACCATTCAGGTACTGACAAAGATTTGCTTTGCTTTTGTAAAATTGTCTTCAGCAGCTGCATTTTTTAAAAGAGATGTTCAGATTCTGATGATTTTTTAAAAAAATCATCCAATGCCATATAAAACATATTCATGCTTAATTATGATGTTCTGGGCTTTATGCTGAACAGTGTGCTGTGATAGTTGCTAGTAAATATTAATTTTTAATTATTTTGATTATGACATGTGTACAGGATATACAACATATGCAAAATATAATGATAGTAATAATAATAATAATAATAATAATAATAATAACAACAACAACAACAACAACAAAATGCAAGCTATAATGAATTACTAGATATCAGTTATTCCAAATTATGTAAAGTGTGGGGGAAGCATATTCTTATAAAATGCTTAGCTCACTGTGCTTACCGGTATCAGCCCCACTCCTCTGGGGAATTTCTTATGGTTATTTTGATATCAGTAGTATGGGTCAGACCTACACAACTTGCTAAACAAAATGCATCTATGATATATGGTGATTTTTTTCCCTTGCTGGAAGCAAAACCAGGGAATTTACTGAGCCACTAGTGGATGATCGCACATGGCTGGCGACCTGTGTTAGGTTTGCTGGGTCAAAACTGAGAAAGTCTACTGAAAATACGACAGGCTTCCTCAACCTTGGCCCTCCAGATGTTTTGAGACTACAAATCCCATCATCCCTGACCACTGGTGCTGCTAGCTAGGGATCATGGGAGCTGTAGGCCAAAAACATCTGGAGGGCCGAGATTGAGGAAGCCTGAAATACGACATACCCTCCAACATTTCTCTGATGAAAATAGGAAGGTATAATAATAATAATAATAATAATAATAATTCCCCTCCCATCTAACTGGGTTGCCGCAGCCACTCTGGGTGGCTTCTAACATATATAAAAACATTATAAAACATTAAACATTAAAAAACTTCCTAAGGAAGCGTCCTAAGGAAAAGCAGGACATTCCAGGATCAAATCAGAAACCGGGATGGCTTCTGTAAATCCGGGACTGTCCCTGGAAAATAGGGAAACTTGGATGGTCTGATATGGATGCGATACCACTCCCTCTTCTATCTGTTCTGTATATATGGAAGAAAGGAATGAACAAGACTATATTTGGCATGTGATGAAAGGTCTGAATGTTTAACAGGGCTAATGGCACGTTTTGGTCATGGGTATGGTCTGCTAGAAATTGGAGATATGAAAGGAACATTTCGTACAAAGATTACCACAATTAAGGACAAAAGTGGAAAGGACCTAACAGAAGCAGAAGACATCAAGAAGAGGTGGCAAGAATACACAGAGGAATTATACCAGAAAGATATGGAGGTCTCATACACCCCAGGAAATGTGGTTGCTGACCTTGAGCCAGACATCCTGGAGAGTGAAGTCAAATGGGCCTTAGAAAGCCTTGCTAACAACAAGGCCAGTGGAAGTGATGATATTCCAGCTGAACTATTTAAAACTTTAAAAGAGGATGCTGTTAAGGTGCTGCACTCAATATGCCAGCAAGTTTGGAAAACTCAGCAGTGGCCAGAGGATTGGAGAAGATCAGTCTACATCCCAATCCCAAAGAAGGGCAGTGCCAAAGAATGCTCCAACTACCGCACAATTGCACTCATTTCACACGCTAGCAAGGTTATGCTTAAAATTCTACAAGGCAGGCTTAAGCAGTATGTGGACCGAGAACTCCCAGAAGTGCAAGCTGGATTTCGAAGGGGCAGAGGAACCAGAGACCAAATTGCAAACATGCGCTGGATTATGGAGAAAGCCAGAGAGTTCCAGAAAAACATCTACTTCTGCTTCATTGATTATGCAAAAGCATTTGACTGTGTCGACCACAGCAAACTATGGCAAGTTCTTAAAGAAATGGGAGTGCCGGATCACCTCATTTGCCTCCTGAGAAATCTCTATGTGGGACAAGAAGCTACAGTTAGAACTGGATATGGAACAACTGATTGGTTCAAAATTGGGAAAGGAGTACGACAAGGCTGTATATTGTCTCCCTGCTTATTTAACTTATATGCAGAATACATCATGCGAAAGGCTGGACTGGATGAATCCCCAACTGGAATTAAGATTGCCGGAAAAAATATCAACAACCTCAGATATGCTGATGATACTACCTTGATGGCAGAAAGTGAGGAAGAATTGAAGAACCTTTTAATGAGGGTGAAAGAAGAGAGCGCAAAATATGGTCTGAAGCTCAACATCAAAAAAACTAAGATCATGGCCACTGGTCCCATCACCTCCTGGCAAATAGAAGGGGAAGAAATGGAGGCAGTGAGAGATTTCACTTTCTTGGGTTCCATGATCACTGCAGATGGTGACAGCAGTCACGAAATCAGAAGACGCCTGCTTCTTGGGAGAAAAGCAATGACAAACCTAGACAGCATCTTAAAAAGCAAAGACATCACCTTGCCGACAAAAGTCCGTATAGTTAAAGCTATGGTTTTCCCAGTAGTAATGTACGGAAGTGAGAGCTGGACCATAAAGAAGGCTGATCGCCGTAGAATTGATGCTTTTGAATTATGGTGCTGGAGGAGACTCTTGAGAGTCCCATGGACTGCAAGAAGATCAAACATATCCATTCTCAAAGAAATCAGCCCTGAGTACTCACTAGAAGGACAGATCCTGAAGTTGAGGCTCCAGTACTTTGGCCACCTCATGAGAAGAGAAGAATCCCTAGAAAAGACCCTGATGTTGGGAAAGATGGAGGGCACAAGGAGAAGGGGACGACAGAGGATGAGATGGTTGGACAGTGTTCTTGAAGCTACTAACATGAGTTTGGCCAAACTGCGAGAGACAGTGAAGGATAGGCGTGCCTGGCGTACTCTGGTCCATGGGGTCACGAAGAGTCGGACACGACTGAACGACTGAACAACAACAACATGGTCTGCTAGACAGGTGTTTATAATGAAACACATATCAACCAACCAATCACCATTCACTCCTTTTTCTCCACAAATAGGCATTACACTAATTAATGGAATTAATCAATTATTCTTGGTTCTTACCTTAGCCAAGAACAGATGTAGACTTTTAAGGGTTGTTCACATAGTCACTTGGCTGAAAAATGGCCAGAGACACAAACATAACTTATGAATTGGTGTTTGTTTGAGGGTGGTGGGCAGCACATGCTGGATCCTTGCCTAGGTGAGAGTAAATTGGCACCAAAATGTTTTTCTATAATAAAAGTGAGGGATATGACTGGTAGTGAGTGACATGTGGTGCTGCACAATATGAATCTTTAGACAACTAAATACGTTATATGGCCAAAACATACATAGCACATGATATCTGTGATTGGCTCTCCTGATTTTTTCACCTTTGAGAACTTTCAACCATTTTTGAGGGGGGTGGGGGGTGTTGATGAAGAAAGGCGGGGGCTTCTTGCCTTTCAGGAGATCAGGGAGAAGTTTAGTAGTGTGGGGACAGCAGTTACAAGGATTCTTGCTGTGTTTTGTTGGCTGGCCTCCACCATTTATATTTTACAATATTGCCTCAGAAAAATGTTTCATTACAACATAGTGTCATCCTCAGCAGCATTCTGGGAAGAAATTGGTGCCCCCCCCCAACTGTAGCTCCTAAAGGTTAAGGTAAAGGGACCCCTGACCATTAGGTCCAGTCGTGGACGACTCTGGGGTTGCGGCGCTCTATCTCATTTTATTGGCTGAGGGAGCCAGTGTACAGCTTCTGGGTCACGTGGCCAGCATGACTAAGCGACTTCTGGCAAACCAGAGCAGCGCACGGAAATGCTGTTTACCTTCCTGCCGGAGCGGTACCTATTTATTTACTTGCACTTCATGCTTTTGAACTGCTAGGTAGGCAGGAGCAGGGACCGAGCAATGGGAGCTCACCACGTTGCGGGGATTGAAACCACCAACCTTCTGATCTGCGAGCCCTAGGCTCTGTAGTTTAACCCATAGCGCCACCCGCATCGCTAGCAAAGCTTAAAAAATGGGGGCTGCCTGCCTTAGAAGCCATGAGTTTAACTTCTCCCACCATTTAAATTCAGTCCCCAGACCCTGAAAATATGGAAAACCTTACATAACCTTTGAATGGGTCACAAAAAAGCCATGGTTATATGTTCCCAGGCCTGTCCAGTTAAGTTGGACCCTAGAACCTACACTGGCAGAATGGGAGGGGGGGAGTTTGCCTAAAGAGGAATCAACAGCTATGCTTCTCATAGCATGGAGATAAACATTCTCACTAATACCTGCTAAAGAGACAGCTACAAGTTGGCAACGCCAGCTGTGACCTATCTTTTTAATCTGATACGTGTTTGCTTCCTCCAGTATGAAGGTGGGTAACTCTGAAAACTACTGGCAGATGGGTTTCCCTAAGGCACATGTACAGAGAAATGAGTGACCCCTTTCTTTCTTTTTTCCAGAGATAGCTATGTGAAATCTGTGGGCTCTCAAACCTCAGGAACCAGATTGTTGCTAGAGTGATCAGATGCAAAGGAGGAAAGGGCCTGTGTACCTTTAGCGGTGGTAGAGTAGAGGGATTTCCAGCAGGTGTAACTTTCCCTCACCCCTATCTGACAGGCTGCATCTGCTAAAATTCCCTCTTCTCCACACCTATTAAAAGCACAGGAGTCCCGTCTTTCTCTTCATCTGGTCACACTAATTGCTGCTGCCCTTAGGCCTCTTCCGGGGAAAGAAAGTGAGCACTGGGGTTGCTAGGCAACCGCTCCTGGTCTGCTTACGGGAGAAGAGAGAAGCAGGAAATTTGTTAAACTATTCCAACTGCCTGCCTACCTCCTTCATGACAGAGGACTGTGTAAAACCTGTAATTGCATATAAGTGTGCCTTAGGCTGGGGTGGGAAACCCCGTGGTCCTCTGGAGGTTGAAGCCCAAATCCCATCAGCTTCAGCCAGCTTGGCATATAGTTGGGGCAGATGGGAGCTGTAACCCAGCAACACCTGCAGCTCCCTGTGTCTCTTCCATCCCTGCCTTAGGCCCAACTGCGGACATTTTAATAATATATTGAGTCTTTTCTGAATGTTGGTTGCAATACTTATGATACTTGTAAGCTGCTTAGAGATTCCCCCCCCCCCCCCAAAAAATGTAAAGGTACACCAGGACCTAAAGTTGACATGTATTTTAGCCGATAATGTATGGGCAAAATTCAACCAAGGAGATCTATAAGCAGAAGCCCTGTGCAAGGACTTCTTATTGGACAATGGGGCTTCATCCCATCCTCCCTCTGTGGTGGGGGGTCGGGAGATGCTCTACCACTTGAGCAAATAAGAGAGTGGGGACCATTCCGTTTAGCAAGCTGAAATGCTCATGCAGTCTGAACATTCAGAACAGTGCAATGCTGAAGTCCACTCTTCATTTTCAACTTTTTTTTTTAATTTTTAAACTTACTGTTAATTCTGATTTTTTATGACAATCTTAATGTATACTTTATATTCTCTACAAACCTCTTGGGAGATTTTATTTACAGTTAAGCAGCACGTGCATTTTCTGTCTCATTCTGTTTTGTTTGCTTGGAGCAAGGGACTGGGTTACTCTTCACACTTGTGAAAGAACCTGAAACTGTCCTTTGGTTGGGCTGTTTTTCATCAGAAAGGCTTGCCTGATTCTTAGGGCAATGTTCCAAGCAGCACAGTGGCTGTGTCTAGCCACATTTAATTTCCCACAGTACCCCAGGGTCTGAGAATTGCTTAAGTGTCTGCTGTACATTTGCAAGGGAGGAGGGTGGGAAGCAAACCAGAATATGTTGAATCTGCTTCAAGTGATGTCTCTGGCCTGGCCTCTCATTAACTGCCCTGCTCACCCACGCCACCAGTGGTTCCACTGCATTGTGCTATTCGAATTCTCTTCTAGTGCCCCAATCATCAGATTAAGTTATGCACGCAGCAGCAGCAGAGCTCTGCAAGGATATTTTGAGCTCACCTGCCAAAAAGATGGCTGTGAAGGGATGGGGTTCAGAAATTCAAAAAGTGGCCTGTGTTGAAAACATTTTGGAAATGCTGTATTATTATTTATTTAAATGTACATACCACCCTTCTTCCTCATCGATTACTGGTTGGTTTACAACATTAAGATATAAAATACACAGCATAATAGCAGAACACCCCCTTAGACATATTATATTATATATTATAGGGTATGGTTTTCCTAATATAACACCATCTAGCTATATCACATAGTCAGATTCAAGTTTACTGCCCAATTCTAGGTGTGCTCCAAATAACTCAGAGGCACTTGCTAGGAAAACATGCCTAGGATTGGGTTCTTAGTTGTCTTAAAGTGAAGACAAAATTCTTCACTTTAAGAGTTTCATTCCATTTCCCACTCTGGCCAACCATTTGCTGCTGAATATGTTTTGAATTGTAGTTCTTCTATAATGACTACAACCAGATCCAGTGTGAGAGTAAATATTGTATTTAAAAGCCTTGCTTTTCTCTCTGTTCTTTTCTTTTTTAAAAAAGGAAGCTGTTAAGATCAGCTTACTGCTGCAAAAGCTAGAGTCAGGAGAAATTATAATACAATGCACAGGAGGTAGGGAAGAGTCCTCAGCAACGTGTGACAACTTTTGTGTGTGAGAAAGGGGAGGTGAAATTGAGGAGTGTTACAAGAATCAAGGGTGTCCCTATTTTCATCCATGAAATGCTGTACGGTATGATAACACAGAAATGAAATGATGTTTTCTTCCCACTTTCTTCTTTCAATAAGAACCCCTGCAATGCTTCAGAGATAATCTCATACATCTTAAAGTACAGGAACATAAGACTAAACCTGCTCAATCAGACCAAAGGTCTATGTAGTCCAAGCTTTCTCTTTGTAGCCAGCCAGATGCCTTTGAGATATCCAAAAAGCAGGATATGAGACTAGCAATCATACAGACATTGTAACTATTAGCTAGTGAAGGCTTTTCCTCTATGCATTTATTTAATCACTTTTTACAACTCCCTTAAGTTAGTGGCTGTGTCATAATGTTTTGTGATAGGGAGTAAGAGTCAACCTACACAGGCAGCAACAGAATCACTTGGTACAACTTTTTTTTTACCTGGGCTGTACCACTTTCTATTCATGGCAGGAGACCTCAGGTGTAGGCACTGTTCTACAAAAATGAAACGCTCTGTGAATGGTTATGCAAGGCTGATAAAATAAACACTATGGTAGCAAATCTCAGCATAGTTTATGGCCAGAATGGTTTCCCTAACACTCTTGAAAGAGTGGGCAGGAGGGAAATCTTTCAATGTCTCTGAATATTAGGTCTTTGGCAACTTTTGAATCCTCCTTCCCAAAGAGCAAAAGATTTCATTTTTTTCACAAAGGTACTCAAACTTGAGGTCCCACTGTAGCGTATTTTTAAAACCATGTTGGCCTCAAGTTATGTGGTGGACTTGCTGCCAGATTGACGAAACAGACCACCTCGCAGAATGGTTGTGACCTAAGTAATGCTTGTTTCCCTTCCCAGTATCTCATAATTCTAGTAGCAGGGTCAGAGCAGTTTAAAAAAACACAGTTTTAAAAAAATAAATTAAAAAGCCCCCCCCCCTTTTTTTAAAAAAGAAAGTTTCATTTGAAACTGTCTGGTTTGGAAATAATGCTAACATGACACAAGCATGCTTTATGTAACTAGGAGCTGATAATACAATTCTAACCATGTCTACTCTGAAGTAAATTCAGCAGACCTTACTCCCAGGTAAGTGGGGTTAGGACTGCAGCCAACAGATCTGTTTCTTATGGGTATGCTGTATTTAAAACAATGAGGGTGAATGTAATTTAGAGTGTAGCAACCCAGCACTTAAGCATGTGATATCAGTAGCATTTTTCTCTGAATATAGCTTTTTTACTTGGGACGGAGGTGCTGGAAAGCCTTTTTCTGTTGCTGCCCCCTCCTTTTAACTTCATCCTCTACAAATCTTTTCCGTATCTGGTTAATTAATGTATGTGTGCAGTATACAGTCAATTTGTACATCTCATTAGTGTGAATTATGATGCCGAAGACAACTAGGCTTGCCAATATTGTAATCGATTACCGTAGCTGTGACTTTAACAGCAGCTTGTCATTCAGACATTCGCAAGTGATTATATTTTTCTCCATGCTGTGAAAAGTGCCACCTGCAGATTATTATTTTTTTGCACACCAAGCAACGACTAAAACCAGAAGAGGCGGCCTGTCTAGGCTTGTTTTAGCCAGTTGTTGACGTCATAGGCCGTATTATTTATTACTGAGCAACTGCAATGGTTAGGATAATTGAAAATCTTCTAATGCAAACAGAAATCATCTCTAGTTTCAACATTTATCTGCAATTGAAGATGGTGTCAAATAAAATAAAATTATATTGGCTATGTAACAGCTCCCATATGATCACATTTGCAGAAAATGAAACACACAGTTTTAACAAATACAGGCACCTCCCGATTTGCGTGGGGGGTTAAGTTCCAAGTCACTGTGTCCTTGCGTGAAATCATGTGCAACATTTGAACACCTCATTCTGCCCTTGCTTTGTTCTGCCCCACCCCATTCCACCCTTCTAGTGATGTATTTTATAATATTTCTGGATCACTTTCAATTTTAGTGGTGTGTGTGCGCACCTAAAATGGGGGTTGCCTGTAAACAACGCCCTTCACCCTATGTTGCACCCGAAAGGGTGGAATTTGACATAGTTGTAAGTAGGGTACATATGAACAGAAGTTGGTCCTGCTCATGCAACAGGGCTTTCCTTATCTCCCTCAAACCCACCTAAACCTCTTCTGTGAGTTCCCCAAACTTCTAGGGAAGATTTAGGAGGTACAGAGGGAGGAGAACAGAGAAAGTCCCTTTGTATGAACGTACTTCATTTCACTTATGCAACAACTTAGTTGAATCCTGGCCTAAGACATTTATGCTTACTTAGAAGTTAGATGCCCTTCAGTGTAATTCTGTGTACATTTACTTAGATGTAACTCTACATGAATTCAATTGGACTTACTCCTAGGTAAGAGCACATAGGATTGAGCCCTTAACCAATGGCTTCAGTAACATCCATGCCACACAATGACTCTTGGCCACAATGGATCACTTTGTAGGGTGGTAACCATCCCCCCAAGAATCCCAGGAACTGTAGTCTGTGAAAGGTGCTAGCAGTTGTAACTCTATGAAGGATAAACTACAGTTCCCAGGATTCTCTTGGGGGGAGGTGCTTTAAATGTATGTCATGTATGCAGCTTTAATTGAGGGAAACTTTACATGAACCTCTAGTGGTGCGGGATAAACTGCAGTGGTGGTGGCAGCGGCAGCGGCAGCAACCACATTGCTAAGGGTAGGTCTAACTCCTATTGCACATATTGAATCAGACTCCATAAATGGGCCTATGTCCCACTCAACTTAGTGATAATTACTTCTAAATAAATATGCATAAGACTGGACTGTTTGTTTGTTTATAAATCCTTCAGCCTCTAGTGTTGGAGGTGGTTCTTAGAGAGCACTTTGCTGGGTGGGCGGCAGGGTCTCTTCGGAATTGGTGTCAGCCTTACATACCGCATTCATTTATCTATCTATTTCATGGTTTATGAAAAGTATTTAGATCCTATCCTTCACCCCAATGCAGAATCCATTAATATAGTAGTACAATGGCAAATGTCAACATGGCCTGCAAAGTATATTAGGTTTGATATCTCAATGAGGACTAATTGGAAAATAGTTGTGTCCCCCCACCCTTGTGTGTGTGTGTGTGTTTGTGTGTGGTGCTGTTGTTGTGTGTGGTGTATGTGTTGGGATGAGTCCTTTATAGCACCCTGGCCAAACACTGCACCTTCTGTTACCACGATACCCCCAGACACACACAGCCCCATAATTCCCTTTGCTATTGATTGGTTTACCACATTGCCAGCTTTCTAAAGATAACTGCCTTTCACTGTACAAAACAACACTTAGTGATTGCTGATCCACAGCCACTCATGCAGTAAAGGGGCAGTTGTTCTTTTTCAAGTGGAAAACATAAGTAGTAGTAAGCTGGTTTTGAGAATTGACTCTGATATACTTCCTAGCTTCACTTTGCATGGTCATAAGCGTCTATCCGTTTTTAGGAGCAAGTCTAAGCAAGGACACATTTTGGTGCAATTGTCTACTCTTAAGTCTTACTTAAACTAATGCCATAAGCAATATTTTCTGAAAAGGACAATCATCGGAGTTAGTTTTTTCCAAAACAACAGCATCATCATATTTCTTGTACAAATACTATATATTATGACCAGAGTAGATATGTCAATTAACACATCAATTTCACTTTCTCACTTTCCCAACCTTAAATTTGGTTCATCCCCTTTTCTTGTTTGCAAAATAAGAGGGGGGAAAGTCTGCACGGGAATTTATCTGCATTTTTGCATCCCTTCTCCTACTAAACATATTTTAACACAATTTTGCCTAATTTATACATTTTGGCAAGCAGTTTCCTCCTGATATAATATAGATATGTATGTTATTTTGCCTAATAAATGTATTTTTGTATCACACTTTTTGGATGGAGAACAGCATGCCATTTGAAGAAAGAGTCCCTTAATACTTGGGAAAGTGTAAACTAGGTTGCTCACATTAAAATGTGAACCAAATTTCTCCCCTTCTCCTATGTAGTGTAGGGAAAATTTAATCAAGGAAAATAGTGTGGCATAAATTACTGAATCCTCCCTTCCTGAGGCCAGCAGCCATGAAGTGACTTACCTGCCTATAGCTACTGCTGTTACTACATTGACTGTTATTGCTGTTACTTTAAGAGGGAGATCCTGTTCATAGATCTTATTTGGACCTTCAACTGTGTTTAAAATTTTATCCTCAGTCTGCACCATTCTAAGATGTGTGTGTCGTGTCCATGTCTTCTACTCCTTCCGTGAGCATTTGGGGAGGTGATTCCTCTGTCTCATCTCCAGTTCCATTTTGCAGCTTCAGATGGTTTGTGTAGATGTGAATAGAGGGGAAGGGGAGGCCCAGAAGGAAGTAGATTTTTCTTTCTCTTTCTTTCATATACATTTGCTTTTCAAGCTCGGTTAGAAAAATTGTAGTGGCGTCCTACAGCTTTTGGGTTGCTCTATTGTTCCTGCATTGTGGTTAGCAGTGCTGCCTGCATTCTTGCTATTCAATCTGTATATTGTTATGGGTTTGTGTGTGCTGGACACCCTAAATTCCTGGGCCTAATCGGTGTTAGAATATAATTAAGATTTGGTGTTAAAACTGGTGGCTAGACCCATGTGTGTATTTGAGCTATGTACTAGAATAAGAGTTGGCTGACAGTGGAACAGACTCCCATGAGAGGTGGTGGGCCCTCCTTTCTTGGAGGTTTTAAAGCAGAAGTTGGATTACCATCTGCCATGTATGATCAAATTAAGATTCCTGCATTACAGGGGGTTGGACTAGATGGCCTTTGGGGCCCCTTCGAACGCCACAATTCTGAAATTCTCAGTTGAAAAAGAGCTTGTGCCTACTCATTTGCAAATGAGATTTGCCCTTGATCCTTTGTCATCCTAATCACTCATTACCCCCCAAGCTTTCACTTCACAGAGGAACCTAGTCCTGGCTTAATGAGTTTTTGACACTAGAATACATAGCACTGTCAGAAAGTTCTTCCTGATGTTTAGTCAGAATCTTATTTCTTAAAACTTGAATCCATTGGATTGAGTTCTATCCTCCACAGCAGGAGAAATCAAGGTTTTTCCATCTTCCATATGGAAAGATATTAGATATTTGAAGATGGCTATCGTATCTCCTTTCATTCTCCTCTTTTCCAAGACCAACATACCGGAACTCCCTCAACTGTTCCTCATAAGGCTTGGTTTCCAGACCCTTGATCATCTTGGTTGTCTTCCTCTGCACACATTCCAGCTTGTCAACATTCTTCTCAAATTGTGGCACCCAGAACTGGACACAGAATAGAATATTACTTCCCTTGATCGGGACACTACACTTCTATTGATGCAGCCTAGAATAGCATTAGCTTTGTTTTTTGCTGCTGCATCACATTGCTGACTCATGTGAAGCTTGTGGTTTACTAAGACCTCCTAGATCCCTTTCACATGTACTACGGGCAAGCCAGATGCCTCACCCCCGCCTTATATTTGCACAGCTGGTTCTCCCTGCCTAACTGTAGAACCTCACATTTGTCCCTACTGAAATTCATTTTGTTAGTTTTGGCCCAGTTCTCCAGTCAGTTTAGGATTGGAGTTAGAAGTTATGCAACAGATATTGTAAGTAGCGCGCTGGACAGAGAGAGCCAGAGAGCAACATTTGAGAACAATGGTCGAGGCGTCCTTAAAACCAAGGCTGCTGTGGCTATGGGAGAAGTCAGAACCTCTTGGAAGTGTGAATGCTGTGAACCCCTCCTTCGTAGGCTCGGGTTGTATATATGTATAAATAAGCCTAAAGACACCACAGTTTCCTAATTTCCAAGAGGAAACACTGACCCTGAGTAAGCACATTAACCTCTGGAATCTCACACGGCTTGGAGATTAGGGTGGCGTGTAACAATATATATGTATTTAAACACACTACTGCGAGTATCTACAATTTCCAATATCCTGTGGTCACAACGAAACTGGTCATAAAAAACATGCATTGGAATGCCCTATTGTCTGGGGAAGTGTGGAACATTATTCTTGGTGGTCTGCAGTTTGCTCCACAGGAGAGGGCCCTACTGTGTTTCTGAAAGAGGTAATTGGAGGGAAAATGACATGACTGCAAACATCAGATTTAATGTCTGCTGAGTTTGATTGCATTTGGTACTTCAGTACATTGTTTGTTTCTAAACTCTGACTTCTCTGTCAGCGATAGCTCCAGAGGTGGTAATCACCCCCACAAAACTATCTGTGCATCATGTCAATCCTATTTTCTGCGTAATTGTGCACTTTCTAACAAACTACTTAGCATAATTAGTGTCATGGTGTACTGCGGAATACAGATTAGATGCAGTTGTTTGCTAACAAACAGGGCTTTGAAATTCCAGGAGGAGGGTGGTTCAGGGTGATGGCTTTTCTCTACCACAACGAGTGTGGCCACATAGATGTGACAGGCAGTGACAACATTGAGATGGAAGGCAGGGAACCAGAGAAAAATCCTGGCCAAACAGGCAGCTTGCACACAGCAAGGTGCGGTGGTGGGTTTCACTTTGTCACATTTTGTAAGAGAGAAGGGTTCATAAGTGGTGGTGTACAGCCCAATCTACACTTTACAGAGAATAAGCTAATAGGGCGGTATATGATTGAGAGATAATTATGGACTGTGGTACTTCACTTGTTAAATAGGAGTGTCACTTAAAAAAAAAACTTTTACATGAAATACACTCACTGTATGTAGTAAACTAGTGCATCGGAAGAACAGTTTCAGCACAGTTCTTTCTCTGATGTCCTAGTTTTTGACATGCTCCGGTGTAGTTACATGGGACATGTGAAAAATACGGCTACTGCCTGAAGTGACGCAGTGCAGTTTTAACCTCATCTATATAATGTATAGAACACCCCTAAATTGGTGGTTGAGTGCAGAAAATGTATAAAAGGGAAGGCATGAAGGAATGGACTTTAATCTTCAGTGTTCAGTCTCAAAAGTACTTTTTGACAGGTTTGTCTATACCATGATTATTTAACGATGGTCAAAGTAAGGTGCTCTGTAGGCATAACTGATCATAAAAGCTTTACAGTATTCTGAAATTGGTTTTGGGACTCATTAATTGCTAACCATCTCACTATCAGCTATCCCCCCCCCCCCCGCCCCCAAGCCAGTGCTGAAAAGATCAGCATTGGAATCAAATGTGCTGGAAATGATCAAAGAACCTCTTATTCAATTGACAGACAACAGCAGGTACAAATGACCTTAATGGGGAAAGCTCTGGTTTAATTTTTTGTGTAGATGATCAGAAAGGATGTGTTTACTTAACAACCACTCTTTGCATTTCACTTAAACATTAATGATGTGCTGCTTTAATACAAGATCCTTTGAGATCAAAGTGAATACAGAATTATACGTATATGTTACGTACCAATATATACATATTTTATTCTTCCTTGGGCATGCTTTTGATCATCGTAGTCTTATGGATGATACATGAACATCTGTTGCAATGGATTTTCTTTGTATGCTGGATGTTTTGTGTTCATTCCCCCCCCCCTCTCTCCACTAAACTGAGCAGAAGCTCCAGGCATACAGAAGCCAATGTACGCAGTTCAGTGTTTTCTAGCAAGCGATATTAAATGCACTACCTGAGAATAATCTATTCCCAGCTGAGAGAGGAAAAACCTCCTGGAATGAACACAAATATTGCATTAGCATAGACAAAAGAAGAAATCACACAGAATCCATTAAAGCAGCCTGATGTTATTAATCTTGTTTGGCGTGTGTGTGTGAACACACACAATTTGCAGTCCAGTGAATCTCAGTAGATCAGAATGGTTGTATCCACTGTTATTCCTACTCAGAGCACACCCACTGAAATTAATAGGCATGTCTAATGTAGGTGCATCAATTTCACTGTGCCTCCTCTAAGTATAACTTGGATGCAACCCTCTATTATTTATGAATTGTATTTTATGCATTAAAAGGTGCTCATATTTGAATGAACACTTGTTGAAGTGAAACCTATTCCACATTTCCTCTTAAGGGTATCTAAAAGGGATATGTGAACTAAGGCTATGCAACAAATTTGAAGAAGCCATATTTGTAAATAGTTACCTGACCACCTGAACAAAGCAGGAAGTACCTTCAGGAGAGCAGGCAAGGTTGACTGCCCACCCCACCCCCCTTTGCAGGGACAAACAGATAACATGAGCTACTGACTATTTTTGGTAGGCCTGTGACTCGGGGGACTCTGAAAGGTTAGCACAACTGAAACAATTCCCTTTTTAGCAAAGGCAATTGATACTAACTACACCACTGCTAAAAGTGTCAAAATTCAAAGAGGTCAGCAATGCATCCTTTCAGTTCATCTTTGATTAATCCAAGTCTATATGAGTTTCCCAATTAAGAGTCCAAGGCCAACATCTGCTGATGCTCAGAGATGGCGAATGCAGTGAAGAAAGCTATATGGGAGTGTAAAGTGAATGTCACAACCACACAAGTGCATGCAAGACAATACCAACAGTCTCTATAGCACAAGAACTATTTTTACCATTTATCCATTTCTGTTAGCTATGACAATGGATTTTTGTTTGGCTACGAACCGTAAGATTTCCCCCCTGGCTTCCCTTAAGCTCTGTGCATTTGCAGTCAGACCTATGCTGAGGAGGATACTAGGGCAGGAAAAATAGATGACGAAATACATAGCACTTTCCTCCTGCATAATGTTAACACTAATTTCATTGCAAGGAAAATGGCTACTTTAACATTTAAGCAGTGCAAAAATGGAGAAAGAGCACCAAATGCATTCACGAAAAGGCTAGTTTTGAATGCATTTAGCATGCTATGTGGTGCTTAACAAATCAGCCCTAAGCCTATTTATGAGCTGAAGAAAACTGAGTTGACTTATAAATGCATGGTCAGGTCTCTCAATTTAGAAGAAGAAACGCATCTGATAAATTATTAGGTCACTGTTTTTCA
This sequence comes from Lacerta agilis, assembly GCF_009819535.1. Lineage (NCBI taxonomy): Eukaryota > Metazoa > Chordata > Lepidosauria > Squamata > Lacertidae > Lacerta > Lacerta agilis. The sequence continues at coordinate 17,164,328 of NC_046317.1, forward strand.
GCCGGCTGTCAGGTATTGCAAATCTTCTGTCGGTAGTTAAGAAATGCATAAGGGTCCTGCATAGCACAAAATCTGGGAACAATCCGGCCAAAGTGGATTTAAATCCCATTCGTTTTAAGCATGTGCTTAACTCTGCTGTTGAAGTCAGTGGCATTTAAAATTGAGAGTAGGTAGATCTGACTAACTTGTTTAAAGCTTGTGCTGAAGAGAAATACGATTCTTCCTAGCATGGCTGCAGAGATCTACCAAGGCCTATTTCTCTCTTTCCTACTTTGGTGTAAAGTAGATCACATGCATCACAGCATCATGGAGAATAGAAGGCCTGTGCACACTTTCCACATTCCCAAACAGACTCCCTTCTCTGTGCTAGTTTCTAATTTGCATCGCATACAGAGTGAGAAGGGAGGATTTAGGAAGTGAGCACAGACTCCCCTTTCCCCATAATGCTCTCGAGCACTGCCTCTACGTAAGGCAAGATAGAGAGAGCGAAAATGGGGCTCTATTTAGCCCTATGGGAATTACTTTTTAACCCTATGGAGTTCATGGGGATTACGCTGCCTATGTGCACTGCACTTGCATTAAAAAGGATTGTTCCCAAAGTGCATATGCTGTGTTTCCTACGTCACTACTTTACTGTATGAGACATTCAGTGACTGAGTACACTTTGTCAGCACTTGGGATTCTTTAGCATAAACTTCCGAATTCATTCCAAATCATGCCAGATATCTTATGTAAAACCTGAGTATCTGACCTAGGGTAAAAGTGAGATAAGTTATACATGTTGAAAAGGTGTTGAATAGAAATACTCATTTAAGGGACATGGTGCCTTCAGTTTACATCTTTTCTTTATTGTCTAAAGAAGGGCATTCTATAAATCTTCTCTAGCAGGAGTTATTGGCCTCATCTGCATGTAATGCTAAGCAAAACCATGACGTAGTTGGATGAGCAAGTGTGTGGGCACCCAGGAGGAAAATCAGGTCAATTTTACTTATCCTCTAGTCTTGGAAAATGATTTTACTGACTTATCAGATATCTATGCCACCCTTCAAAGAAAAAATAACAGGGTGGTTTGCAGATTTGAACCTAATTTGGAACAATTACAATAAAATATTCAATATAATCTGGACTGGCTATAGCGAAGGATCTCCAAATACTATCCTGGCAGTTTGAAGAGTAGTTGGTGTCTCTCTGTTGTGCTTTTTTTTGAAAGCAAATAATAAAAGATTCTGCTTTCATTCACTGTCAAACTTGAAAATTTCTAGATGTGTATCATTTGAAATCCCTTAATTTGCAAAAAGGTCTGTTTAGCGATAACAACCTGCATTGGCTGTTGGGTGCTGCGTTATGCGGTGTGTTCCTCTGAACATAAATATCTACGATGTGCAAATGCAGCAGGAATATTAGTAATATTTCTCCAGTTACCACAACTGCAGGTTTCAGGGAGAACAGAAATAGATGTTGGAAAAATAGATTTTCAGAGGCTGAACAACAAGCAAAGCTGGCCTAAGTCTATTCTGTATTACTTACTACCAATGCTGGAAATACTGGGCATACCTGAAAAGAAAAGAGAATTTTGGTTAGGGATGCATATATATTGATGTATATTTTATATTACTGCATCAGTAGACTTCATTGTTATAGAAGCACCACCCAGGGCAAGTGGAACAGTTAACACAGAAATAATTGTTTCTGAAGATTCTGGGTTTTTGTGCAGCTATTACATTACATTAAATTAAATTAAATATAAGCCATTTGCAAGCAAGCAAGCAAACAAACATATTTGTCTTGCTTTGAGACAAAATTGTATTTCATGTTTATGTAGGTAATATAACAAATATTGCCATTGTTGCAGTACGGACTTCTTTGGCCACCTGTTGATAATTGTTTACTGTATTATAGTTACCTTTTGTCTTTGCTTTGAACCTACTAGAGTTAAACCACACTGAGTATATACTGGTACGTGTGTGTGTGTGTGTGTGTGTGTGAGTGAGAGAGAGAGAGAGAGAGAGAGAGAGAACAGATAGCTCATAATGATCTTTGTACTACTCTCAAGTTCAATTAAAGTTGGGAAATTGTGCGTTAATACCTGTGAATTCTGGATTTTGAATAGCGCCAGTGAATATGGAGATGAGCATTTTTATGCTCAGAGGTAAGGCTGTCACTCCAAGAAAGGAAACAATTCTAGTCTTTGTTAACTGCTTGCGAAATGCTCAAACGACTTGTAATTAACAAATATTTCACTTGCTGGCCTTAGAAAGCAACAGGATTTTTTTTAATCAAATAAAAATATCATTTGAAGCCCGTTAGTCATCCCACCTCTAATTTCTTTGCACTTGCAGACAACATCATGATAGGAAAACAGCCAGCTAATGATCTCATGCAATCGAACATTTTTCAAAATGACCTTATTCTCAATTAGGTTCAGGTGCTGTGTAGGAGGCTCCCACAGTGGTTAATACATGCCAGAACTTGTGGGTGCTTGGGAATGTTATTTATGTCCAACATGTGAGAAATCACTGGAAACTGCAAACAGAGCATACGTTCCTCTCATTAACCTTCATTATCTGTATCACAGCTATTTGGCTTTCCTGTTTCACAATTTGGTAATGGCAACAGCAAACTCCTCAGTATTGTATTATGAAGGGTGGCTTGTCCTCAGTTGTGGCTGCTGACTACTAGGCTGGTGCAGGTAGAAGACAGGGCAGAGGCAGGGGACAGAGCAGGTAGGCAAAGCCAGGGTTAAAAATTGGCAGGGGTTCACTTGAAACAGAGGCACAGACACATTTGACCCAGACAGACAGACAGACAGACAGACAGACAGACACATACACACACACACACACAGTTTAAGTAGTGGGGAAGGAGAAGGAGCAAGGACAGGGGATGTGGTGGGAGAGTAGGAGAGATGTTAAGGGATGGATGGGGAAGAGTGAGACTAGGGGCTGTGATGTAGAAGAAATATTGAGGTTAGAGCAATGGTTGCAAAGGGTGTGGTGCACTACAATGGAGAGGATGGCAAGAGTGCTGGGAAGATTCAAGGACAAAGAAACATTTAAACATTTTGGTGTAGTATAGCATTCTATCTATCTCTATCTCTATCTCTATCTCTATCTCTATCTCTATCTCTATCTCTATCTCTATCTCTATCTCTATCCATCCATCTACAGTCATACCTTGGATCCCTTGCAAATGAAATGTTTTGGCTCCTGATTGGCACAAACCCGGAGGTGAGTGTTCTGGTTTGCGATTGCGAATGTTCTTTGGAAGTCGAACAGACTTCCGGAACGGATTCCGTTCAACTTCAGAGGTACCATTGTATATTAATTTGCAGAACATGGATAGATATATTTTCAAAATGACAGAAAGAGCATCAAGCGATACGGAGGACAAACCTAGTTGTTTATAATTATATTTTGGGAATGATGTATGTTCTTATTTAACTGCATTGCTTTATACTTCTAGATGTCCCATGATCATATTATGAAGCTGTTGCGTTCTATGTTACAAATCAAGCACCGGTAGGAGTTGTTTCTTTTTGTTTTCCAATGTAGTTCTTAGCAAGGAAAAAAAATGGTGTGGCGTGAGCAACCTTTCATTATGAAAGTGTGGCCCAGAGGGGAAAAGAAGTTTAGAAACCACTGGGTTAGAGTGTGGGGAATGAGAAAACCAGGGTGTGAGGAGGCAGAAACAGAGACTAGGGGGTGTGAAGGGCCAGAAATAGCAATATTAAAGAGAAGAAAGAACAAGACAAGGGGCCAGGAACTGCAGAAACAGAGAGGCTAAAGGGTGGGGAAAGCTTTTCTGTGCTCCAATTCAACAGTAAAGAACAGGTTTTCCTGGGGAATGCAGTGGGGCAAGTGGACCCATGCCTAGAAAGCATGGGGCAAGTGGAAAACCTCTCGGACCCATGCTTTTTAGGCTTGGGACAAGTGGAAGTGTGGAAGATCCCAATGCGAATGGCTGAAAGTTTCCTCCATTTTTCATTGAGATTGGAAACATTTGCCTGATCATAACAGTTATTTGCATCAATTTACATCAAGTGATTTGTTCCATTCCAACACCCACAGCCAATATACTGCACTGTAACAGGCAAACATGCTTTGCAGAAGGAGGAGGAGGAGGAGGAAGATATTTTACATGCATCCAGCTCTTTGTGTGATCGGAGCTGTCAGATAAAAAAGAAAACAGGTTTGCATCAGGAACACTGATGCTTTAGCTGGTAGAATATATTTATAATGAGTTGCAAAGAAAAATACACAAACAAATAGATGAATGGTTTTACGAGGCAGCTGAATGTCTCAAAATTATATACCATGCATTAAGAACTGTTAATTATGTTATTAAAATACCCAGTTTGCATTGCCAGTTTCCAGTGCCAAAATAATAAATTACACCATACAGTCAAGGCAGCAAAGTAAACCCAAACAGTGTTGCAAAAACAGAGAAGCAAACAAAAGAAGCGCAAGTAAAAGTTTCTGCAATAATGTTACAATCTGAAAGGCTTCCCGTAGGCAAATAATACTCTATTATTGAAACCCTGGGTTCCTGTGAGATTATCTGCAATGCAGAATAAGTTTCTTATCACTACACCTATGGGCAATGCTATTTTCTCACCTGTGGGGAAGTATACTTAGCAGCATGGCTGGCATAAGGGACAGAGTAACCTTTGTACAAATGAAAGCCAAATTCAAGGTTGGATGGAATGTCATGATTTAGGAGCAAAGCCATCTCTCTCTGAGCCTATGTGCCTAAAATCGGTTTGGTTTGTTACATTTGTACAAGTTTGTTTGTTAGAAATACAAAATCACAGGTGAGGCAACGTAAGATTGCAATCGATCTGGAGGGTTTTTTTTTCCCAGTCGCACTGCCTATTAAATGCCTATGCAATATATTTTGAGACAAACATACTACACATTGCCCCCCTTTATGTCAGTAATATACCAACTGTGAAAAATCCTAGACCTCAAGAAATCTGAGGATATCAATTCCTCTTCCACTTCCCCCCTACCAATTTGTTTGTCTAGGGTAGATCACATTGTGCTTCAAGCAAAGGGACAGGCAGGAAACAAAGGAGAACTGTACCAGATTTTGGCTGAGCTTGACAGCTCTGTCAGACACCAGGGCCTTATGATTTATTGTGTGGTAGTCAACGTTCATGACTGATGAAAGTCTGAAGGTACTTGCTCTTATCTCCTAGCACATGTTTGGCTGAAAACACTCCAGATTTCACCTGCAACCCCACTTTAGTGGAAATTTGATGGTGTACATGAGATGCAGGAAAACTCCGCCTCTGACCATGTTTGCTAATCCCTTTAGTGATACCTCTGCAGGCTAAGTATTTGTTTTATATTTGTGAAGTATATATTGCATTGCAAGAACTTGAGAGTGTGTTATGAATAGGAGGGACTGAATCACTAGGGAGACACCTGGACAGCTGCATAAAGAATGTAGGATGCTCCTGTCTACAAGGAGCAACTGAGAGGCACAGCAGTTGGGTGCTGAGGAACTGTGTTTTTCCATGCAGCATCACTCAAGCTGAGTGATTCTGAAGCCTTTTCTAGGCTGTGAATTCTCTGTGCGAGGAGGGGGAAGAAAATCCTGTGAATTTCAGAATGTATCGTGAACATAGCTTTAAAGTATTAACTCTGTGATCCAAAGTGTCTGTTTTTCTAAAAGTTAATGCTCTTACAAAATGTTTTCCCCTTCTTTTTGAAGGTTCACTTCCCCCGCTGCCTGGTAGGAATTTTATCATAATTTCATGCCCTCCCTGCCCACACTTCATGGTTTGTTACTTAGTCTATTACTTTCACATTAAACTTGATAAGGTCCTGCTTCCTGTGATATTCATTTTGGAGGTTTGATTCCTCACAGCTGCTGCTTTGAAGTGCGAGATAACATTCGGAACATGGCACATCGCTGCTGTTTTTCCCCTTTAACTTTTCATTTAGCTGCGGCACATAACCCTGTTTCTTCAAAATAACTTTTCAGTGAATGGTTATTTCCAAAGCCAGATTTTTTTTTTTTTACTTTTATACAGGGCAAAACTCTGTACTTTTTATAAAAAGCAACTAATAACTTCTACTCCAAAAAGGTTTGATGGCTTATTCTCTGCTTGCTCCTTACCCCCACCCCTCTCCCTCTGAGGGATTTAGGTACATAAGTCAAATTAGCAAGGATCCGAGTTAATGTATAACTCGCTTGCCTGCATGGCAGAACAGTTTCATGGATTTCTTGCTTTTTTATGTTCCTTTCTTCTTTTTGTACCTCTTCCTGTCCCCAATCTGAAGTCTGTATTGTGCTGCTCTCAATACTATTAGTCAGAGGGATGAATGTGCATGAAATGATCCAGCCAAAAGCTAAGCACTTATAAGTCCCATTGATTTAAAAGAGAGAATTAAGCACCAGCTTTAATCTCTCCCATTTAAACTGTTAGGACTTCAGAGTACTTAACTTTGGCTGCATCATGCTCATCATTTTCAAATAACTGAATATTAGTACTTTTGGTTAAGCATTTATCCTGGTCCAGCAAGCAGACCATAATACTGGGTGCCATCCACACATGCAAAAAGAAGTTCCTGTGTGAAGACCTCACAGTAGATGAAAAGCACAGTGTACAAATTTAACATAACTGGATCCAAGTAACGATCATTGGATGTGGGTTTCACACGGCTGTAAGTAAAGTGTAAGGATGCACATGGCAGTGGGGCTAGTCTTTGTAAAAGGGAGAACTGAGAAAAGCAAGCAGAATGGTGTGTGTGTGTGTGTGTGTGTGTGTGTGAAGGTGAAAATGAGGGTGTAAAGGGAGGCTTGCAGAAAAGAGGGGGCAGATGAAAGCAGGGGCATGAATGTGTCTGCAGAATAGGAAAGGATGGTGGCTTCATAGTTGGGGGGAAGGTGAAAAGGGAGCCTAGTGGTTGCAATGTGAGAGAGGAGCAATATTCAGGAGGCTACCATGGTAGCTGTGTGCAAGCAGGGGGTGCTGCATAAAAGGAAGGGATGAGGACAGGGGAGTGAGGGCGAAAACGGGTGCAATGCAAGGCTGCAGAAAAGTGGCATCAGAAATGGAGTAGGGAAGGTGAAAAGTGAGCTTGGCTGTCGCATGGGGTAGGAAGGGGAAGCTCTAGGAGATTAATTGTGGGGTTGGCGAGCAAAGCGAGCAGAGATGCGGCGCCTAGTAATACCATAGAAACAAACTCAAGCAAAACCACTGGTCTTCTGTGATGACCTATTTGTGACAAGGAGTAGCTCACAGGCAGTTGTTTATCATGGTTAGGCAGCAGCTGTAAGATATGCCCTGTTACACTTGGCTGAATAGGATTCTTGATGTCATATTATCTATGTCACAGATGAAACCGTTTCTGCATTTTTATTTGGAGGTTTGTATGCCTCTGTTGCACGGAAGTATGTAAGCCAGTGAAAGTAATTGTTAGGGAGCAGTTAGCAAACTAACTTTTGCTCAGAGTAAAGGTAAAGGTAAAGGAACCCTGACAGTGAGGTCCAGTCACGAACAACTCGCTTTACTGGCCAAGGGAGCAGATGTTTGTCCGCAGACAGTTTTTCCGGGTCATGTGGCCAGCATGACTAAGCCGCTTCTGGCGAAACCAGAGCGGCGCACGGAAATGCCGTTTACCTTCTCGCCGGAGCGGTACCTATTTATCTACTTGCACTTTGACGTGCTTTTGAACTGCTAGGTTGGCAGGAGCAGGGACCGAGCAACGGGACCTCACCCTGTCGCGGGGATTCAAACCGCCGACCTTCCATTCGGCAAGCCCTAGGCTCAGTGGTTTAGACCACAGTGCCACCCGCGTCCCTTTTTCTCATTTAAATGAACACCCAACTTAGGTCCATTCATTTCAATGGGTTTAGTCTGAATATGACCCCAGGTGTTTGGCTCAACTCCCACCAGTCCTAGCAAGAAAGGCCAATGGTCAGGAACAATGGGAGTTGTAGAGGGCACCACAGTGACTACCAATGGGGTTGGGGCATTGGACTCCAACTGGAGACACCCAGGTTCAAATCCCTGCTCAGCCATGAAGCTGACTGGACCCTGGGCCACTATTTCAGCCAACCTACCTCACAGGGTTGTTCAAAGGATAAAATGAGTGGGGGAAACAGTGAACATTGCCTTGATCATGTTGGAGGGAGGGTAGGATATGAATGTAATAGTTTACACCAGTGGTTCCAAATTAGCTAATTACTGACGTCCCCTTATTTTTCAAAAGCCAAGCCAGGGACCCCCTATTTTTGAAAATTTTGATAACTCCATGGTTACCTCTGCAAAGCAACTTTCTGAACAAAATGTGGGGTAGCCCCCTAATAAGCAAAGGATTTTAGGTATACTTTAAAAAAAAGAAAAGACTAGGGCTGAGCAATATCTGGTTTCCGACATCGTGATATTATCAGCAGCTAAACAGCTTGATATTCCGATATATCACCCCGTCTGAAATGGGAGATCAGGTGTGGGGATGAGGGAAGGAGCAGCCACAGAGATCTGGCGGGTGGAAGAAGAAGAGGAAGCAGAGTCACCTTCACTGCATGGTTTGAGTGGGAAGGGAAGGGGGTGCATCAGGCCACCTTCAGTGGCAGCCAGCGAAGATGCACGTCTACTGTGGCTGCTGCTGCTGCTTTCCTGCTGACTGAGAAAAGATGCTCCACCTCAATGCCAGGGGAAGGTAGTACCTGGTGCCTTGAAGTGAAGGTGATCAGCTGCCCTGCCCTCTCTCACACGAGCAGCAATAAATTGCTGTGTATTGCCAGGTCAAAATCGTTATTGAGGTGTGATTTCAAAACCGATTTTGGCTAACATATTGAAAAATCTCACAAGATCATAAAATCTGTGATATTACCAGGCAAAAATGACAAAAATTTAGTTTGGGGGGGAGGCAAGGCATGGGACCGTAGACCCCTAATTGGGAACCACTTGTTTACACAGTGATTCTCACATTATAGGCTTATCATGTGCTCTTCCCTTCCTATAAAATTCACACAGCGAACAGGAAATGAACAATAGAAATTTCAAATGACCAAATTACATTAACAATGACCAAAGAATGAGATGTTGGCATTCTACTGAATGCGATAGCACATATGAAATATGTAGAGAAGGAAATTTGGCACTTGCATTTATTAAAATGCTATATATGAGTGGATATCACAATTCTGAGGTTATTATTTAAAAAAAAAAACCCAGGCAGGGCTGGGTTTTTTTTTAAGATTAGCTTCTAATCCTTTGCACACTTACTTGGGAATAAACCCACCAAACGCAGTGGTAATGTGCATGTTTATTTGCTCCCAAATAAACACGCACATGACTGGTTAAAGTTCTATTACTCCTTTAAGCTATAATGTTTTACGATGTTTTGAGTTTGGCTGATGCGCTCTCTTAGGATCATTTTATTTTTTTTACCCACAAGGCCAGAGGCCAAAACGTATCATCACTACCGTGGCAGTTCTGCTGTGCACAAGTACTCACAGATATTTGCCGTGCCCTTAGGAATGGGAAGATATGAGCCTGCACTCCAAGGCCGCCCCTGATAGTTCTTCTTGCATTTCCCACAGTCTGGGCCTGTTGTGTTGTGCTCACATTCACATAACAATTTTTTGTTTTCTTCTCTGCAGCCGGTGGCATGGAGATTACACTTGCACCTAACAAAAGAAAAGGCAAGGTGTTATCACAAGTGGAGATTTCATTTCAGGGTGCTGTGCTCCAAACTGAAGACCAGCTCTTGGCAAGAAACATCTACATAACAAAACACTCTGCTCTTGTTGTTGCTGGTTTAACTTCTGTTGGTTTGTTGTTGTTGTTGTTTTTAAGCCTCCCAGCACTGTTTCAAATTGCTTTTATGCATAAATGCTGTGACAGTTGGATACTGCTGTTTGGTGTGTACTAATCAAACAAAAAGTAACTACATCAAAACTTTCAGATCTGGTTCTCTTAAGCCCTGTGCTCAAATCAACATAGCTCCTTATAATTAACAATTGTATATTATATCCCAATCCTACGGAGAACAGACTTAACTAAAGACTTAACTGGCTTAAATTGTAATTCCTCCATCTCCAGAAAGCTTGGAAATTGGGAGTTCTGTGATGTGGGTTTATAGCAACTAGGGATTACCAACAGGGAATTCTCTGAATGTCTCTGAGCTATAGCACCCAGACCTGTGCGGGGGGGGGGGGGGGGGGGGGCGCCGGGTATACTTGCTCCAGGCCTCGGAGGGGTAAGCTGGCCAGAGGCCTGCTGGACTTACACTGTCTTGCCAATCCCTGTGCCTCCCAGGCCTCAGACCGACTTTGCATGGGCCTCATAGCACCTGGGACTCTCTCTCTCTCTCTCTCTCTCTCTGTGTGTGTGTGTGTGTGTGTGTGTGTTGGGGGGGGGAGGCTTGACAGATCTAAGTGGCATCAAACTGAAAGAAGCTGAGTGAAAGCAGCTTCCAAAAATTCTCCATCCTATTTGCAGGTGACAAAAAGTGGGAAGGGCATTTCTTGAAATACTATCTTTTGGGAAAGCTGCAAGATTCTTTAACTTTTGGTGGGCAGGGGGCAAAAAAAGTAAAAAAAAAAGTCTCCTCAGACAAATCTCCACTCAGTTCATGCTAAATTGAAACTCCATTGTTTGTCAACACTGATGGATGGAAGAGGCAATGAGCTATGAGAACAGGACAGGAAGCTCTAAGGGCCAAGCTTATTGTGATGGGGAGGGGGAATATGGTGAGCAAGTCAACAGAATTTTGTTTCCTCACCCCTTTCAGAATGAAATGGGACTTGCAAAAATGCTCCTATATGCAACTAACTTGATCCGGCAACTTGAGATCTTAACCACCATACCATGAACACCTCAAGGGAAACCTCACATTGCGTACCTTCTGCATCAATAAGTGGTTTGGAAAAGTTCTGGTTATTTTAATTTTAGATGTTGGCCCCAGGCTATTTGGGCAAAAAAATAAAAGAACAATGTATTCTACTGTGCTATAAGTATGCAAATTGAAATGGACTGAACCAGAATATGGACCAAAGTCCTTTAATGAACCCAAAGCCTCTTAACGAACACCCAAAAATCCCCCATGAACTGAAGATGAGTTCAAAATGAAAAAGCTCATTTTATCAGCATGAAAGCATTGTTATTTCTTTCCAGTAGATGTCAGAAATGGTTTAAAATCGCCTTCAGATACATTTTGGAGAGGTGCCCAGGTATTTAGCAACTCTGGTTGATTATTTTCCTAATGATTTTACATCTGGTGGTTGGAAAGATTCTTCTGTGGGCATTTGTCACGTGTTCCATGGAGTGACTAGTAATTAGGGCAAGGCAGCGCAAAGAATGGGCAAGCTTTTTTTTTTTTTTTTTAATAGCAAGTGTAAATGAACAGCTGCCAAACCTGACTTCCATTTAAGGGAAATTTGACCTGAGGCAAGTAGCAACCCACACATATATCCTCAGGGCAAAGCCAACTTATGGCATCTTTAAGGGATTCAGGACAATGGCAGATAGAATTGGTAACCTGGTACACGCAGTTTGCATTTCATCTGTAGCTTAAGTAAATGATACTCTCAAGAATGGCTGCTATAATAGCTCGTTCTAGCTGGAAATATTAACAAACACCTTTTCCCCCCTTTTAATTAAAATGGGTGTGCGAGGGTGGTGGGAAATCCCTGTAAACAGGTTTATAAATGAGGCCACGCTAAACAGAAAGTTTAATTGTTCTGTATTAGTGGTGCTAGATTCCCTGATAAAAGGCTTGTTTTCTTCACACACATTTACAGAATGGCTTTAAATATAAACAAAATGTAAATATGCTTTAAATATAAACAAAAATACTGCTCATTTCATTACAAAAAATAAAAAAATACTGATTAAAATAGGCAAAGAATGGAAAATCTGGAAATCGGAGAGGTTCTATGAGGTGTTATGAATGAACAGTCATCAGATATTTTGGTGCCTGATATGAAGCCCAGATGGCATCTCCCTGCACGCACGCGCACACACACACACACACGCACACACTTTAAAAAACATTGAACATAAGAAGAGCCTGCTGGATCAGGCCAATGGCCCATCTAGTCCAGCATCCTGTTCTCACAGTGGCTAACCAGGTGCATATGGGAAGCACAACCATTTTGGCTATGAGTCCTGGAAGACCTGGTCTTATAGGGTTTTGTTCGGTGTGTTGGTCTTTTTTTTTGTATCTTTCTTTTAGAACTTGTTCTTTTATGTGGAAATTGTTCAGATTGGCTGTGTCTTTTTTAACGTATGCATGTATGAAGGCAGGATCCAAGCATAGATCTGCCACTGCATTTTTGTTCTACCAGTACAGCTTTTCCTTTCATTCACTGAGTTTTCAAATAACAGATTTCTATGTTCAAAATGAGTAAGAAAACTCACCACACCCACAGCTTTGATTTCTAAGAGTTGGAAGAGCAAATTCAAAAAGAAACAGACCTCATAGAGGTTTGCAAGAGCTCCTGTTAAAATATTATTAAAGTACCATGATCGGGATAAACTCTCAGCAGAGCCCACCTACTCTCACGAGCCAATAATTTAGTGGCACAGCACACAACCTGCATGCAAAAGATCCCAGTTCAAGTTCCCAGGACTCCCATTTAAAAGGGAGCAGGGCTTGGAAAGACGATTGCATTAAGTCCTACATAACAGTTACTGGAGTAATAGTCTCTAATGGTGTTAAGCAGCTCAAGGTGCTAAAATGCTCCTTGCTCTATGCAGTATTCTGGAGGTGCAAACACAGGATGAATTAGGACTATTTCTACCAAAAGGGGCTATGGATAAGATATGAGGGTCCATGTAAGGCAACTGTCGTGTTTTTGACTACACAGCAGTAGTCAAGTTGTTGTAAAAACAGCAAACAGTCCTGCAGCCCCAGTATGCTCAGTCTATGTGATCTGACGGGCAAAATGTGTACAAACAACTGCAAACATTCACATGGACATGCACATGTTAACAGTACCAAAAGGAGTTCTTGCGCTTTCCCCTAGTTAATACAGCTAATTACCAATGGATGTTGGAGAATGTGAAATGGTTTGTGTATTGCCCTATAAACGGACAGCGCTTCTATGTGACTTTCATATGTAACATGCATAACCCACCTGTACTGAATGAATACACTACTTGGCCAGTTTATGCAGTACTCTGTCAACATTACCCAGTTGTGCACATTCTCCAGCGTTCCTCGGAAGCAATGCATATTGCTTGGGAAATGTGCAAACTCATTTGTTCACGCTACCTGTGTGTTCACAGGTAGGGGGTTGGACTAGATGACCCCCATGGTCCCTTCTAACTCTACAATTCTATGCATCTATACTGAGCGTTTTAATGTGACTGTGCATGTTTAGTGGTGTTTCTGCACATTCTTCACTGCACTTATATTGGGTACACTGCAGTTACATTAGCTACAATAAATGTGGCTCTGCTAAGGCACACATATATTTGCAAAATAAAAATAAATTCTACGCCTTGAGACTTTGGGGGGGCGGCGGCGCAGGCTCGTAGAGCAGGGAAAGCCAGAATCAGCAGATTCTTAAAGGCTTTTGTTACAATTAGTTGTCATGGCTTCTTCCTTCAGTCTTGTTCTCCCAGACAACTAATCTCTGAAGTACCCAGCACAGGCTTGGTGTTTTGGATCACTGTTTGTCTCATGCTCCAACACGACCTCCTTGGTTCAGCCTCAACAACATTTAATTTCTCATTCAGTTAAAACAAAAAGGCCACCAGGAGGACACAGATGAATACATTCAGTTTAGGGGAGAATTCCCTTTGACCTGAATAGGTTATGATTTCATACAACAACCACCTTAAATGGGAGGATATAAATAATGGGGAGCATTACATCCTGTGATTTTTGAGGTAGGGATTATTGGCTAAAAATCCCATGTCTAATTTTTGTGAGAAGTTCAGAGTTCTGGGAATCACAGTCTCGGTTTGACCTTAGATTCCATAGGACGTAGCAAGAGATTCATACTCTGAGAGATAATAACAGGACAGCAATGGCATTTTGTGCTGCATACCGAAAGGATTGCCTTCTGAACACGGGGCTCTCTATATCTTTATCAATCTAGTGAGATGCAGCTGAACTACTCTAGTAAATTCTGTGCATGTCATTGTGAGAAAATTCATTCTACAGCTACAAAAATGACTTGTGTACTAGAGAGAATGATGCATGATGAATGGATAAAGGAAGCCAATGCACACTTAGCTCAGCTGAGAGGTATATACGCAGTGATGGGCTTATGAATGTTTGAAGGATGTACATGCCAAAAGAGAGAATTCTGGATTCTGCCTCTGAAGTGTAAGTGGACAGAAATCAGAAAAATGTAAATATCCACTGGCTTTTCTTGAAAGCAAGACTCCATTGCAGAGCAGATCTAAACCACCCATCTGTTAGTTGACTTCATTATCTAATTGATTATGCCCATAAAAAACCAACAACTTTGCTTTAACAATATTTTAAGTCTCTTATACATATTATATATTTCTTTGAATTTTTATCCCACCCCATCCTATGGATTGGATTAAGTATAAAACAAAAACAATATATAAAAAAGACTCATCTTGATTCATTTGCAGCGACTAGCAAAACACAATACAGTCATTTGTCTCATTCAGAGATGTCAAAGAAATGGAAAACATTCTGTTGGACTGCAATATGCTGGCTTCTGTGGAAAAAGTTTGCATCAGAACTGGGCCAAAGTTCAACTGGACTTGGATTAGGGTGCCCTATCATTGAGCTTCGTCTGCTAAAATGACTGACTGATTTGGAAATATATATAAAAAAATTGTCCAGTAGCACATTAGAGATCAACTAAGTTTGTTCTGGGTATAAGCTTTCGTGTGCATGCACACTTCTTCAGATACACTGACTGATTTGGCTAACTAAAACCCGTAATTACCAGACTCTATTCTAACCGAGGCCTTCCATTAATCTGGCTTCCACCTAGGTCACAAAATGTTTCTATTTTTCAAGCCATTTCAGATATATATCTAGATCCTAAGGTCACACAAGGGACGCGGGTGGTGCTGTGGTCTAAACCACTGAGCTTCTTGGGCTTGCCGATCAGGAGGTTGGCAGTTCAACTCCCTGCGATGGGGTAAGCTCCTGTTGCTTGTTCCCAGCTCCTGCCAACCTAGCAGTTCAAAAGCACACCAAAAGTGCAAGTAGATAAATAGGTACTGCTCTGGCGGGAAGGTAAATGGCATTTCCATGCACTGCTCTGGTTTGGGTGTTCTGTTGCGCCAGAAGCGGCTTAGTCATGCTGGCCATATGACCCGGAAAAACTGTCTCGGCCTGTAAAGTGAGATGAACGCCGCAACCCCAGAGTTGTCTGCAACTGGACTTAACTGTCAGGGGTCCTTTACCTTTTTTTTAAGGTCACACACCCAGCCAAACTATGAAAAAACCCCATCCCATTGGGCATGTCAAATACCTGTCCAAACAACAAATCCCCCTGGGAAAAGCTAGCCATTGATCCAAAACCCCGAACAAACACAAACACCTCACATTTGCTTAGACCAGATATTTCTCTCAATTCTATCTTAATCCCCAAACTCACCCCCATCTTTTGTGTCTACCTAAACCCCAAATGCTGGCATTACACTAAGACTAAAGCTAAATGGACACCCAAATCTCCAAAGCCTTCAGAAGCCTTTGTACATGGCCAGACTCCCATCCCCCAAAGCGCTCCTCTGTAGGAAAAGATAAAAAGCTAGGCTGACTTCTTTCATGCTGATGAGAAACTGAGAAAATACAAAGATATGAAAGAGAGAACATAAAGACCCATTTCCAGCTGTTTATAAAAAGAGCTCAAAATAATGATGATTATATTTCACAATTAGATAATTGCTTGAGGCTAAAAAGGAATCCAACTCACTTTGATAGCAATCTCTTTCCTTCCTCTGGGCTACTACAAGATGGTAACCAACAAACAGCGCAACCACATGATTTGAGGATAATTCAATTGTCCTGATTAAACTATGCTTGTGTCCAGCAGTGGGGGTTGCAAATATATGTTTGGCTAATGGCCAACTCCATTAGGTAAAGTGGTAAAGTGGGGATAGAGATCGAGACTTTGAGGGGAACAAAGTATCTAATGAAGACATTTGGAGAGGGTCAAATGATACCATGAAGTTTTCCTTCTAGTCTAAGCTAGGTTTGCTATTAAACATTAAAAGACACATGCATTCTTGCTCTGTTTCTGCCCAGCCCAACATTGGGTCCCCCAGAAGCTGCTGAACCACAACTCTGATCAGTCCCTGCCAGAAAACCTATTGGTCGGGGATCATGGCAGTTGTATTCCAACAATATCCGGATGGCGCCACATTGGCTACCCTAGGTCCAGAGTAACCAAAATGCTAACCCGCAGTATTATTCCATCTAAATAAAATGATGGACAGTCAAGCAATTGCCTAGATTTCTTTCTTGCTCCTAAGACTCACAAAGCCTCATGCAATAATAAAGCAGAGCAGCCTAAGGCAAAAGAAAGTGGTCAGAAGGAACGTGCACATGTTGAAATCTTAACGTTTTTTGTTCTCTCACAGACTGATCTAGCTTAAAGCAGGGATGGCCACCCCAAGGCCCTCTAGATGCTGTTGGACTCCAACTTCCACAAGCCCCAGCCATCATAGGCAATGGCCAAGGATGATGGGAGCTGTAGTCCAAAACTGTCTGGAGGGCCACCTATTACTCACCCCTGTTCTAAAGAGTGAGTTATAGAGAGGGGAGGGAGCCATCTTTCAGCTACTAAAATCTGATGTTGACACACATTTTGCACACCTCTGGGGCAGATCCACACCATACATTTAAAGCTCACCCAACACGCATTTAAAGCACGTCTGGCAATTGTGTTTTCTCTTTCATAAAGCTACGATTTCCAGAGCCATTAACCAACTACAGTTCCCAGGATTCTTGGGGGGGAAATCACGTGCATTAAATGTATGATGCAAACCTTCCTTTTCTTGGTCTGTCACCGTAACAGCCACCTTGTCAGAGCAGAGATGGTGAAATTCGACAGTGGCTTGCTGTGTATCTGCAAATCTTGGCACTGTTTTGTTTCCACAACTCAGCTGATCTCCATCTTCCTACTCCAACCAAGAAAACCTGTACATGAAAGTCTTATTCATAGCACACAAAATATGCAGTTTTAATTCCCAGTACCTTCAAACTGCTGCCTAATACCCTGGGGGTCAGCTCTTCCTCCTTGGGTGGGTCTATTTGCTTTCTTGACCACTCATCTTTGCTACTCTCATTATTTTGGCAGAACACATTTTAAAATACTTTTCTATCTGTAAGAACTTCTTTTCTTTTTTCTTTTGCAGTTACGTAAGCATTCCGGAACACCCAAGGAAGAGGCCTTAGTTTTTGTGTGGGAACAAATCATGGGTTCTTCAGCTTCTTGCAGCTTCTATTTACATCTATGTAACTGACATTAAAGTGCTGTAAATATCACCAAGGTATAACTGCTAATAGCAAGTTGATTCACTTGCTTGTAAGTGTCAACCAGCAGACTGGAGGTCACATGAGGGGATCTCTCATGCTGACAAAAATTAAAAACAAAAAAATAAGGAGTGCGTGAGAGTTGTTCTTTAATACATTTTTAACGAGGAGCCATATGTTCCTCTCTTAATACGCATCTTAGGATCTTTGCATAGAATTGCCAAGGTTCAGCAAATCAGAATAAAAGCCATGTGATAAGAGCTCCCGTTGCTCTGTCCCAGCTCCTGCCCACCTAGCAGTTCGAAAGCATGCAGTGCAAGTAGATAAATAGGTACCACTCCGGCGGGAAGGTAAACGGTGTTTCCGTGCATTGCACTGGTTCGCCAGAAGTGGCTTAGTCATGCTGGCCACATGACCCGGAAGCTGTACGCCAGCTCCCTCAGCCAGTAAAGTGAGATGAGCGCCGCAACCCTAGAGTCGTCCATGACTGGACCTAACGGTCAGGGGTCCCTTTACCTTTAAGAAACTGGGATTGGGGCAAAGGGCAGTATCTCTTTTCTATCTTGGAAGGCTGGCTGAAGGGAAGCTGGGAAAGGTGTCTTGGACTCCGGTGCTGCACTGCTCTGGGGAATAAGACCCTCTTGAGATGACCATGTTGTAAGATATGGGCTCCCTCCATCTAAATTCAGGTGTAAATATGTGAATGAATCGTATTTCTTAAAGCTACCGCAGCCTCTTAATGCAACTTAACTATCAAAGGAACACAGAATTAAGATGTGGGCACCTGGAACCCGCATGAATCTTGCTGCAGCTCAGCGGAGATTGGAGGTGGCATTCAACCTTTGTAGATGGAACGGGAAACTGCGAACTGGCGTTTCGTGTCCATTCATGCTGCGTAGAGTCAAGGCGTAACTCTCCCATTCAGAACCTCCATAGCCTGTGTGTACCACTGGCGATGTTTTAAAAGACCACAGCCATCATTTCAAAAGGCAAAAGAGGGAGAATCTTTTACAAGGAACTAGCTTCATAAAATACAGAATGCTGCTGGTAAATAGGGACAGCTAGAGCATGTGGGATACATTTAGCCTTAGCTGCGGTTAAAGAGGAAGCTGTTTATAGGAGGAAGGGGACCCCATATATCTTTTCCATTATTGTTGCTATAAAAATATTGCCCGGAGTCAAATTTGAGGCAAATCTGTGCTCGCCGAGGCAAAACAAATGCAATTTTCAGGAAAACGCAAAAGGATCTTGATAAGACTGATTAGGTTTATAAGGTGGATGAGATAACTTGAATGTCCCTTGGATATCCCTGAATCTCGCCTAAAGCAAAATCTGAGGAGAATGTAGAAGTTCTTGCTTGAGTAAAATTTCTGAGGGATGTTGGAGGAAGCCAAAAAGATTTAACAGTGGTCTTATTTGCGGGACTACAGTACATAGATCGGGGTGTGTGTGTGTGTGTGTGTGTGTGTGTTCCCCATTCTGTTTAGTGGGTCACAGATTGTGCAGATCTTCTTTAAATGGGAGGCAACAGGGGAGAGAAGAATAGACCAGCATTTCCAATTAAAGATAATTGTTCCGCCAAACATGAATGTAGTATTAGGACATTATGCATATAGCTAAATTATTCTTTAATTTACAAAGTAAGGACTAATATCGGATAAGGTTTTTAAGCTTCTTAATTCTTTAAGTAGCTTTGTGCTGGGAAAGAAGTTTACCTGCGCTGGGCAATCCTCTCTTATGTTCATATTTGAGAACTATGTGTGGAAAAGGAGTATCTGCGATTCCATTGGCTAGTTAGTTTTTTTTTTTGGCTTCACTACTTTGGTTAGCCTTTACTGTTCAATCCTCAGTTTGAGAGGGTACCGAATGGGTTTCTTCATGCACTATAATTAAGCACAGGAGCAGAGTGTTGTTTTTAACCCAATATCAATGGATCTATTCTGAGTAAAACTTAGTTGAAGAGCACCCAGTTTTCCCCTTTTGCTCACAGATGGAATGGCATATCTCTTTTGAGACACTGCCCCCTGCTGGCAGAGCAGAACATTAATTACATGATTAGAAGATACATTTCCTCCTCTTCAAAGTTGGCATCTGCCATGTGCAATTTTTAAAGCACTTCTATTTTTAAAAATGGGATTTTAAGTAAAAATAAATAAAAAATCTTATCCTGTGATTGATTGCAAGCACCATTTTAACTTATTGATTTCCCCCCTATAAAAACTCTTATTAATCTAGCCAATTAATTTACTAAATGGTGCTACCCTTAGAATCATAGAATCATAGAGTTGGAAGAGACCACAAGGGCCATCCAATCCAACCCCCTGCCAAGCAGGAAAATGTAGATTTGCTACAGAAACTAATACCTGGAAATTTAAATGCATTTCAAGCTACAATGATCAATTCCAAGACACACTGTTCTAGAACAATACAGTTTCAAGTCAGTTCCCTCCATGCTGTGTTCTAACCTCAATGTGGGAGAAACAAAGTGATGGTGACTTCAAGCTGTACTGCTCTGGATCTGTCTGTCTTAGGACTGGAATTACACTGATAAAAAGAGAAATGTAACATCATACAGATATTCAGGGTTTCCGGATGTTAATTCTGCAGCTCAGTTGCTAAGAATATCTTAGACACATACAAATAAGTGCTCTCAAACAAAAGAGGTGGTATGATAGCCGTCATCAAATATTTGGAAGGCTGTCACACAAATAATAGATCAAATTCCTTTTGTCCTGCCCCAGAGAGTAGGATATGAACCAATAGGTTCAAATTAGAAGAAAGGGGATTTTGGCTAAATATTAGAAAGTACTTCCTGATGGAACAAACTGCCCCAGAAAGGTGGTGGACCATCCTTGCTTAAGAGGTTTTTAAACAAATTCTGGTTACATATTAGAAAGGCTGCAAAAGTGGATTTCTAGCACTGGTAGAGGGTTGGACTAAAGGTAAAGACGCGGGTGGAACTGTGGTCTAAACCACTGAGCCTCTTGGGCATGCCGATCAGAAGGTTGGCGGTTTGAATCCCTGAGATGGGGGTGAGCTCCCATTGCTCTCTCCCAGCTTCTGCTAATCTAGCAGTTCGAAAGCACACCAGTGCAAGTAGATAAATAGGTACTGCTGCAGCGCGAAGGTAAACGGCATTTCCGTGCGCTCTGGTTTCTGTCACGGTGTCCCGTTGCACCAGAAGCGGTTTAGTCATGCTGGCTACATGACCTGGAAAGCTGTCTATGGACAAACGCCGGCTCCAGTCTTTGACTGGAATTACTGGTAACCGTCCAGGGGTCCTTTACCTTTACCTAGAGGGTTGGCCTATATGAGATTTCAGGTCCTTTCCAACTCTGTGAGATTCTATCCTAAGAAATTAGACCGTCTTTCACAATTCCCATTGCCAGATTCTCAGTGATATAATGAATTTCTGTTATTTGAACCCCACTTTATTTACTGAGGCTGCAACCCATAGTATCTGGGAGTGCTCCCCATTGAATACAGTAGGGCTGACCTCTGAGTAAACATACACAGGACTGCACTGTTAATTTCTATCCTAAGCACAGAATTTATGGAAGATGTTCAAGGACACCATTCTTAATGCTGAAGTTCATAAAGAAATCTCATTGATTCCCAATGGGATTAATTGTGAGCAAGTGATTGATTTAGTGACAAGCCAGCCTTTTCAGGCTTCTGGCATGATTTGTTCTGGGTATATTATTGTCCAAAGGTCAAACAGGAACTCCAAAATATTGCAATAATTGCAGTAGACTTTTGTCATTTTTGTTTAGCACACTGGTAAAACGAACCCTTTATTAAAGTTAGCAGTGAAATAGGTAAGGAGAAAGAGATTGGATTGGAAAAGTCACCACAGGAACAAGCCAAGATACTCAGCTTTGTATCACAGAGCTTACTTGCTGTTATGGAAAAAGGTAGATTGTAAACATTTAATCCTTTTTAAGGGTTTATTACTAGGCAGTGCAAAA
The DNA here is from genome assembly GCF_009819535.1 of Lacerta agilis. Lineage (NCBI taxonomy): Eukaryota > Metazoa > Chordata > Lepidosauria > Squamata > Lacertidae > Lacerta > Lacerta agilis. The sequence continues at coordinate 17,185,734 of NC_046317.1, forward strand.
AACAAGGGATGCCTGCTTTCCCCCTGATGAGCACAATTCAGTCAGAATCTGTAAAGGTCATTGTAAATGCAAATGGCCAAAAGTGATGACAAGGTAACAGCATGCCATGAGTTTCCAACAGATGATTTCAATAATGTATTGAAAAGTGAGGCAGCTGTAATAGACACTTTTTATGCATTGCTTTTTGAAGGAACCCTTTTTATTAACCCGTGGACCACGTTCCTTTCTGGACAATCTTCTGAGGCCCCATGCCAGTAGTAGGCAGGGTCAGAGCAAAAGGTAGGCTGATGTCATGGACTGGTAGGATGCAGAGGAATGGTGGGAGGCACTAGCTGGGGAACCCCCCAAGTGAAGAAGGCTCAGAGCCAGGGGATTGGTGGCAAAGGATGATGAGTGGTCAGAGGGAGAAGACTGGGAGGATGAGGTGTTGGAAGCTAAAGATGTTAAAGGTTTTAGTGAGCAGGGAGAGGTTTTGGCAGAGAGAAGACCAGAAGCAGAAGTGGAAACAGAAGAGGAGGGAGGCCAAGAAGCAGAGATATGTCAGGGTGGTGAAGAAGCAAGGGTGTCTCCCTTTCCTGTTGTGACAAGTTCCCCTCTCCCTGATCTTCCAGGTCCAGGAGAGGTATGAAGTGGGAGGAGCAAAGGTGGGCGCACCAATGTAGTGCTTGGGAAAGACCTAGGAGAAGAAGAGACTTAGGCAGCTGTGGGAAGACCGAGACCTTCAGTCTCCAGAATTGCCTCCTAGGGGCAAGACCTATCGAGAAGAGTTACTGTGCTCATTAGGCCTGGCACTCCTAAGCAGACTTTGTTTTGTCTAATGAAATGTTAACATCACTTATTCTGCGTAATTTATTGCTGGCTCGCTCCAATGAATATTAATTCTGCCTTTGTTCAGTAGGCTAGCCGTTCCATCCAGGCAAGGAAGAGGCATTATCAGAGTTCAAAGACGCATTCCACGCAAGCAAACACACACACAGTCAGACAGCAAAGTATGACCAGTGTGGGGTGTGGCCCAGGGAGCGTTCTGATGGCCAGATGGATAAGGGTAGAAGTTTGAAGCAAAGTACGCGAGGAAGCCTTGGGTCTGGGAACATTGGTCTCCACATACCAGCTAAAAAGCAGCAGGGAGAACATGATGTGGAGTTGAGAAGTGGTAGGCCTAACCATTTTGTGACCCCACTGCTCTTCCCCCTCCAGTCTCACTCTCTACTGTTGCTTTCCGCCTGCTGGGTCTCCACATGCATGTTTGTCTCAGCTGGGAGAGAAAAATGGCTGGGAGAGGAGAGTGCTGGGCAAAGTAGCAGATTAAGCACACTGTCTCAACTCACTGGCTCTCTCCCTTGCACAGGCCCCATTAAGACATTTGGCTTGGCTCTGTTGCACGATCTGAGCTGTGCTGCAGGGTTGGCTAGCCTTATGTTCAAAGAGCAGCATCCCACAACAGTGCAATCAAACTTCATCACAAACCATTTGTGTCTTCTTCCCTCTTTTTTGGCAGGGTGAGGATTTGGGATGTCAAGTATTGGTGGATAAACAAGTTAACGGGCAAAAAGTTGCCAAGAAATTTGTAAAGCAAGAACAGGGAGAATTCAAGGTGTCTGCCTCCTCCAAAGCAGCAGATGTGGGCGATATCAAAAATGTGTGCGTGAGTAAATGTTTTAAAAATAAAGCAATGTTAACGCCAGGAAGCAGGGGGCAGCACGCAAGAGCCCGGTGTTGCAGATCTACTTGGAGAGAGGCTCTAAATGTACCCTCCCTCAACCCCCTTAGGGGCAAACATATTATGCTTAACGCACAGCACGCAGCTAAGCCTTTCTTAAAAAAACAAAAACAGTAACAGTTGTGGTGTGGCCTGTTGTTGGGATCACAGAATGTAGGGACTGGAAATTTATACTGTTCCTTCCTCACTTGCAACCTCACCTGAAAATTCCTACCTCTCCCAGCATGGCTACAAGGCTCAGTACAAATTGTTCCCATTGATACTGATGAGATCTTTTCCCCCCTTTACTAAGTGTCATAGCTGGGTGTATGTGTGGTCTTCAGGCAGGTGCAAGACCCCCCCCCCCAATGTAATTAAACTCAAGAAAAACAATGGAGACATATCACATGCTACACATTAAGCATAAATGTAGTCTGATCCTATATGCATGGAGATAGAAACATGTGAACTGGGCTACGTCATATTTAACTGGATGTAGTGTCTTCTCAATTCCTCACCTTACATCCTCAATAACCTTTTGCCACATTGTAAAGACATTCTTTTTGAAGGAAGACTTTTGGTTAAGTGTTAATTTATCTCTGCTACAAGCTGTTTTGCAGTGACATCATACATGTGTACTCAGAAGGAATCGCCTCACTCAGGAATCTGCTCCAATCTGGTTTCAGACATGGTTTGGGGAGTGGGTTTGTTGGAGAGTACAACCCTGTTAGTTCTCCTGGAACTCTAGGTGGTTTTTTTAATGCCATCAACCATGCCATTCAGAAGCAGGTGCTAGGGGGTTACTGTTCCATTTCATGGCTGTAGATTTTGGGGTTCTATCCATCCCTGATGCTTTTTAACATATACATGAGAATTTGGGATGAAGTTTCATCAGTATGCAAGTAACTGACAGCATTACCTCTTTTTTTCTAGTCTCAGGGAGGCTGCACAAACCATGGATATGAATACAGAGACAGTTTTAGGATATATAAGGGTAAACCAACTGGAAATTAATTCAGATAAGACAGAGATACTATGGTTGGGGGAATTTGCTCATCTGTAGGGAGGTGTGTGACAGAGTTTGGATGGTGTTGCAGTGCCTCAGAAAAAAAAATCTCCTGGACTCAGCGCTTATCAGTGAAAGCATGCATCCCCTGGTGATTAAGATTTAAAAAAAAAAACAGTTTAGGCTAATTTGCCAGCTGCAACCCTATTTAGAGGAAGTTAACCTTACAATAGTCATACACCCTAGTTGCATCCAGACTAGACTACTGTAATGCACTCTGACTGTTTGGAAGCTTTTTGTCTGAAAACATTTGAATTCAAGTGGAGCACCAAAGCACAGTCTGTGACTTTCTTCATGTGATAAGGAGGTGTAAGAGGTTGTGCCTGAGACTCTGATTGGGCCGAGATTTCCCCCTGGAGAGTCAGGTCTGATCAGGGTCATAGGCAGTAAAACATATACCGGTCTGGGAATGGAGGAGGAGAAATTGGTAGGAATTTACACTGGCATTTTACCATTGATTTTTAAAGATAGCTCCCCATGAATCTGCAGGGACTTCCACTTAAACATCGACGGAACAGTGTACCCAATATTTAGGATAAACGCTACAGTGCATGGTGAGGTGGTCGTTTTCCATTTGAAAGCAACCTCTGAACTAAAAGAATTTGAACAGGAAGAAACACAAAAGCAAACAAAAACGACCAGTAGGACAAAAGTGTAATGGTTAAAACGCAACTACAGAGAAGACTCTACAATAGTTATTTTAGTTTATACTGATGTTTAAGGTGATACCTTATCTAATTGTCCTGTACTGCTTGCTATAACATTCAGCATTTGTAGTATTTGACTTTGCTATATATATATATTTAGGATTTTATCAACCTAGTTATTTGAAGAACTATGAAGTGGTATACTACTAGTACTATCACCACTCCTACTAGACAGAATTTTAGAGCAACTCTCTGCCTCTCCCCAAAAAGTGCCTTACCAGTAAATCAACCAGACTATGGTTCAACAGCATTGTTTTGGGGAAGGTCAGTGGGTCAATGACAGAGCATCTTGCAGACAGAAGGTCCCAGGTTCAATGCCTGGCATCTCAAAATAGAGCTGGGAGAGAGTATGGGATAACCAGCCTTATATAACCAAGATGCTTAAGTGTAATTAATGCAGACCACCGAGTAAGCTGTCCTGCCAGGCTTAGCTCACCTTAGCTCAAGCCTTTGTTCCCCTTCAGTCTACCTGAGAAGCTCAATGTGTGAGGAGGTCTGAGCTGGATGCTCCAAGCTCAGACCGCATGGTTCTTACAAGCCACTCTTGAGTTCCTATACAAATAATTTATAAACATTCATCACTTTGAAACTAAACTAAGTTTTACTGCCTGCACAACTTTTTTTTCTGAACGCTGTATGGAAAAGCACATGAACTTGACCTTTGAAGAGTTTCTAAGCAACCCAAATTTTAACTTACCAAATGTGTGGTCTTTACCTTTGTTGGAGAAAGAGAGAAGTTTTGGAACTTTCTAGGGCATATTTTAAGGGGCGAAAAACCTATATTTCCGTGCTTCACTTTGCTGCATATTTTGTGATTTTGCTGGGGTTCTCCCACCAAAGAGTACTCATCCCAAACTTGGATTCTGGGTGCCAGGAATTCTCCTTTCATATACCTATTTTTTTCCTTACCAATAACAGAGACTCCTGCCTGAAACCCTGGGGAGTCACTGCCAGACATTGCAGACAATACTGAACAAGATGGACCAATACTCTGATTCAGCATAAAGCAACTTCTTATGTTCCCATGTTTTCTCAAGTAGCCAACCAGATGTCTCTAAAAGCTTTCTGTGATGGCCGACTCCTGTTGTCTATTCCCAGAACTTGTCACTCAGAAGTGACTCACCATCTCTTAACATGGAAGTTCTCTTTAGCTATTTATAGACCAATCCTTATGGCAATTTCTATGTAGCTAGATCATGATAAATTACACCAAGCAGCAACTTAATGGGGGAAACTGGGTGAACTAATTGATGAATGAGAATTTGCAAGCAAATCAAATGAAATGACCAGAGATCAGCCACTGGAGAAAGAGATATGCCTTGCACAAGTAAGTACTTGCTTCCAGTATGAGATCTCAAAACTTAGAAAAAGCAAGAAGGGTTGCAAGCCCAACTGAGAAAGTGATGGTGGAAGCCAAACAAACAAAGCTGTAAGATCCTCCGCTGAAAAACCCAGCGACAACACAGACATATGCTCAAAAAGTGAAGCAAATGAAAACAGCAGAGCCAGCAAATGGAAAGAAGAAGAAGAAGAAGAAGAAGAAGAAGAAGAAGAAGAAGAGGAGTTTGGATTTGATATCCCGCTTTATCACTACCCGAAGGAGTCTCAAAGCGGCTAACATTCTCCTTTCCCTTCCTTCCCCACAACAAACACTCTGTGAGGTGAGTGCGGCTGAGAGACTTCAGAGAAGTGTGACTAGCCCAAGGTCACCCAGCAGCTGCATGTGGAGGAGCGGACACACGAACCCGGTTCCCCAGGTTATGAGTCTACCGCTCTTAACCACTACACCACACTGGTGTAGCATGCTGCCACTGTGGATCTAAACAGCATCACCACCATGAACGCGCAAGTTCTACAAAATGCCCGGAAAACACAATCTAGGTCAAAAGGCAGTTCATCTAACAGTTGCACCTTCAGTGATGCAAATCCCGATTCTGCTCATATACATGCATGCACATCAGTCTCTTCTGGTCAACCAGGGAACCTTTTACCCCCTTGGGTAGCAAGCAGTGGCTACTTCTGGCATGGGAGATGTCTTTCTCCTCTTTCCCCCATGCTTCTCTGAAAACCGAAGGAGACACTTTATGCTCACCCATCCCTATTAATGCTATGGTGTTTCTAACAAACACCCACATCTCTTTCACTCTGCTTTATTACAGAGCACCAATCACTGTAAGCAATTCCCATTACAAAATTCCATTAGGGGAAACTTAGATGAAATAGTTTCCATTCTGCTCCATGGCAAGGCCAGGTCTAAATGTGTTTGTCACCTTGGTGATCCCCTATAAGGAGGAATACGGTGGCAGGCACAGGAATCGGTAGAGGAAACAGGCAAGGAATGGTAGAAAAATTTCAGAGGCATATTTTCACAGGGACAGTTTGCTTGTGAGGAGAGTCCAGTATACCTGAAGGAGCATCTTCACCCCCATCGTTCGGCCTGGACACTGAGGTCCAGTACCGAGGGCCTTCTGGCGTTTTCCTCGCTACGAGAAGCCAAGTTACAGGGAACCAGGCAGAGGGCCTTCTCGGTAGTGGCACCCGTCCTGTGGAACACCCTCCCACCAGATGTCAAAGAGGAAACTAACTACCAGACTTTTAGGAGACATCTGAAAGCAGCCCTGTTTAGGGAAGCTTTTAATGTTTAATAGATTGTTGTATTTTAACATTCTGTTGGAAGCCGCCCAGAGTGGCTGGGCAAACCCAGCCAGATGGGTTGGGTATAAATAAATTATTATTATTATTATTATTATTATTATTATTATTATTATTATTACTAAGAGCTTTAGCGAGGAACCTGACAGGGGCTTTTTTTTAAAAAAATGTCCTAACAGAGCTAGATAGTGCAAGAAACATGTTGTCTCTTTCTCCCCTGTTAACTACAATGTATATACCATAGCATCACAGCGAGGTGTCATCGTGGAGCACTGTGTTTCTTTGGCTTGACGACCAACGTCTGATTATGTTTTCTTGACTTATTTGTGTGTTTTGCTTATACAGCCCCGTCAGTGTGCATGGCACTCTACAGAGTACAACAGGCAGCTCTCTGTACTGAGGAACTTAGAGGAAAAGTTGAGAAACAGCAGAGGCCAGGACAAAGAGGGAAATAATATGTGATTGCAAACCAAGCAATCCTACCTATAGATAGCCTGTGTAAATTTCCCCTATTCCAAACTCAGTTCAGGAGGAATTTTATTTACACCAGCCAAAAGGCTGGCCTTTTCCTGCCAGGTTGCAAGGTCATGTGACTGAGCTGAAAGCCCCTTTTTGTGGACTTACACCGGTATAAATTCTGAGCCCCAGCATATCTCCAGATGAGCTGGCTGAGGAATTTATACCAGCATAGCCTCTGCTGAGCCCTGCCTCAGCAGGGAAAGCCCAAGGTATACTGAAACTAAACTCTCTCATCCTAGTGGATTTTGGGTTTGGATTGCGTTGTTAGGGTTGAATTACATGTCATGCTCAATGCATCGCTTGGTGTGAGCAGAATTTAGATTAGGATCCACTGGTAGATCTCTGGGTGGTTTGCAGTTGCTTAGCAAGTGTTTCAGACTCTCAATTCTTCAACAATAAAACCAGCCAAATTATTTTTTGCTAGGTTAGGTTGCAGAAATTAAACAAGGTAATGGACTAGTGTGTTATTTTGTTCAGTCCTGGAATTGAAAATAAATTCATAGGCTCATAATGTTCAGGGGATGCCCCGTTCTTTCATGCTAACTTTTGGACCTGGTTCTGCTTGGTAGATCTTCCAGGGGAAAACACACACACACACACACACACACACACACACACAATCTGTTCATAAGTAAGTGTGTACTTGTGTCTGACATTGAGAGGGGAAATTAATCCCTTCTTTCCCTGCCCACCCCTGAGACAGCTATGAGGATTAATTAAAAAAGAGTTCTGATTGGCACTATATCTATCTGTCTATCTGTATCTCATAGCTGCCTGTGTGTATAGCGGATATTTGGGGGAGGGGTGCAGCTGGGGAGGGGATATCAACCTCCCTGCCAAGTGATGAAATGTAGTCCAAATAACAATCTCCCTTTGCTTGTAATTATTATTGTTATTGTTTTGTTTTGTTTTAATGAGGAATAGCTTCATGGGCATAGTCAGCATTTATTCTGGGAGGGAGGCTTTATGTTGGGGGCAAAACTGAGTTATTTGTGATGCAATTGCTTAAGCATTTTTATTTATTTACTTGATATAGGGGTGGCAGCTGCCCCCACCCCCGTTCCTTTGGCTACGCCCATGCATAGGTAAAGGTAAAGGGACCCCTGACCATTAGGTCCAGTCGCGGACGACTCTGGGGTTGCGGGGCTCATCTCACTATATTGGCCAAGGGAGCTGGCGTACAGCTTCCGGGTCATGTGGCCAGCATGACCAAGCCACTTGTGGCGAACCAGAGCAGCACACGGAAACGCCGTTTACCTTCCTGCTGGAGCAGTACCTATTTACCGGTATCTACTTGCACTTTTGACATGCTTTCGAACTGCTAGGTTGGCAGGAGCTGGGACCGAGCAACAGGAGCTCACCCCGTCGTGGGGATTCGAGCCACCAACCTTCTGATTGGCAAGCCCTAGGCTCTGTGGTTTAACCCACAGCACCACCCGCGTCCCACGCCCATGCATAGCTTCATGCTATACATTAGGCATGACATATAATTTGAGCCTGGTTGCAGTAGGGTAAGGGAACTAAGGGGTTAAGCCAAATGCTCCAAGGGATGGTGGGTTTTGAGGAGGGGGGTTTCAGAAAAAAATGAGAGAGAGTCTTACACAGCACCTTGGTGTCATGGTTTGTGCTATGTAACACATTAACATGGAAAAGGGAGAAATAATTTTTTCTTGTGTTGTGAACTTTCTGCCTTATGGCTCTGATGATGATGATTTCTTCTTCTTCTTCTTCTTCTTCTTCTTCTTCTTCTTCTTCTTCTTCATCTTCTTCTTCATCTTCTTCATATACAGAACAATCAACAAAGCAGTGAGATGCTCAGCCTGAGTGGGTTGCGCTCACGCAGCATCTGTTCACTAAATAAAAAAGGTAAAAAGGTAAAGGATTCCTCGACGGTTAAGTCCAATCAAAGGCGACTATGGGGTTGCAGCCCGCATCTCGCTTTTCAGGCCGAGGGAGCCAGTGTTTGTCCACAGACAGTTTTCCGGGTCATGTGGCCAGCATGACTAAACCGCTTCTGGAGCAACGGGACACCGTGATGGAAACCAGAGCACACAGAAACACCATCTACCTTCCCACCACAGCGATACCTATTTATCTACTTGCACTGGTGTGATTTTGAACTGCTAGGTTGGCAGGAACTGGGACAGAGCAACAGGAGCTCACTCCATCGTGGGGATTGCCTAATTTCATGAAGTGGAGTGGCATGCAGAGAAACAGAGGGAGAGATGGGGTAGGTGAGAGAGCTATACAGCGCTGGCTGCAACTTTTGCTTAGCTTTGGCTTTAGGTTCACCCACCACCACCTGTGGCCACCAACCCCAGCTAACCTTTCCTGTAGATAAACATTCCTTCATAGGAAATAGATTTCCTCCTACCCTGACCCAAAACAACAGCATAACCAGGAATCCCTTCATGGCTACTTATCAATAAACTGGGTGGAAACAACCTCTCAGCCTGTCTGTCTCTCCTCATGTGAGATTAAGCTGCAAAACCATTGTATCCAGCACCTGACTCTGGCAGATAAGCATAACCTCCATTCTTATCTGTAGAAACATCACTGACCATCACTACCTGTTAAGCAAGCACCTTTCTCTAGCAAGCTGTACAAAACTCAGGAGACAGCATTCTCTTAGCACAATAGCATCCCCATTGCAATGCAGGAAAAAGAGAGCTGTATTTGAGCAAATCAGCAGTAAGTACAGAAGCGCACAGCAGGAAAACCTGCTCACCGCTGCAGTGCATTTGTTTGTTTTCAATAGACACCGAAGCACTTCTGTGCTCAAGACCGCCTGGAATTGGTTCTAAAACTTATCCGTGGCCTCAGGTACATTGCAACCCTTTATTTTTACATATATTTATACAGTATCCAAATGCCTCACATTTTGGTACAATAAAGCAGGTAAAGGGACCCCTGACCGTTAAGTACAGTCAGACGATTCTGGGGTTGCGGTGCTCATCTCGCTTTACTGGCCGAGGGAGCTGGCATTTGTCCGCAGACAGCTTCTGGGTCATGTGGCCAGCATGACTAAGCCGCTTCTGGCGAAACCAGAGCAGTGCACGGAAACACTGTTTACCTTCCCGCCGGAGTGGTATCTATTTATCTACTTGCACTTTGATGTGCTTTCGAACTGCTAGGGACCGAGCAATGGGAGCTCACCCTGTCGCGCAGATTCGAACCACCAACCTTCTGATCGGCAAGCCCTAGGCTCTGTGGTGGAGTCTTAAATATTCATGAATGGATGTTGTTTGAAACTTCCAACAGATCCTTGATGCCTTCTAACAGGCTTTTCAATGCTAGAGTAGTTGTCTGTGTAATGTACACTTTGCTTTCTTTTGCACAACTATCATTTTCTTCCACATTTTGCATTCACACCCACACCTAAGCCTCACTGGAGACTAAAACAAGTCTCTCCCCACCCCCTTTCACCCTTTTTTCTTTCATTATGTCTAGTCTAGTCTAGTCTAGTCTATTCTCAAAAGATCGACAAGCCATATTTCAAGAGAACTCAAAGTGGAAGGAACCTTTCAGCCAGACTGGCCACTTAAGCAAGGAAAAGCCTAATACATAAGCTGAGCAGTTAATTCACTAGACTCTCTGTGAGTCCTATGAAAATATCGCATCTGCCAAGTTCAGCTAGCCTTATGTTAACAGGTGGGAATAAATATAGGACATGCCAAGAATATGTAGACAGAGCTGGTACAGAAGGACAGAATTAAAACTGCTAGCAATTGGCAAGAAATACTGCAACCTTCTTCCAGGAATGCCAGCCAGAGAGAAAAGCTCGCTGAACTCAAAACAGCAAGTAAATACTGCTTATATTGCATTTTTGTTTTAATGCAACCTTCATAATTACATATCTAGTGGGACACTTCTCCAGAGAAGCACCTATCAACCTTTTTATGGTTAGTACCCATAAAAATATGTGTGACAGGCAGAAATTCAACAAGAGAAGCTATGCTGGCCTGGAGATACAGGGGTGTTTTGTTGTTGTTGTTGTTTTTTAAAAAAGAGGCTGGCAACCATTTTATATTTGAAGTCTTTCTTGGCTTTTTGTCTGCTTGTTTTGGTTTCGGCTTAGAATTCAGGAAATAGTTCAGAAATAATGGTTTTGAAAACTGGCAGGTTTGGAAGCATGAAACACCTACGCTTCTTTTGGGTGAGACAGCGTTACTTGGGATGGATTAATTTGCCTTTTTTGGGGGGGGGAGCCATGCTACTTTCACTTTTTTTAAAAACAACAACAACAACCCCAACTACTAATTATATTCATTCTATTTCCACATTAAACAACTTTTAAAAAATCCTCTCAAAACACATATTTAAAATGCTTGAAATGTATATTTCCTGAGATTTCAGATCATAATTCACCGAGATCAAATTACTCAAGCATCTCTTAAGTATTGCTAGCTTAAATTATCAGAAGGATGACTACTGAAACTCCAGAGATCATTCACATATATTAAATTGCTCAAGGTTCCCTTCTGCATTGCAGAGGAGGATAAATAGTGGTGGTTTAGCCAGTCCGTCCTGAGACTTCTCTCTCAATCTGGATAGCATTAAACAAAACTCCACAAAGATCTCATACATAAATTTATTGAAGATCACAAAGCACATTTAGAAATATTTACTAACATTCCAATAGGCTGGTTTTTTTGGCTCTGAATGAAATTGGTTAATGCTTTTTATGAAGTTCCCTGTAGAGTTCTCGGTGGAGTTCTGTAAGAACGAGTGAGTTCACCCTTCTTTCTAGGTTTGAAGAATTAAACTGAAACTAGATTGCAAAGGAGGAAGGGAGGTTTCTTCCCGCTCTAGGCAGAGCCAATAGAAATTAGAATACTGAAATCCCAAAAAAGATTAAGGAAAATATTTATGCATGTGGTAGTAGCAGCTAGGATCATTATTGCTAAAATATGGAAAGGGGACTCTGCGCCCACAAAGTTAGATTGGCAAAGTAAAATGTTAGAATATGCTGAACTAGCAAGATTAACTGCAAGATTCCGAGACCATAGAGATCAAATATTCAACAAAGAGTGGAATATTTATAGAGATTACCTAAAAGAACACTGCAATATTACCAATTCATTGGCAGGTTTGGATTGAGTTTCTGCTTGAAAACAAGAGATGGTTACAGAACAAAAATGATAGAGAATCTAAGAGAGATAAAATTAAGTGTGCAGTGAAAGGGAATTTAGGAACCACAGTGCGGGGACCAGAAGTCACACTAGAATTAGTAAAGGATGAAATTAATTCTGTGTCTTTCTTTTTGGTACGTAAGGAGTGTTTATTTTGGATTGGTTTTTGTTAATTGCTATATATTGTTTGATTTGGTTTTCTGTTGTTGTTTTTTAACCAATAAAACATTAAAAAAAGAAAAAAAAGAAACTAGAATATTGCTGTGCCTACATTTCCTAACCTTGCCTTGAGGTCTAAAAAGGGGGAAAGGCACCATCTTTTCTTAAAGGGGCAGTATTCTTCAGTGCAGCAGAATCCCCATCTAGTACTATATTTTTTCATGGCCTTTGGCTGTGATCAGGACTTCAAACCCAAGGACGAGCTGCACCCCTCTGAGGCAATCTATCTGGTCCTTGGGATTCTCTCTATGCAACACCCCTCAGTGGCCCAGCTGCACATCTTCTTTGAATGTTTCTGAGAGGCTGGAATGTATCCTTGACCTCCAATCATGTATCTTGCTTGTCTGGAAGAGGATAGATAGAGAGATGTACAGATGTGTGTGTAGAGACTAGCCTACTGTAGAAGGTAACATTTGCATGAGTTGCTCTGCCAATTTTGGCCCCAGCCTCACTCAAGGCTGGGACGTGACCCCCATAAGGCTACTCAGAAGTAAATGATGGCTCTTTGGCTGGAAAGGGTTCCCCATCTGAGGTTTTAACAATCAGACTTGGCTGATTGACTGTGCCATGTGAATTTGGTTAGAACTGGTATTCTGAGTTGCTTCCCATGGTTGAAAATAGATCCTGGCTGGAAATGGGTTACTTAAATTTTAATATTGCACAGTTCTTATTGGCACTGTTTCTCATTTACACTAACATATCCCACTGTTTTCTTTATGAAATCACAATCTTGGCCCATCCTGATAGGGCTTCTGCATCTTCCCATTGACATGTATGGACAGACATGGAAGCAGTTGCAATGAAACAGGAATAGGAAACAGAGGAAGGAGGCTCTTCTTTCCTTCTATTGCATTTGTGTCATCTTCAAGCTACTGGTGCTGTGTTACTGAGATGAAGGAGAATGTACTCTCAGTGCTCTCAGAAGGGATAATCTTTTTCAGAAAAAGTCTGGAAGTAGAGGCACTTCAGAAACTGTGTTTTCCATATGTTTGCTTCATAAGCCAATGGTTTATCTTTTATTGCTGAAAATATGGTATTTGTAACTACCTGTGACAGCTTGCCCTATAAAAATCTGTTATGGAATAATGCCACTGGCACTCATGGGCAGCAAGGCTCTAAGTGAACTTTGTGTTTCGTTCATTAAGATAGCTTAGTTTGCTCATCACCACTGATGCTCCAGAGAGATTTAAGAGGGCAGAGGACACGTCTCGGCCTGTGTAACAGGAACTGTGTGTGTTTGCACACATTAAATGGCTGTTCCATATATCTGCTGCTCCCTGAGTGCATGTGATGAGCACTGGATTGAGTTCATTGGGACTAACCTGAGGTAAAAATGCAATCAGCCACAATGATGAAAATATATGTATAACTCTTCATTTGTTTATTTTTCATTTTCAGAAATATTGATTAACTCAAAGACGGATGACAGTGGGATGAGAGGTGCAATTCAGAAAGCTCTGCTGTTTACTAATGCAAACTTAAAGCATTTTTATTTATTTAGATATTTAGTCTTGGGGAGGTGGAGAAAGGTTGGATCCTGCTGGTGTGCTGAATTTGACCCAATTGCTTTAAGATTCCATCTACCAGAAAGGACTAAACAACTTCATTTATATTTCAAATGCTTCAAATCAATATTCTGTTGAGCCCCTCCTCCCACCTGAGTTTGGGATCACCCCACCAGCAAAAGCAACAACAACATACAACTGAAGATTTTAAGGAATAGATTGCCTGTTATAAATAATTTATGACTGTCATAAAGGAAAAACAGATTGTGAAATACTGCTGACGAAAACAATGCCTATATTAAAGGATGAACCTTCCTGACTCTGCCTTGCCTGACTTCGCTTTTTTTACAATCCTGTCGTCTCTCCCTCCCTCTCTACCCCCTCACCCCCGTTTTTTGAAAATGTCATTCAGGCTTCCCGTGCTCAGCCACACTCAGCAATGAAAAATGCAAAGGCTGCTTCTGCTCACAAAGAAATACTTGAGATAATCTGAAAATAAATAAACAAACAGGAATCCCACCATCCCAAGGATTAGAAATGCTTGTGTGCATAACATACATTTGCATCTGAAAAACTGGGTTAGAGTAAGCATCTTATGTAGGGTCTGAAAGCCGGACCCTGGGTGTATGCCAGTAAAACAATGAGATGGGATGACCTTAAACCTTCACTGGTCCAGGAAAGCTTAATTCAGTCTGGGGAGAACTGGCCTGGCAGGCCCTTGTTGGTTGAAATTGATAGAGTGCAGCTGAGGCCTTGGTTAGGCATGTCTGGCCAGGCTTAGAAGCAGCTTAGGTAAGAAGAAAGCACATGTGCACACACACACACACACACACACACACACACACACACACACACTCCTCCTCCCTTCTCAACAATGGAGAAATTTGCCAAGATGATAGCTTAAGTGGCAGAGGATCAGGGAATATGAAGGCACTTCTGGACTGAAGGATAGAGTAGGGAGGGAGGGAGGAGAGAAGGCAATGAGTTTTAATAGCATGACTGAAGGGTGGGACTTCTGCCCCCTTAATTTCCCACACAGGGGGAAATTTAGCTCGTGCATGAGACAAATAGTTCCTGATGGCAGTCCCCTCTCTCCACAAGCACTGAAAGAACAAATTCCAGGTGAGGCTGTGCTAGAGAGTTGCGGAAAAGCAACAACAATCATGGTACCCTAAAGACTAGGAGATTTGCTGTGGCACCAGCTCCATCTGCTAGAGCCAATTTCATCCACATACATAAAGTGGTTAGTGGTAACCTCAGTGGGCAGTTCATTCACACATTTGCATACAAAATGCGAGGAGGTGAACGAGATGGCGGAGACTTACTCCCATTGCAACCTCATTGCTCTTCTCTACTGAAGGGTAGCATCTTTCTAAGTTCTTTGAAAAGAGCTACATATTATTTTTTAAACAAAACGTGGAGAAGCGACCAATTGCTGGCTGTTCCTCTTCTCTGCCTTGTAATGCCCAGAAAAATGCCTAGTGTAACACAATGCATGGGATGGCATCATATGTTCACACTACTGGGAATGAGGCAATGCATTGTATGGTAACATCATGTCACACAGAAGCCCCTTTCATGGCTGCACTGTATCCAGAGGCATCACACTTAGTCTGCCTCTGGCTTTGCCGTTGAAACTTCATGGACGCACCAGCCTTGAGATTAAGTTAGGCTTAGATATCTGCAAAGGAAAGCCTGCACGTGTAGCTCACTAAGCATTATGGAGCCCTGGTCACGTAGCATTCCAGAACATGTGCAAGGTGCATGGGTGAAGGTTTTCTTTTGCAGGTGCCCGAAGGAGTGGCTGGTATGATGAGGTGGTGCCAGGCATGGAACGGTGTCACCGCCATGTATCTGGACAGTACAAGGATGAGACAGGATGGCAGGTCAAGGCTGCATGGGTGTACTGTCGACAGAATCAGATTGGATCAGGTTGTGAGCCTGTGCAGCTCACTACCCTGCCCCATCCCCAGACCATCAGCTAGGTGGCAGCTGACAGAAGAGTGGTCCTCTCTTGTGTATCCATGCCTAATGGATGGGTATTGGGGACTGGACCAATGGTGCCACCTGCCTTTATGGATGGGGCCAGAGGTGATGTATGACAGCCCTATTCTATATGGGATGCCCCTTCATGTGTCAAAGTCTCATGAAAACATCACCTCTGTTTTTCTTCTGATTTCTCATTCTGCCCTGTCACATGAGCAAATGTCCAAATGGCAACGTGGGGATATGGGAGCTTTATTTCTTGCTTCTATAGCTGTCCGTGTGTGTTGTGCTTTCTTGCCTTGCCACTGCTGCAGATTGCAACCATGCTGTGAACCACAGGTTAGAAGAAACAGAGCAATATACCGGGGCAAAACGACAACCTACATTGATTTCATGAAGCCCTAATTATTACTTTTCTTTCTGCGCAGCTAGCACCTGTGTAGTAGTTTTGACAAAGCAATGTATCAGAATGCTGTATATGTCCAAATTAGATATTTGACAGAGACATGGAATTGGGAACTTGGATCTCTGCTGAAAATCTAGGGGGTGGGGGTGGGGGATGGTGTCGTTTGGGAATAAAAAAGTGATGGGTGCTGACATCTCTCCTGCCCCGCCCCCAGGAAATCTGCTTCCCCCCCCCCCGCCCAGCACTGAATCTTGGCTGGGGAGGAGAGTGTAGGGAAGATTTAGTCAGAAGGAATCAAGTAGCAACAACACCTGCCACTTCTCCCCTCCAAATGAACTCTGCCTTCCAATGCTTTTCGTGAGTTTGGCTGAGATCAGGTCTTCCACTAGGCAGCTAGTTCAGCCCTCACACACATTTTGATGAAATACTACAAAATGACTAAGCTACAGAGTGACTCCAAAGTATGGTGCTTGGATAAACCCCCTAACAGTAGGTTTTGTCGCATCATTTAGTACATTAGCACATTTGTATGATGCCAGCTCAGAAATGCCTGCATGAATTTAGCCTCCCACATGGTTGTCTTTTGTACTCTTGTGTCTACATATGAATTACTGTATATGCATATGTTTCTTTAAAATAAAAGGAATCTAAATATATGGCAGATGTGCAAATCCCTCCGGAGGCAAATGTACTCTGGATTCAGAATGGTGACAATGTACTTGACAAAAGTCATCATGCAACTTGCTGTCACATTGTCACCTGTTCATGTGCCTTGCTGTGCCCGAAGCAGCTGTCTAGGAGCCTCACTGGTTCAAGAGAAGTCTCATGTATTTCTCTTGGGGCAACTCTTTCTCTTTTCTGTTGATCTGTTTATAATTTTGCCTGTTGCAGCTCTGAAACATTCATGCTTTGAAAAATGTATGGATGAATACATAGTGTTGCATTTTTATTGGATTCCTAAGGCACCTGAAAGTATTTTCATTGAAAGCATTGAACTCGAAAGTCGGTTCCTATCTGTCATGATTGCATTCAGCATTACTGGCATAACTGGAAAAGCATCAGAAAGTAGGATTTTGCTCTATCAAAAACTACCCTAGCACGTATTCATCAGGTTCTTCCCTGATTGCAATCCACTGCTCAAGAATTTGGAGATGACTTCATGATAACAGAGGCATGGAATAAAAAAAAAACCAAGACCTGGCTGACACAGGAGCCCCAGAGTTCACACACAGTGAGGAGCCGCCAAACAGTTGTAGCAGATATCAGCTTTAACGACCTACAAAGAGAACTCTTCCATCTCTCTCCGAGTTTGCAGCCTACTCAGTCTCCAGCATCAGTTGGCTTCTTCTAGCGCCATCAAAAGAACAAGGAAAACTTAGTCATGCAGGGGATTCCATGCAGTGCATTTCTTGTTCTTTTCTGCAACTAAAAGAAGCAGCTGGGTGCTGCCAGAAGTGGAGAGAGAGCAAGCAATGGCAGTCAGAGACAACGCCAAGGGGTTCTCCACATGCGCTTGTAGCAGCTGAAAGAATCAGCAGCTAATACAATCAGCTGGAGTCCTCCTATCACATGGAGACTCTATATAGCGCTCCTGTGCGAGCTCCTCCCAAGTTTAAGGTAACCGAATCTTGGGGATTCTCACTAATTAAATTTGAGCATGACACAGTAGAAGCGGTCAGCATTTGAAGGACCCAGAATTTTTGGGGAAGAAGGTAGTATAACACTTCCATGAGCAGAGTAAGAAAATTTACATTGAAATGAAATATGGGGAAGAATGTGTTCAGTCGGAGCTGCATAGCCAAGTATACCAAACGAGACAAGCACCCTAGTGACATCACCTTTCAGGACTGTGAAGAAACAGCAAAGGGGTGCAGTTGCTGCATGTGATCATCCCAAGTGCATCATTCAGGGTGATAACTCAAATGCCCTCTTAGTCCCAATACAGTTTAGCAGGCTCAGACACATGCATGATGACTGCAGCCATCACCTGATAAGAAACCAAGTGATGTACTTGTCTATAAAGCAACCTGCAGGAAGTGAACACAATGAAGGGCAGTTCACAACTGCACGTACAGCATTTGCTTTCTTAGCTCAAAAGTGTGAATGGGATTCCATTGAGAAGCATCGTGTTTTGAGTGGGTGTGACATGATACAAAAGCTTTTACTGTGGAGCCTGAGTACTTCCACTGAGATACATGAGCTTATGCAAACCAGCCCCATTTCTCTCAAGTGGCTTCACCAAGACAGAAGAGGAAAGGAGCTGCAATTATCAATATGCCTCTGATGGCATCAGCACATACCTTCAAACAAAATCTCTGTACCTGTATTGCCCTAGATTGCTAAACAGCAAAAATGAGTCAAATTGGATTCATCAGATATAAAAGTCAGAAACCATCAACAGCCCTGCTGCTGTCCTGTCACCATCAGCTCACATTAAAAATTTGTAGTGATCTGGGAACTGGAGCAGTGCTCGTGTTCAACAAAAGTAGTAGAATTAAAGAGGACTAGTCTTATTTTAATCATCCCCATATCTGCTTGAGAGTTTTCTGAGACTCAAGGTCAAGGACTGATGGTTAGATCTAATTTTGAGCCCAACTTAACAGATTCAAAGCTGAAGCTGTTGTTCCTTTCAAGTGCCAAAGAACTAGTCAAAGGACTCTCCCCACATCCTCGACAGGTTCCATGCAGCCTCATTCATGCAGCCACCCTGTCTGAACACCCCTGGGTTCCTTCTAAATCAGAAAGAAGTTGTCAAGATATGTACTGTACTTTCAGTGAGCAAGTTGCTTTGTGTAAGATGATAAGAGAAG
Source organism: Lacerta agilis (assembly GCF_009819535.1). Lineage (NCBI taxonomy): Eukaryota > Metazoa > Chordata > Lepidosauria > Squamata > Lacertidae > Lacerta > Lacerta agilis. Next base: position 17,204,435 of record NC_046317.1, read on the forward strand.
GCAGGTTTTAAGACACCCTCTTCCTTTCCACCCCACTCTCCCTTTTAAACACACAATACAAAAAAACAAACAAACCACACACACTTGTATTTCTCTGCAGGGGATATGCACTTAATGCCCCTCACACCTCCAGGTTTCTGCAGTTCCAGCACAGGGAAAGGACTTATTGTTCAATTTGTTCAGGGAGGTTTGGGGGGGGGGGCAACAGTAGCTTCTGATCTGATGCATGCACAGTCTAATACCAAGGAATGGCCCACAAGCAAATGGTGCTTGGACCCAGCGAAGCGCTGCATGTGGGTCAATAAACTTAAGCTGAATCCAAAACAGACAAGAGGTGTTCTCAAGTCTGGAGATGGAGAGAAAGGCTATTCTGGACAGGACTGCAGTTCCCTGGAAGGAAGAGATCCACAGCTTGTGGTAGTTCCTGGATCCAACACTGTCACTGGAAGCTCAATTAGCATTGATCACTAGAGTGTGCATTTCCAGCTATGGCTGGTTCACTAGCTACAGCTCCTCTTGGACACTGCACTCCACACTCTCCTCACTTCCAGGAATGTGCAATGTGCTCTATGTAGGGCTGCATAACACAAGCTTGGTTCAGGAGATTCTGGAATAAACTGAAAGGTTTATTGGGAATAGAGGAAGAAGAAGAAGAGTTTGGATTTGATATCCCGCTTTATCACTACTCAAAGGAGTCTCAAAGCGGCTAACATTCTCCTTTCCCTTCCTCCCCCACCACAAACACCCTGTGAGGTGAGTGGGGCTGAAAGACTTCAAAGAAGTGTGACTAGCCCAAGGTCACCCAGCAGCTGCATGTGGAGGAGCGGAGACGTGAACCCAGTTCACCAGATTATGAGTCTACTGCTCTTAACCACTACACCACACTGGAAGTGACCTGGCACTCTAGAAACAAGCTGGACGTTAAGCCATAATGTGAGGGGAAGGCAGCTCAGTATGCACTTGAAGGTAAGCAACCTCACTTCCCAAAGGAAGAAGTGCTTGATAAATAAAAAGCAGCAGACCCTACTTCCAATCTGGTAAATAAGAGAGTTATGTGTGTGTAGGGGGAAGAGATAGACAAAATTAGGGCAGGGAGTTGATGCAGTCCATGGACCTACAATTAGCTGCCCTTGTAACAGATAATGGTGCTGGTAGTTTACAGCTTCTCCTGTATAGCTTGGCTACTGTGGTATTTAGCTCAAGCAACTGGATTATTCAGCCCTTCATGTGTCCCACTGGTAATTTCCTAATGCATTACCTTGTCACTCACAAGTCTGCCTAGCAATGTTCATTAGGAAGGTATGTGACAGCATCCACTAATGTATGTCTGGGGCAAGAGAATCGATTTCCCCCTTCCTTGCAAAAAGAGAGATCTTTAATAGTAATACTGCAGGAGAGATTACGAGATGGAAAGTGCACACTGATGGAGTCTACTGCAATACATTATCGGGCAGGAAAATGTCACTGATGTATCACTTACAAAATATTATCCATTTTTTTTCCATGGGGTATGAGGCTGCTGGTAAAGCGGGATAAGAGAGTCTGATTATATTTGTGGATGAAAATATGCCCTTAATGAACTATTCAAAGGCAACAAATACGGCTTGAGTTTTAATGATCAAGCTGCAAGAAGCTATGGTGGCCTAGATTGCTGCAGCCCAGGATATGGTCTTGAAGTCAAGATCATGCCACCATGCCAAATTAACTCTGTGGAAATTGATGGGGAAATGGAAATGATATAAGGTGCTGCTGCTGACAGTAATCCAGGTGGCTGATTTGTTGCTGGGCTCGCCTTCCTCCCCACTTCAGGTAATTGCAGAACTTTCCCCGTGTTTTACTAAAGGAAATGCTCACTACCTCCTTCCATAAAGTTCGCAGCATCAAACAGATGGTTACCCTATTAGCAACCATTTGCATTTAACACATTTTGTAATGATTTATGTACCACATGTTGCCGAGCAACTCAAAAGCAGTCAGGGGCAAAGAACTACTCGAGTGTGAAAGGTCACATCTCACGGTACATATCCTTGTGGTATCCAACTCTATCTTTTTGCATATTGTGAAAGCAATTAAATTTGAACCACAACTCCCCCCCCCCCCCCGGTCTCCACTACACCACTACCATAGCTAATTGGCTGCAATTAGGAGCCTATATATTGCAAATTGTTTTAAACTGTTTTTAATATTGTGTTTTAATATTGTAACCCACCCTGGTACATTAGGGTGAAAGATAGGTAAGTAATAGTAGTAGTAGTAGTAGTGCTGGTGGTGGTGGTAGTAGTAGTAGTAGTAATGTTCTTATGTGCTGGAGAGCATATTAAATATTTTAAAGCAATTTTCTCTCAGAATATGCATTTTTAAATATGTCTACCTCAAAACAACACATTTATATCTTCTCTCAACGTATGCATAAAAAAAGTTTTGATACTTGTTTTAGATGAGAACTGGATCAAAACTTTCAGAATGTGTGAAATCCAGTGCATAATACAGTGGTACCTCTGGTTACGTACTTAATTCGTTCCGGAGGTCCGTTCTTAACCTGAAACTGTTCTTAACCTGAAGCACCACTTTAGCTAGTGGGACCTCCCGCTGCCACTGCGCCGCCAAAGCACGATTTCTGTTCTTATCCTGAAGCAAAGTTCTTAACCTGAAGCATTATTTCTGGCTTAGCGGAATATGTAACCTGAAGCGTAGGTAACCTGAGGTACCACTGTATGCACTTTAATCCAGGAAGTGTGGATCAGGTAAACTCAGGTCAGTATATAAAATTTCTGAAGCGTGCCTACATACATAGCATCTGTTTATATAGACCAGAGGTCACCAATCTTTTTGCACCACTAAGCACAATGTACCAGTAAATTTTGAGAGAGTGCAGTGGGTGCCAGTCACAAAATGGCTGCAATTACGTGTGTGTGACACAACACAATATGGCTGCCATGGGGGCGTGGCATAACACAAAATTAGACAGATAACCACCCCTCACAACCTTATGTTTGCAACAGGAAGTCAGATACGCACTGCTGGTCCTGATTGCAGTGATCACATAATATTGATCACACACAGAATATGATGCTGTTGCTGCCCAATAACAACGGGGAGCATTCCTTCGTACAGTCGTACCTTGGATCCTGAACGCCTTGGTACGTGGATGTTTTGGCTCCTGAATGCCGCAAATCCGGAGGTGAGTGTTCCGGTTTGCGAATGTTCTTTGGAATTCGGACATTTTGGAAGTTGAACGGACTTCCGCAATGGATTCCATTTGACTTCCAAGGTATGACTGTACCAGGAAAATATAAAAGGTGCCCCCACCACAATTAGAAATCACTTAGCAGGTACCTGCACATTTTACTCCATAACTTTCTTTCTAAGGGGGCTAGAGACTTACATTTTTTTCTCAGGTGCTGGGTTGGCAACCCCTGAACCCATTTCCCAGGGATACATATGCAGAAGCCTGTATACATGTGTGCATCGGTATAAAAATCTATGATTTGGAACTCAAATTCTTTTATGAATCTATTTGCCTTTCTCACACTTTGGGTTCCGTGCCCCTCCAAATGCTACTTTCCTGAGAGTGAAGTCCGTGTAGTAGAGAGGGGGAGGAAATGTCAAGTTTATACATTTCCCTTAACCCATGCTGAATCTAACATTCAAACCTGATGATATTGCATTCATTTTTATTTGGAATTGTCCCTTCCTCCTTCTGAATGCAGTCATTTGCTCCTACTGTTCCTGCATCTATAATACATTCAGTAATACAGCCTTTCAAACAGGCCACTTTTATTGTCCTTGAGATTCTGGCTGCTGGATGTTTTCTCTCTCCTTTGATTCCATAAAGGAAGGCTGCTACGTTACGTTCCATTTCAAAGTCATGGAGAAGACAATAAAGAGCCATGGGAAATGGCCGCTATCATTCTAGGCTCCTGGCAGTCATAGAGGAATGAGAAATGTGCTGTTTGCCTTGTTCAAACTATGTGCAGCTTGCAGAAGGTCTTGGGCCAGTTAATGAGGCGTATGCCTATATGTGTGTGGACACACTCCATTTTTATTTTTAAAACTTTTTACTACAAGCTTATTTGCTTCCTTAGAAGATTTTCAATATGTAAGTTTTGTATTTTTTAAAAATTGTGTTCATCCATATCCTTTTGTGCCAGTCACATGTATTGGTCAAACAACACAGAGTCTGGCAAGTGATCAGTTCCAAGTCTTCTTTCAGGGTAAATCCCTTAGGTATCCCAACAGTACAGTTTTTAAGAGTACAGTACTAAGATTTTCACAGAAAATTGTATCCTTTCAGGATTTCTTGCGAAACCCTTTTAGATGGGTCCAGAAGATCTGAAATGTGTCAGCATTAAGGATTTAACACTTCCAACAACTTTTCTCTTTTATATGTAGATGTAATTAGATAATGCCACTTACAGCCTCAACATTTTAATCTAAGGGACAACATGCATTCTTCTGCAAAAGTTTTTCAACATATATTTCACTGTCTCTGTATCAGGCATTTATAATTTGCTAAGGGGGTGGGGAGTACTAAAAATGCAATGGCCTGCTACCTTCCTTTTTAAATCTCCATGAAAAGTAAAAAAAAATAATCTTTCAACAGATACATAATTTGAAATAATTGAGACAGATATTACAATGAGATAATTCTTAGCAATTCCAGAGGAGAAAACTCAGTATTATAGAATACTGATGTTAGTTGTGATGGTGGGTAGGTTGACTTTTCCTTTTTACTATGCTAACAAAATGTTATTGACTCTTAGATTATAATATTGCCCTTTATTCCTTCCATTTTTAAATGACAGTAAAATGAGAAGTGGAAACTTTTTAGCTTTCTGCCCTTACACTTTTATCTAGGTCAGCTGGTCAGATATTGCTACAAATATTGACACAAGGTAATATAGTCTGATATCAGGTAGTCCTGATCCTTTATTTAGCGTATGGTAGCTAATTCCTTACCATTATTCCAAGATCGCTCAACATAAAAAAAAAACTAAGATCATGGCCACTGGTCCCATCACTTCCTGGCAAATAGAAGGGGAAGAAATGGAGGCAGTGAGAGATTTCACTTTCTTGGGTTCCATGATCACTGCAGATGGTGACAGCAGTCACGAAATAAGAAGACGCCTGCTTCTTGGGAGAAAAGCAATGACAAACCTAGACAGCATCTTAAAAAGCAAAGACATCACCTTGCCAACAAAGGTCCATATAGTTAAAGCTATGGTTTTCCCAGTAGTAATGTACGGAAGTGAGAGCTGGACCATCAAGAAGGCCGATCGACTAAGAATTGATGCTTTTGAATTGTGGTGCTGGAGGAGACTCTTGAGAGTCCCATGGACTGCAAGAAGATCAAACCTATCCATTCTCAAAGAAATCAGCCCTGAGTGCTCACTGGAAGGACAGATCCTGAAGTTGAGGCTCCAGTACTTTGGCCACCTCATGAGAAGAGAAGACTCCCTAGAAAAGACCCTAATGTTGGGAAAGATGGAGGGCACAAGGAGAAGGGGACGACAGAGGATGAGATGGTTGCACGGTGTTCTTGAAGCTACTAACATGGGTTTGGCCAAACTGGGAGAGGCGGTGGAGGATAGGCGTGCCTGGCGTGCTCTGGTCCATGGGGTCACGAAGAGTCGGACACGACTGAACGACTGAACAACAACAATTCCAAGATCTCAGATTAATATTTCTGAGGGAGTTTAAAACAACAACCAAGGTAATAGGTTTATTTAATTAAAGTTACCTTCCCAATCAATACAGTGGCAACTGAGACCAGAAGTTTAATTCGTTATTAATCACTCTTTGCCATTTATGATTACTGTATTGTACCAAACTGGAAGAATTTTCAGGTACAGGTGATATAAGGGCTACATCTCTGTGTACAAATAAATATTAAATTCCTGCTACTCAACAGAGATTCCAATAATCTCTATATAGCTATCATTAGTGATTCTATTAAGAAGGAAAGACTGAGAATATTAGAAACGTGCCCATTAGTAATTACCCTTACTCTGGGAAGTGTATATATTGATGATTCAATTTGAAAAGAATTACATTCCACATTCATAATAATTTTTCTTTTTAATATGACTGGTAAGTAAAGCCACTTTATTCAATTAAATGCCTTTTCCACACCCAGAACCACTATGGCAGTTTTGGACATGGTGACATGCCATGAGGAATTCCTGAGTAGGGATGGATCTGTCAATTTTGGTTTTCTCGGTTTCTTATTTTTCCAGTCTTAAATTAAGTTTTCCACATTTCTGCAGCAATTTGCAGATTTTGTTTTTAAAAAATCCTCAATAAATTTATTCATCATTTTAATGTGAATTCCTCCTAATAAAAATATTTTTGTATGCAGCTTTGACCAATGCACACATCTTGGCAAGCAATTTCTCATAAAGTAATGCATGTTATGCTATTTTCACTAATTTATTTTTATGCAAACTTTCAGCTAATAAATACATTTTTGTAAACATTGGTTGGTTGGGAGAAGTGCACTGCAAAATTCAGATAAGTGTGACTTTTGAAGGATGGCTGTGTTTCAGTTCTAATATTGTTTCAGAAAGTGCAAATTTTATAAATTTGGCTTTAAATGTGAACTGAATTGACACCACTCCCAACAGACCCTTTCTTCAAGGATTGGGGTTGTAGTTACTAAGGCAGGCATAGGCAAACTCGGCCCTCCAGATATTTTGAGACTACAATTCCCATCATCCCTGACCACTGGTCCTGTTAGCTAGAGATGATGGGGGTTGTAGTCCCAAAACATCTGGAAGGCAGAGTTTGCCTATGCCTATACTAAGGACAATTGATCTAAAAGGGAAACTGAAACATTTAGAATAGGGGTAGGAACCTCAGGATCTTGGATAAAATACAACTCTCCAGGCTGACCCTCAGGACACTAATAAGGCCACACCCTCTATCCTCAGACCATACATCTCCCCAGACCTGTTCTGCACCCTCCTTGAGTACTTTTGCCTAGCTGGAATGTGTCATTGAATGTGATAATGTCTGGATGAAGGATAGATATGTGTGTGTATGTAAACCTCTGGCTTTTGCATAGCTAAAATATACCGGTAATCTACATTCCGTACAAAAGGTAAGAGTCACATACACCCCTTTACCCAATTTTGCTTTACCACTGGCATATAGTCCCCAGAATGTTGTCCATAAGGAAATGTGGCCCTTGGGGTGGAATAACTTCCCTATCACTGATATAGCAGCTCATATTTGGGGTTGTTCCAAATAGCATTATCTACTGTATGTTTGCATTTCAGATTATGTTCATAAGAACAACTTCATGCAGTCCAGCATTATTTTGCCAACAGTAGTCAGGCAGATGCCTCTAGAAATTCTGAAGAATAGCACGGATGTGATACATATCCTGTTATTCATCCAGTACCTATACTTAGAAGTGTGCTGCCTATGAGCCCAAGGGGATCCATTTAGCTCATCCTTGAGCTTCAAAATTGTTATACTCTAATAGCTTTACTATATTGCTCTGAAGAGAATAGTGACCTACTCCGAATAGAAAAGAAAAGCTTTTACATGCTTGATACACTTTATAATTATGGCTAGAAGCCTGTAGCCAAAGAATTGTCTAATTAATGCCAGTCAATATGCAAAATTAAAGATGAATGGTCTAAACAATGTGTCCTTTGTATTTATTGTGCACGGTGTGTTTATTTTGTATTTGGGGTGTTCATGTCTGGGAACATTGAAATATTGTAAGAACCGGCTAAGACAGAACTATGGCATGTCCAAGATCACCCAATGAGTCCATTGCCCAAATGGCATTAGTGGATGAAGCATATTTCACCAGCTAAGGCTGATGAGCTAGCTGTGTCCTTTCCTAATCAAGAGACAGCTTGACCTCTGTTACCCAAGTGCTGGCAATACTCATCTTAAAATACTAAAATGTATTGTCCATTGGGATGTTTTTGAAGGTGTCTCAGAAACTTCAGCTGGTCTACAATACTGCTGCCTGGCAACCGACTGGGACTGTGATTCCCACCCCCAAAAAAGTGTTGGTTTTTTCAGGTCTGTAATCTTGTGTAGCGCAGCAAAAAAGCATTTTTTGGGGGGAGGAGGAACTGCAGCACAAAATTGTGTGAGGTTGCAGCAATCAAAATGGCCACCATGCTCTTGCAATAAAATAGGGGGAGATGGCGTCTGAGAAGATGCTGAGTCCTGGATTTTGGTTTCAAGGTGTTGGAGGGTATACGTTGGAGTTATCTTCCAGGGGCCCCTTGATGGTATTGCATTCAAGTTCAGGTTTCATTTCTGTAGGTGTAACCTCAGTGTTTTGCCTATTGTATATAATGCAGTCTGGTGATGAAATGTGGCAATGAATCTAATTAGTGTTAGGTTTAGAGGCATTTTACTTATTTATTTTTAAATAAAAGAATGGTTGGGAAGCACACAGAAAAATTACCTATTGCAAGAAGATTAGGAAAGATTTTCTGGGTAGGAGGACAATTTTTTTCTGAAATGTTGCTGAAGACAAAGTGTGTGGGGAATTGGGAGTGAGTTGTTTCTCAGCAGTGGAGGTGGGATAAGTGTCTGATATTTTAAAGAGAAAGGTTCTGGGGCTTTAAGGCAGAGGTCAAAAGTCAAAGTGTCTGGATGGAGGAAGGCTTCAGTTGCTGAAGGGCGAGGGAGAACAATCTGTATATGCTTAAAAAGGACTAGGATCTTCTCAGTTGTGGCTTCCTAACTGCAGAGTGGGCTCTCCAGCAAGGTTTGTCTGGTGCCTTCATTGACATCTTTTTGGTTTGCAGCCCTTTGATAAGACTAGGGTGATAATGTTTGTTATTAGTAAGCTGCCAAAGCGAGACCTCTGGGTAACAAGCAACTAGCAAGTCTCATAAACAAACAGTAAACAAGCAAACAAACAAATTCTGCTTTAAAACTCTCTAAAGTGGATTCAACAGCTAATCCAGGGCTTCTCAGTCACTGCTCTTCTTTAGTATTTCTCATCTGTAAAATGAGACCATATTTCAACTATTATATATGCAATATAGTCTATGTATGCATTCTACAGGCATTTCATGCAACTTCTAGTCTATGGATAGTTTCACTCTCTTTATTTTCAGGAATAACCTGTTAGCAATTTAAGAGCATATTAATTTGTCTGACTACTCACAAGTAAGCCCTGAATGAGTTCAAGTGAACTTACCCCCACAATATTGCATTGTGGTACATTTAAGTCTAGATTCTATGGACCCTACCATTGTCCAAACACATCCCTGGATGGTTGGACTCTTGTCCTTTGCACTCATGTATGGGCTTGTCTCTGTTTCATTTGTGGGATGCTGAAGGGTATGATTAAAAGACAGGTGGTTAATCAGCTAGAAACTCAATTCAGCTGATGGCTCTACTTACAATGGAGTAAAGCCCAAATCCAAACTTTCTCAGGTTTCAACCTTTTCATGCATGCATGGAACCCACTGCTAAAATGACAATACTATTTGAACCTTTTGAAATCCGAATTAGGTTACAATGCATAAACAACCTGCTTGACCACAGGCAGTAACCCAAGGAAATCCAGAGCAGTTTACTCAAATGCTGCTAAACTCGGCTAATGCATGTTGAACTGATTTCATTCGTTTTTATGATGTTTCCTTCAAAAGCTTTTGAAGTGTTTAGAAAAGATGAGCACTCCTTTTCTTTAATGACATAGTGCAGCAGCTATAAAAATATTTTCTACCAGCACAGGGGAATTGTGAATAAACTGACAAGATCATAAGTACATAAGCTCCCCCACCCCCCATTCTCTTAATGAAGTTTGGAATTTAATTGGAAGAATTGTTAGATGCAGTCACTCCAAACAGTGGCAAAAGTCCCAAAGGAATGTGATAAGCTCATGCAACTATTTTTGTAAAAAAGAAACCGCAGGTGCTGTAAATAAATGTTTCAAACCACAATGATTTTCTAATCTCCCCTCAACAGTATGAAGTAGACGTTATTAGGAGACTTTAGCACTGCAGTGTAAGTCTAGCTAAACACTTTTGATAAACATGAAATGAGACCAGCTCTTTATCACAGAATCATAGAATTGCAGAGTTGGAAGGGACCCTAAGGGTCATCTAGTCCAACTACTGCAATGCCTTATTAACATTATGTTGCTGCTTATTAACATTATGCTGTTATGATAATCACCAGCACTATTAATAGTAGTGGTATTCTCACATTGCAGGGAGTGGTGCAAGATTGTGACTCTTTCCCCCTAAAGGCTATGCAATTGGCAACAATGTGAAGTGTGTCTCCATCAATATGCACACAAGACCTTCACACTGGTGTTGAACACCATGCCGGCAGGGAGCACTACCAAAACTTACACCAGTGTAGAGAACGTATGGCTACTGGCTGCTGATCTCCCCTCTCCTGGGGTCCTGTGAACCTTTTTAATAATACTTAATAGGAATAGGAATAATTTATTATTGGCCAAGTACATTTTCCAACATACTTGGAATTTGTTTCGGCTACATTGCAATGTAAACATACATACACTGTTCCTCTCACAATACAGAGAAGCAAAGAAACCCCACCCATAATTTACCTCCCCTTCAGCTATACAACTATGAATTTAACAATTTAATGGCACAAGGGAAAAAAAACTATTCTTGTGCCTGGCCGATTTTGTATATGAAATAATGCACAATCAAATGGAATTTCAATGGGTATGCCCATATTGTTCAAGGGCATGTTGGTCCCTCTCTATAATACATCCCGGGGCAGTGTGCTATCATCTGTTATTCTCTTCCTAAGGTTTATTATTTTTATTATTTCTTACTATATAATAAAAATGCAAGTGTGTTGTCACACTGAAATTTGCTTTATGGCAGACAGGTGCTGCTGCAAACTACACTGTGATGAGAGGCAGTGGATGGATAGCCCAGGCAAGTTGCAGAGGGTCTGCCAGGACAGATTGCAGCAGCCCTCTCCCCATCTCCACTGCCTCTTACACCTGCCAGCATGGGGCTCCTGCTCCTGGAACACAGATCTGCACACTGGTCAGTGCCACTGTCCACCTTCCTTCTCTGTGAACGCTCTCAGAAGCTGCTACCACCAACACCACTGATTAGCATAAAGAGAAGGAAGAGAAAGGTACCTGGAAATAGTGGCCTGTCAGCCTCAGACTCTGCAGTGGAGCTGGCATGACATGGAATGGAACATGGAAAGTCACCCAGAACTGGATCTGCAGTGGCAGCAGCATCAAGTGGAAAGGGGAAGGCCTAACCCCCGCATGCCAATCCTTTCAACTCCTGATGTTTGATTACACAAGTTATGTTCAGTATCTACAGACTTTCTGAACCCTTGTGAGTATTTTGAGCCTTATGGTACTCAGTGAAACCATTGTCAGTTGTGGGTCTAAAGTTCATAAATGGTGGGTCTCTGCATCCTACACAGGGAACACAGGGAACAAATGAATCACTTGTGCTTCTTGTTCCTCTGCACTGCATAATATTCGAACCCAGTATCAGGCAATGTTGTTTCTATCATTACATCCTTTTGCTATGCAGTTACTTGAGAGAATTCAGGTATTTAAGGATCAGATGATGAAACTTTGATTGCTGTGGATGACTTCTGCTCCTCTGAGCTCAGAAAGGATTGCCAAGATGAAATCCACGGACCATTTGCTCAGATCTTCAATACAAGAACTAGTGCTTTATTCTGGAACTTAAAATATCTTTGAGTCCCTTTGCAATACATACCATTAAGCCTTTCATTTTATTTTTATGCTCTTCCCTCTGCTGGAATCTTCTGTATTTGAGCCCCAGGGCTTTGCGACTATGTCCCAGCAATAACAGCAGCTCTGTTTTTGTCCCTCACATTTAAATTTAATCCACCTCAGAGTCTGAATTAGTTACCCCAAGGGGAGGGGCTCATAGTTTACCATTCTCTCCCCGCCCCCCTTCAGTCAACATGCCTACAATTTTACTGTGACTAAATGCTTACCATTCAGTAATCTGCCTGAAAATGTCAGTAGCTACTTATTTTCTCATTCTGTAGCTTAGGATATGGTTAAGGAAATTCTGGAGCATTTTCAGCATTTTCATACCTCTGCAAATGTATGGCCTTTCTTGAGACCAATTCAGGTCACAAACTGGGGGCCTGTATGACCCCGAGACCCCCATTATTGATTGAAATCATTCAAATGATTTCTTAAATTTAAATGAAACAGTATTCATAGATGCTGGTAGAAACAGGAAAGGCAAAATTTCACAAGGGGCTGCCTGGGAGGCAAACATTGCTCACTGCTGAATGTACAAAACTACTTTAGAAAAAGGAGAAACTAGATGTATCAGAGATGCAGGGTGGTGTAGTGGTTAAGAGCAGTAGACTCGTAATCTGGGGAACCGGGTTCGTGTCTCCGCTCCTCCACATGCAGCTGCTGGGTGACCTTGGGCTAGTCACACTTCTCTGAAGTCTCTCAGCCCCACTCACCTCACAGAGTGTTTGTTGTGGGGGAGGAAGGGAAAGGAGAACGTTAGCCGTTTTGAGACTCCTTCGGGTAGTGATAAAGCGGGATATCAAATCCAAACTCCTCTCCTCCTCCTCCTCCTGGAAATCTACTAAGCAGATACACTGGTATATTAACTAGGTGGGAGCAAGAATGGGAAAGGGGGAACTGGTGGACAATAAAACAAGCAGACAAACAGCTAGAGGAACATTGTCTGTTGCTTGAGATCAAAACAGACACAGTCAGGCAGGAAGGAAGGAAGGGGAGGTACACATCTAGGGGTTTGGCTGCAACATCTGGTAACTATTTTAAACAATCACATCTGAAATCCTGTATATACATACCTTGATTGAACTTAGTTGGACTTACTCCTGAGTAGAAATGCATAGAATTGCACTTTTTACCTGGATCCAACTCCATGTTTTTAGGGGGGAAACCAACATAGCAACAGAATGTGCACATTCAGGCACAATGGCAAAATGCACAGAATGGGTCCCTGCCAATCCTCTCAACTGTACTTTGGTTTAGAAATCTTGCGAAAGGAAATTAATGCAGCTTGTACAGTAGATGCATTTCAAATCAGGATGGGAAATGGCAAGGTAGTTGGAAGAGGCATAAACATGAAAGTGCTCACATGAGGCTGAAGGTGCACAGATGAGTACACAGAAACAGCCACTAATGTACATATAAATGCCCTAGCATGGATACAGCCTAAACCTGAACCCAGACAAAGTATGCTCAGAGCTGACTTTAGTTTAGGAAAACAAGTCAATGTCAAACCATAGTTTAGCATCCTGGCTTGTTCCCCTTAATTGCCACAGATAAGATGAGCCGCTTAAATGAAATAATACACTGTGATTCAACGAAAACATAAGTGAAAGTTTCTGAGCTGTTCTGAATGGCCACAGAGGGGAGGGGAGGGGGGAGACATGAGCACAAAGCTTCTGGTTCATAACGCAAAATGATAGTTTAGCATTACATCTGAACCAGGTGGTTGTGTTTTCAGTCACAATAGTAACTTGTGGGGGCACTTGGATGTCTTCTGATGGAGCCCTTAGCTAGAATTTTCCACATGCTGCCTTACAATCAAATTTCTGGAGCAAACTTTTCCATTAATCAGAGTCATTCAGGGGCTGCAAAATTGCTTTTTCATCAAACAGTTCAATAGGAAAAGCTTTCTTGCAGTTTATTCACATTGTCTAGCTTTTAAAATTCTCTCTACCGTCGGCAGTGGGCAGAGTGAAAAAAGCCCTCTCCTGCCTTCCTTCCATTTCTATTCTCACTCAGCCAGACTTTATTTATGCATTAGTGGACCTTTTTCAGCCATTAGGACCATCTTGCTCCTGAAGTTAATTAACACAAGTGCCATAATTTAGTACACTTAATACTACTTGATGCCCTTTAATGTACCTTCCATTAGTGATATTATTGTAGTATTACCCTGTAAATTAAAATGAGATCAAGATGAAGAGAGACTCTCTTTAATTAAGGCACTGGCACACTGAACTCGCCTGTTATTCACCCGAGAAAATCGCCTTGATTTAGTGAAGCAGACCGTCCATAAGTCAGAATTAGTTTATGTGGATTATTAGGTTTCCCGAATAATAGCAGCACAATAGGGTTGCCGAAATTGCTATCAGCCACATTTTGTCTTTTTTTTGTTTTGTTTTACTCATTTTCTTAATAAACACACAATGAAAGGTAGCAAATGGAAGTTGAATAAACAACTTGTAATGGAAGAACTGAAGTGTTTATCATGAGAACGCAGGGTTTCGTCCTCGGTGCAATATGCATTAGACTCATTTCACAGCAAAATGCAACTGGAGAAGAAAACAAATTGTATATTAAATGGGTAGGTTTCCCAGCTTTAATGCACCAGGAAAGATTTTGTGTAACTGCTCTTATATTGGAATGCAGTAGCTCTCATATCAAAATCACCTCCTTTCTCCCCCCCTTTCTACATCTTCAAAGGCCAGTGGAAGCAAATAGCATAATTTTCAAATTATCTATTTTGTTCCTGGATTGTTTGATTATTATTGGGCCTCCTTCTTTGCAGACTGAACTGTTTTGCAAATATGGAATGCAGTTGAATTTCAAATCTACTTAAGTCAATTGATGTTTCCCCATATACACAGTATTGAGCTCTTTCCATCTGCACATTTGGTTTTTACTCTTGGGTTTCTGTTTGACACCACAGCCACTTTTCCTTTCCATCAGGGCATTATCTGTTAGGGCTTCCTTTAAATTGAATTGGACCTCTAGCCATCTCTACATACCCAACAGAATCTGGGTGCAAACCTTTGATAGCAATATGTATTATTTGTTTCCTTAAACCTGCTTAAGATCCCAAATGAGCAAGAAACCCATAATACATCTCACCAAGAATTTCATTGAATACAATTGTATTATCCAACTGAAAATTTTGTATATATATAGAGATTGCTTTAAATTGGAAAACCGTTTAAACTGTATCAGTTTAAATGTTACATGATGTATTCTTGTTACTGTTGTTTGGATATGGGCCAATGACCATAATAAAATTACTACTACTACTACTACATCTCACCAAGGCAAATCTTGCATTTGGACATGAATAGAGGGACCCAGGATAGAAGAGAGGGACCCAGGTGGCGCTGTGGGTTAAACCACAGACTCTAGGGCTTACTGATCAGAAGGTCAGCGGTTTGAATCCCTGCCACGGGGTGAGCTCTGATTGCTCGGTCCCAGCTCCTGCCCACCTAGCAGTTCAAAAGCACGTCAAAGTGCAAGTAGATAAATAGGGACCGCTCGAGCAGGAAGGTAAACGGTGTTTCCGTGCGCTGTTCTGGTTCACCAGAAGCGGCTTTGTCATGCTGGCCACATGACCCGGAAGCTGTCTGCGGACAAACGCCGGCTCCCTTGGCCTATAGAGCGAGATGAGCGCCGCAACCCCAGAGTCGGACACGACTAGACCTGATGGTCAGGGGTCCCTTTACCTTTAGAGGGACATCAGAGAGTTCAATCCATCACCTTGAAATGAGATAGGCAGCAAAACTTTCCTAACTATGGTTTGTTTGGTGCAGGTACAGATCCACTTCAAATTGGCTTGTATATTCAGATGGGCTTAACCATGGTTAGTGCAGCACTAAATAACAGCAGGAAGTTGAAGTTAAGAAAAAACAAACAATAGCAAACAAAAGGGTTATATGTCTGTTAGGGCTCGAGTGGTCAAGCTCTTATTAAGTCACCCAAAACAGGAAAAACAGAGCTGTGATGGTTCTGGTAATTCTTCTCTTTTAAGATGCTCTGATGTGGCTGCTTGTCTCATCTCCCATCCCCAAGTCAGCCAGCAGTGCCAGTGTTATCCAACAGCAGATTCTCAATGCAAAACTAACAGCTCTTTAGGAACCTCTGCAATCAAGTGGGCAAGACCCACAGAAAAGTCCACAACTGCCTTGAATCTCAATCCTCTTCCTATCAGCCATGGGGATACAGGGTGCCAGCCCCAGCCCTTCTGGGGTATGATCACCTGCACAGCCAGACTCTAACAAGCTGGCAGCACAGCATCCAAGCAAACCTCTGTGGCCAAGTTACATGTTAAATTAAAATCCCCTTTCAATTTCACGAATCTCTTGTTATTTTTAAACTGCAGCCACTGGGTGGGAGTCTCAGTGAAAAACCCTCCCCCAGAAGCTAGTATTTGCTGTAGGAAGGAACCTGTTCCTGGCACCGGTAATAGATTCCACCCTGTAGCAATTCAAAGTCGGGGAGCAATGATGGTTTCTGATGGGACTGTGGCACGGGGGAAAGGGTCAATCCATCATAAAGGTCCCAATCAACTGTAATGCCTGTTATTAAAGACAACAACACACTAATCAGATCGCACATTTGACCACAGAAAGTGCCTATACAGTACATACGTGGCAAGCTCCTCACTCCTGCCAGATGCCACCCCCCCCCAAAAAAATGCCAGGGCAACAGAGCTGGGGCAGTGGAGATGGCTGTGTTTTCCTGCTCCAGAGTTTCTGATAAAAGACTTCTGTGATACAGTAACAGGTTTTAACTTCTTGTGTTCTCCACTCCTCATTCTAAATTTTTGACTTGCATATTTTGACCCTTGAACTTGTGTGGGGAAATAATACAGACTCAAGTGAGCTAGAGGTTTTGTTATCTGAGGCTAATTGGTTGTGTATACAAGCCCTAAAAGAACCGGAGAGGATTTATCCAGGTATGTTGTGGGTAGGAGTCAGAAGGAAACCCCCAGATCTCCAGAGTAGCATCTTCTATCAGTCATCCGGGTGAAAGATAAAGCTTGCCATCTTTCATGAGGAATGACAGAGGCATCACGGCTTGCTCTTCTTTTGAAGCGGTGAGAGCAACCAGGAGCGAAAGCCATCCTTTCACTACTTATGGGGGAATAGATTAAGCTCTTATCAGTGAAAGGGAGGCAAGGATCCAGATGAGTTGCAAGAGGGGGAAACTCTGCAAGAGGTGCTTTATCAGCACTGGCTGAGCAAAAAATTCACATGAATTTAATCTGCTAGGATAGGATTACATAGAAGATAACTCCTTTGTAATGTGTGTGTCTGATTACTGGTGGATTTAGCCAACAAGCAACACCATTAGATAAATTCTCTGAACTGTCACACTTAATTTTTAGAGCCAATTTGCTATGGGATTATTAAGAAGGGTTCTTTAAAAAAATAATAATAATAAGCTGTCTTTCAGAAGGCTTTTTATTTTAATTCCCTTGCAACAGGCTTCCTCTCTTTCACTCTCTCTTGTTTGACTCCTAATTATTATTAGGAAACAACCCTTTGCAGCAGGAGTACGGAAGTGTCTTTGAGCAATGGGAATGGAGAGTGATTATTTCTCGTTTGTGTATGCATAGGAGGGTGCAATTCAAAGTTCCATACACACAGAAAGAGTTAGAACTGTGCTGTAAAAAAAATTGTGGCCTCGCTGAACCCTAAAACAATTCTCCTATTTGAATCCAAATATTTACCTTAAAATATCCAGTGGTTGAACCCCTTTGCCAGGAAGAGAGTGAACAAAATATACAAGATGAATGAAGGGATATTGCTCCTCCAACGGGTGTAAAAGAGAGATCTCTAAATAACATTACTATTCACCACCCAAACAATAGCTGTGCATTTAAATAATAATTACAAATCCAATGGCATTTTACCAGTGTTGTGACATTTCAAATTAATAACTGCTAATGCGTGTTAGAGAAAGGGCACGAGGAAAACAAACAGTGACACCAGCTATTCCCTCCCCGCCCCAAATTCGAATTATTTCTTCTCATTAAGAACACAATTTCTTTGTGAAGCTGTATTGATAGGTTCAGGCCTGACTTGCTGCCTGCCGTATGTTTGCTTTATATGCTAAGTGATAAAAAGATAAGTAGACATTTGTACTGAACTGAATTTATTTCACTAAGTCTGTGTTTAGACAGTGGTGCTAACAGGACTTTTTTCAGCCTGAACTCACCAGAACTCAGTTCCGGCACCTCTCAGGTGGGCTCCATTGCCATTGTAAGAGAACAACGGAGGTGTTCGTGATGAGTTCAGGCACCTCTTTTTCTAGAAAAATAGCACTGGGTGTTTACATCTAAAAATCAAGCAAGCTTTTGTTACACTTAGGACAAAAATAATAATAATTCAAGCTTAATCTCTGAGAAGAGCTGTGACCACAGGAGCACAGGAAGTAGCTTCTGCCACTAAATTGGGAGCAGCATCTTGTCTACAAGTAGGCTCTAACTGCTTGACAGGAAAAAATCTCCAAACCAAGCACCTGAGGGCATGCAGTGTTGCATCAGTTTGGAAGGTTCTGATGGCCACAAACTCTGTCACAGAAGGAAGCAATGAGGCAACAGTGGGGAACCTCCAACCCTTAGCCCTAATCAAACCTACTAGGCTTCCACAGTGGTGTACCGAGGGGGGGCGATGGGGGCGGAGTGCCCTGGGTGCCAGCCTGGGGGGAGGGTGACACTCGGTGCCAACCCCCACTCCCCACGCCCCTTCCGTGTGGCGACAGCCACTTTTAAGGCTGCAGCGCGCTGTGCTGCTGCTCGCGCGCTGCAGCCTTAAAAGTTGCGTCCGCACGGAAGCGGTGCTGGCCACTCGCACCTGGCATCTTGGGTGGAGTACACATGTCCGCACATGCGCACTCCACCCTGGATGCTGCGTGTGTGTCGTGACGTCAGGGTGCGTGCTAGGGAGCGGCGCCCCGCCCCCCGGAGGAGTGCCTCCACATTTGTTGCTCCGGGCAGCAAAGTGGCTCCCTACGCCACTGGGCTTCCATTGATGGTCAAATATGATATCAGGCAAAGAGGTTTTCCAGGCACAATTGATAAGCGGAACCCTTGCCCATATCACCTCTGGCAGCTGTTCTTACACAGTACCTCTGCAATGGGTGCAGAAGGCAACCTCTGGTGTACTAAGACTGCTAGATGATATGATGTGTGTGCTGGGTTTTGGTATATGCACTGTTAAAAGGGTCTTGGCACTCTGTGTTCCTTTCCTCACTGTTAGCAAAAGCACCAGTGCTTAGGAGTGGGCCATAAGATTATGAATTGATGTATAAAGACTGAACAGGAGTTTGGAGAATGATCATAAAATCAATTATTGATTGCTGATAACTGCACTTACTGGACACTGCCTTTGTCATGTCCAGCCAGTTTTTGGATGGTTGTGTATATTCAGCTATCAATACGCTGCATTAAGGCCTTTCTTCGAGTTTAAAAATGATTGAGAATCCACTCTATTTTTAAAACGAAAGGAAAATTACAAGTGATAGCAAGACTCAGCAAAGGAAACTGATGAAGATTTGCTGAATGAATATATGCCTCTAACAACTGTGTGCATGGACATGGTTCCCAAGGTGAGATTCAGAGTACTGCACAATAGCAGTGCAGGATACGGAACCAACACACATGAAATCCAGGAGTACTGCACAGTTTGGATGAGGTCAATCCTTCCTTCTCATGCATCTAATGAGAATACACAATCCCTTATTCTCACCAGGGTCACAGTACATGTTCATTATCTGCACACAACTAGTTACACAGAACACTTTTGTCATATATTTCACTTTTAGGGCTTGTGAAAGCACAATAATCAAGCAAGAGCCAAGCAATGAATGAATGAATGAATGAGAGAGGCATGTCTCTCTCTACATGCCTGGCTAATCTCTTTGTGGAAAGATGCTAAGGCAACCTTTAAACCAGTGATGTCAAACCTGTGTCCCTGCCAATGGACTTCAGCTTCCATCAGACCTGTCATCATGGTCAACGGGCAGGGATGATGGCAGTTGACAGTCCAACCACAACTGGAGGGCCACAGGTTCCCTATCCCTGCTTTTTAACACCATTCCTGAGAAGCACTTTTTTGGAAGTTCATCCCACAATACAGTTTTATTATTTAAAGGCCTATACCCATGTGGGTGGGGTTAAATGGGTGGATCATTATTGTGGGATCAGCACCATGGGAATGAATCAGTGTTTTCCATAGTGCTCCTGCACTTTATAATGAGCACTTCATGTTAAGAACTCACTGAGATTTTTAAAAAGTTTGATCGTTCTGTGCCAGTGGGGAGCGGGGAGCAGTTGATATATCAGAACAGTAATATTGCTTCCAGGTGTTTACTATGACAAGGATTAGCATGAATAGATGTCAGCTCTATCCTTATGGTGATAAATGAAGGCTAGGTCTGAGACAAGGCAAAATGTTTTCCTAACACTGGACTGCCATTACATGAGTTTAGTCACATTTACCGGCAATTCTGAGCAATTGTACGTTAGCCATACTGTGCTACCTGAGCCCTATTCTTATGAACATTTACTTAGAAAACCGCCCACACTTGGCACAACAAAATTCCAGGTATTTGAGCATTTCCCCCTGATATTTTAAGCTTGAATGGAAATGAAGTTCTATAGCAGCAAAAAGAGAGTACCAAAAGTTAACAGATTATCAGTATGGCCAATATACTTTCCAGATGGTAAGGAGAGCTGAGCACTTGCTAGATTCTAGAAACAAAGAGAATCCACTATAAGGAAATCACATTTCCCTGGCACTGAATTCTCCATTTTGGAGATGTTGGTCAAGTGTGGTTCACCATCTTTACCCACACACTTAGAAACACAGTGGTTGCTTCTATGACACTGGTAGTTGTGCTAGTGTCATGAGCCTCTGACTGGGATGGCTGGCAGCAATCCCTCTTCTGACCACTTTGTCACCTTTCATATGTTCTTTCAAATCTAAAAATTCTGTATGAGCCTGAGCCATTCCAACATCACATTAAAATGTTTAGGCATCTCTTCAAACACAGCTAAAATAAGCACTAGAGTAGCCTAACACTGACTTGGAGTATCTGAAAGGTTCTTCTCCCTCTCATGAATTAATATGTGGTCTAATCCTCCAGGGAATTCCCCTGTCCATGCCTCATTGACACAAATACACATAAACAGAGTAGGTTAGACCCTAGACTGTTCTCTCAGTGGAGGGCAAAATCTGTCACCTTGCTGCATAGTAAGTAATGTCATGTCTGCTTCCATCAAGGGAAACACTCTTGTCACTGGGAAACCATTTAAACTTTTCTGTTCCTCACTTTCACTGGAGACTGCATGTTTCTTTTATAAGTGCAAGAGTTCTCCCCTTCCATCTATAATGTGGGGGGAAATGGTACCTCTACAGAAAACCTCTACAGAAAACAAGTTACCTCTACAGAAAACCTGCCTCTCCATCCCTTCAAATATTTGAGAAAAGCTAGATACTAGTGGCACTGGAAGGAGTGAATTCCAAGCTTGTGTCCAGGGAGCAAGAAAAGAGCAAACCTGCTGTGGTCACCTCATAAACAGAAAGGTGTTAACCAAGTTAAAGAGAAAATCCAATTGCAAACCAAACAACTGGTGCTTGCCAAGTAAAATTTCTGCAGAAACCCAAATCAAAGTGCAGGTCTTCAGAATTATAGTGTGCTGGCTGGTCTAACCCAGGGATGAGAAATCTGTGGCTATTCGGATATTATTTGTTCCCAGCTCCCATCATCCCTGACCATTGACCAGGCTAGCTGGGGCTGATGGGAGTTGGGAGTCCACCAATATGGTGGCGGGTGGGGGGGGCACAGGTTCCCCATCTGAAGTTGAAACCTAGCCTTACAAATCATCAAGTTGCAACCATGTAGATGTGCAAAGAATTTTCACAACACGGCTAACAATTCAAATTCCAGTAGAAACTGCTATTGTCTTTAGAAAAGGGAGGAAAGATGCAAGCTTGCCGTCACGCACAGTGTTTAAAAAGCAAATGAAAATGCATTTGTTTATTTTGTCTTACCTTCCAATTACTTTTATGTCTGAGATTGCATAAAAGTAGCGTGTCAAGTGCTGTGGATCCACGTATATCTCCCCTGTTGCTGGTCTGAGCAGTCTTATCCGTAAGTCTGTGACCGTAAAGAAATCTCTTAGGTTCTTGGTTGTGTCGAGCTGCCCATAGAGAGAAGCCATATTATGGAGCCGAGGCCCAGCAAAAAACGCAAATCTGTCCTTTATCTCAAAGTGGAGGATTTTACTGTTTGCCATGTACCCCATAGAATATTCTTCTGTGCAAATGATTTCTAGGACTGTTTGTTGGGACAAATCCCTCACTGTTTTTGGTTCCATGTTGAAAGCATTTAAACAATCTGTAGCGTAATACTGATACGGCTGCCACGTCCGACCATAGTCGAGGGACTTCTCCAGGATCATTAGGTCTGGGCGGCCAGATTCAAAGGTGATGACTATGTTGTCCGTTAGCTCGATGGTTTTGTTCCAGTATAGGGTGATGTTCACAAGGAGAGGGTGGGGGTAACCCTTCCAAGTGGTAGACTGCCAATAGGTGGAGGGATACCTTCCTTCAGCATCAAACATCAGTTCAGGTGGATGCGCCAGTTCATCAATGGCTGCATCACACTCATTGCACATGTAGGGATTTCCCTGGAAAGAAGGGGGAAAAAACAGCTGTAAGAAGGATGGTTGCTTGGATGAAATAATTATGAGAGTGTAGTCAGTTTCACAGGTTATAGCTATTGATTTATTCAACTTCCAAATAACTGGCAAGAGGTTGCATGCCAGAGGCATGGGAGGTTTAGATCTTTGGAGAGTCTCTTCACTATAAAATGAAAACAA
The DNA here is from genome assembly GCF_009819535.1 of Lacerta agilis. Classification (NCBI taxonomy): domain Eukaryota; kingdom Metazoa; phylum Chordata; class Lepidosauria; order Squamata; family Lacertidae; genus Lacerta; species Lacerta agilis. Next base: position 17,227,042 of record NC_046317.1, read on the forward strand.
AATAACTGTTAATCATTATTTAACCCGCCCAAGAAAAACTACACAAGATATCTATGACTTGCTGCAACTGCAGGGACCCCTGATTTTCATCAGAGCAGGAGAGAGAGGATGTGCGCTTAATACAGTCTCTGATGCCCACCATTTTCTGTGTAAAGTTCTTCCCAAAAAGAGCAGTGGGTGGGTTGGGAAACAGTATGGTGGAGTGGACTGGGAAAATGGCTTTGCAGGAAAGGACTAACGTCACTGCAGCAAACCTGGGGTCTCCTGCAATTGCTTTTAAGAAATCAAACAGTTGGGGGAGATTAACTCACAGATCTCCCACATCTGATGTAGTCTGGCCCTCAGTTTACCAGAAACCATGTGGGTGTTCAGGAGCTTACATTCTTTGTGTACAGTGATACCTCGGGTTACAAATGCTTTGGGTTACAAACTCGGCTAACCCGGACGTAGTTACCTCTGGTTGTGAACTTTGCCCCAGGATGAGAACGGAAATCACATGGCGGCAGCAGTAGGCCCCCCATTAGCGAAAGTGCGCCTCAGGTTAAGAATGGTTTTCGGTTAAGAACAGACCTCTGGAATGAATTAAGTTCATAACCTGAGGTACCACTGTATTATAGATGTTTAATGACATAAACAACCAACTGATGCATGCTCAGTGTTATATATGCAGATGCTGGATATGTTAACTGGCTAATAGAAGTAACCAGTGACTATACATCGATGGCTGGAGTGGCAAACATGTGCCACCTGTTCTAGTATGGTGGATTTTAAATATAAAAGCACCTGAGAAATATAAGAAGCTGCCTTTTACTGATTCATTATACTGACTGGCAGCAGTTCTCCAGGGTTTCAGACCAGGGTCTTTCTCAACCTTACCTGGAGATGCCAGGGATTGAAAAACAGATGTTTGGTACGAAAACAAAATGCTCAGCCACAAATGACGCTCTTTTGAATTCCTGCAGTAGTGACCCAACCAATGTACGCCCAATAATGAAATTGCCCTTAAAAACTCAATGTCCATTTTTGCAACACATCAGTGGCTACAGCTATTGCATTTGCAGATTGTCTTTTTACAACTGCCTTTCTGTTAAGGAGTGGATTTCCAAAATCTGAACAAGAATAGTCCTGCTTTGTCTTTTTCTTAAATAAAGCCTTCCTCCACAGTTATGTGGTTAGCAAATTTTAATGTTAGCATTACTGAGGTTTAAGAGGAACAAAATTGTTTATTTACCCTGAATGAGTTGCTGGTAATCAACTCAACCCCCCTATCCAAAACAACAACAACAATGAACAAGTGCTTAACAGCTCAACAGCCCTTGATTCTTTTTAGAAATATGCTCAGTACTGGAGCTAGGAATGTTTCTTTCTTCTTTTAATCACAAGCGCATTGCCCAAGAGGAGCAGTGCAAAGCAATGGTCCCTTCTAGGGTAAATGCATCCAGATAAGCCATACAGACTGTGTGCATTCCTCTGTAAAACAATACCAACTGTGGCATTTTGGATTCCTTTTGTCCCTTGGCCTCCAATATGTCATGCTTAACTGTCTGTCTGTTTGGTGATGTCTTCCTTTAAACGCCTTTACACTGCTCACCACAAATCATTTTGTTGTGCCGCAGACTACAAGCTCAGGGGCTTGATCCGGACATCTGCTACCTTATTACTTACAATCTAGCAGAGTACTTCATATAAGACTTATTTCTCTCTCCCTCTCCTTCTCTCTCTCCCTCCTGCCCTCCAGTAGATGCTGGCTCCAATTTATCAGGACAGGATAATCCAGCACCACTTGATTAGGGAGGTAGGCGATGACATCAACTCTGTAACTGGACTGCTCCTGAGGTGGTGGCTGGAGATATGAACTGCACGTTTATATATAATCTTGCCAATAAGCGGGCAGCTTTTACTGCCGCTTTCCCTCCATGGCAAGGTGAAAAAGTGAATTATTCTCCTCTTGACCTTTCGATGCATTAACTCGAGAGCTGCCACCTTTGCCTTTCGCTCCAAAAGGCTATCTTGTTTGGAGGCTGGGGTGGCTCGAAAAATGCTACTCCAAGAGCATCACAATGGGCTAAATCGTGTCTCTTAAATCATCTGTATATCAGTTCAGCTTCTGGCAGCTCCAATCCATGATTAAGTGCTGTTGCAGCTAAATACAGACCCTATTAGAGGCAAGGAAAGCATAGAGACTGCTCTGCTTACCATGGTCTTACTGCTATAGAGAGGGGGTGAGATGACTTTGTGCCATCACATGGGCTGTTGCAAAATCAAGCATGAGAAGGACTGCACACATGTCTACCTGCCCTAGACAAACCTGTTACCTGGGCCATTAAAAGCAAGACAAGAAAATAGTTGAAGAAGATGATTGTGAAAAAGCTTATCCTTTGGAATCAGTTGGAAGGGGAAAACAGCCTTGCAAATAAGTCCATAAAGGTTACTAGCCCAGAAGCATTTTTGCTAGTCCTTTTGTACTCACAGTAAGAGTTCAGTTCACACTGAGAGCCTGGAAAAAAGAAACCAACCCTCTTCCAATTTACAAAGGCTTCCTTGCCTGCAGAATAGCAGGTTGCCTCTTGTGCACTGCCAACCATGATGAAGCATATATCCAGAAAAGAGGACAAAGGAGGTCATCTGCTTTGTATAAAATTTGCATGTGCTAATTTATATGTATAGATGCAAATTAAGAAATACTTATTGCAATTTAAACGGAAGTACAGGATATACCAGCATTGTGGAGAAGACTTGTTTGCTATCCAGGTACTGATAACTGTTGATAACTGTTGATGAGCAACTTCAATGACCTTGATGTTTTCTGTTCTTAGTGTTCATTGTCTTGAAACAGGACCGCCCTAGAGGATTCCTTCAAATAGCCCTTCAAATGATGACAACCTACTGCAGAATGGGAGGGCAGGAGAAGGTCCCAAGTCCTGCAGGCAGGAAGGTCCCAAGGCCAGTTTCCTGCACGTGTGCTATAGGAATCTTACATAGGGGTCTGATCCTTTACCTGGGCATAACAAGTGCTGCTCCTAGGATTTCCCACCTGCAAAATATGAGCTTGACTTGCTCACAGGATTTTATTACCCTACATTACGAATCAGAACAGGGTTTACTCATGCAGGTGTTTAAGGGCATTTGAGTCCAACAAATAAAATTTGAATGCTGCAGGGTGGTTATTGATAATAATTTAATGACTTTGGATTTTTGGACTGAGACATGGAAAGACTATGCTGGTGGAGACACTATTTTCTCAGAAGCTGGAAAAGGTACGTAAAGAGATGGGGCATGTTGTTTTCCCAGAATTCTTTTTCTTGAAATGATCCTATTTTAGATGGTCTATAAAGACTAACAAAAATCCAGGCACACATTTGATTAATATCACCTCTGTGCTGTTTTTCACCTGTGTTTGTCATCTTACAAAAATAGAAATAGAGCAAAAAGGAGCAGTATCAGTATTAATATTCTTGTTGTATGCTACTTTGGGTGCATTTTTGTGTAGAAAAGTGGGATAAAAATGAACTAAGCATACATTTTAAAAGAAGCATTGACAGTTTTCTTCCAGGACTTGTCCTAAAGTCTTGAGGTCAACAGGTTGTATCCATGATAGTCATACTCACGAGTAGATCACTTGAAATCATTGATTGTAATGGATCTACTCTGATTATGACTTACTTGGATTTGTTGTTGTTCAGTCGTTCAGTCGTGTCCGACTCTTCGTGACCCCATGGACCAGAGCACGACTTACTTGGATACCACCCAACATTTCCAGAAGATGCCAAAATTTCCGCAAACAACATTGTATATTTCAGAGAATTGAATATGAGTTACTGAGAGGGTTAACCACTGTTCCATCCTTTTCATTGCAAGAAATTTCTATTCTAATTACTGTGAGTTCTTTTTTCATATCTAGGTAGGGGAATAATTCTCTAGATAATTAATCTTTCCCTTTTCCACCCTGCGTAATTACTATCGTATTTTTTCCTATCTCCTAACCTTAGGGCTTTGGAGCTTTTCAATCATCCCCACTGTGTGATCCCAGTCTCCAATAATGGCTTCTCCCCTGGTCACCAGGTAAGTTGCAAGATTTATATTTATGTAAATTTCAAGGAAATCAACTTGTCCTGCCGCTCCCCAGAGCAGTGGTTCCCAACCTTTTCGGCATGGTGACCCAATAATCCAGTTACTTGGTACATTGATTTTTGGACCTTCGGTCTTTGGTAGTTGCCGGTTTCATGCATTTTAACTGCAAGGTTGCCTATTTTATAACCATTACTTTGAAGCAAAAAATAACTTAAGGCCCCCATTAATGTGGGATTTGTTGAAATATTTATAGTACTTTCAAAGTTATTCAGGTTTTTTTAAAAATAAAATAAAGGGAGTGCATGAACACCAATGATCTGACTGCAGGATGTTACTTCATAATGACTTCATGTAATTTGCCAATGATTAGGTCCCTTTCCTCCTCGTAAGCTGCAACCCTCCCTCTTGACTCCACACATTTAAACAAGTCCAGAACAGTCCGTGTATCTTAAATTCCATGTCTGACCATGCATGCCTTCTACTTCAAACTTACCACCGAAGCCAGCTATGTTCTCCTGAACCTGAATGTGGAGATCACGTTACTGTTCCCCATCCCACAAACATATGATGTTGTTGTTGCTCCAGGCTCCTGCCCTCTTTGCATACAAAAAATCCTCCCTCTTTTCTCCCATTTGCTGATGCCAAACTGGGCAGTTTATTCCTTGTATTACCGGTAAGCAGAAAGGATCTTCCAGTCAACCCTTGCTCCCTTAGCTTAGAAGGGATTGTGGAAGGAATTGAATCTCTTTTACACCCACCAAAAAACCCCAAAAACTCTAGACCTGTTTTCTGCAATTTGGCAGGCATAATTTACTCTGTGCTTTTAAATTTCATCTACTTTGGCCAAAGGGGGTACCAGCTGTAGCCGCTTTTAGCTTCCCCATTATAGGAACACATAAGTTTGCATTATACAGAGCAGCTCAGAACCCAAAGCACAGAGGGAAGTGAACATAGAATGACAGGTAGCTACAATTTTTTGTTGGATACAAGGAAAATTAGGGGGGCATGCCCTCCCCTAGTATATGCTAAAGTACAGAAATAAAATTGTTAAGTAGGGGAGGGTGCTTTAAAAAAATGCAATGTGTTTATCTTGCCGGCAGATGTTGGAAAACATTCAAAGAACATGTCTAAAACCATCACAACACAATCCAGCCACTTTTATTGCTTTCGGTGTAATTAACTGTGCTTCCCTTTGGCTGGCTCATGCCCTTGTTTTATCATTTCCTCCCATGCATGCTCAGTAACATTATTTTTACACATCTTGCACATTCAATGAAATGCAGAGGAGTTAAAAAAAAAACCAACACCAAATATTACAAGTGAGATTGATAGCATGCTCAGCTAGCCATTGAAAAATCAGTTTAATGTATTCAGTGGCTCCCCCCGACCCCCAATCAAATGAAAACACTCAATGTTTTCAACTCTGTTGGGATTTACAGATTTTGAATATATGTAAATGTGAACTTTACATAAAGAGGTCAGGATTATACAAATCACACCTTGATTTGAAATTAAGCCAGCGAACGAGAGCAGCTTCAAAGTTTGTCAATATCTGGCTTGCCCGGGTATCTATTAACTTGCATGCTAGTTTCTCAGTGGGAAAAACCCCCCACCCAAAACACACAGCTACTTTATCTGGAGGTCAGGGATATCAAAATGTAGAAAATCAAAGCTACTGAACAGCAAGTTACATACATTTATATTAAGCTGCTCTGACAGCTGCCTTTGGTCTCCTAAAGCACAGCCAAGAAACTCCAATTGTGGATCTGTTGCGATTCTTTATATTGAAAACTAAAGCTACTCCAACACTACACAAGGGTCCCTAGATGCTACCAGACAGCAGGTTTTAGGAAGTTGAATGGATAACCTAGATTGGATACTGCTGTGTCTCCTTAAAGCACTGCCTGTTCCCTTGCAGCAAAGCAGGCAGGAGCTGCTAAAGAATATTAACTACTTGATTGGGAGGAAATTGGATGACCTTTCAGAGTGGTCTTTGAACAGGTGAGCTGAATCCCCAGGAACCTAGCTGCTGGATATGACCTTCTGCCTACTATGACTCGAGTAAGATTCAGAACAAAGTTGAAAAGGCGGTCAACAGGGCTAGATGAGTGGGCAGAGCACAGATAGAAAGGATGAGAAGGAAGGGTAGGGAAAGAGTGGCGTTCAGCTCAGACAGAAATTGGTGTCATCTAACCCATGCCCCAAACTCAGAAATGTACTAATTGCAAACCAGGACACAGATGCTCCATGCCCATGTGTATATGTGTGCTGCAAGTGCAGAAGCACAATTACACAAGAAACACAATAATATATCACTGGGCAGACAATTCAGTGGTGTTGTGGCCATGAGGTGGTGGCCATTTTTAGTGAAGGTCATGACAGGGTCTAAAGGTCTGGGCATAGGGCTGGCTCCAGGTTTGAGCAAACCCTTGGCATAGTGCCCCCAACCCACTGCATTCTAGCAGGCTTAGCTGGTGATAGTGGTAGCAGTGGTGATCACAATGGGAGCTGGCATTTTAATTCCCCAGCTATTAGCAGGTGACTAACAGTGCTTGGTGCTACAACCACACCTGCCCAGTCCTTGCATTACTTGTACAATGCATTCAGGGAATGCAGGAACCAGGTCATGGCTAGGCCTGAAACAGCAGAGCTATTTTGGATGGAATCAAATGGTTTTGTGGTTCACTCTGAAATGTACGTGCTGTATAAGAGAAAGAAAGAAAGAAAGAAAGAAAGAAAGAAAAATAAATAAATAAAGAAAGAAAGAAAGAAAGAAAGAGAAGTATGAGTTGGAAATCCAGTTCTGGAGGATGCAGAGCCAGGCTCATCTGAACAACAGCTTTGTCCTTTGCCAGGATCCATTCCTCACAATCATTTCAAGTAGCAAAACATTATTGAAAATGTTGTGTAAGCAAATCACTCCAAATGAGCTTCCTGCCTAAACGGCTACTGATAAAGCAAAATCAATCAATCTGAGTGTTCTGTTTGGTTTCATTGAGCTAAATGGTGTTATAGAGGTTAACAATTTGATGATTATGGAGGAGGAAAGAATGAGAGGGTGACAGTAGTCTTAGGCAGGAGAAGGCAGGCAGGAATCCCAGTGCAAACCTAATAAAAGATATGTTCTGAACTTCAGTGGGGAGAGAACTTAAACTGATCCTGGGCATTGCGGTGGGGAAAGAATTTGGCATGTGTGTCTTTCTGCAAAATGTTTACTATGTTTATGTACAGTCAGGACTTTCCTGTAATAAGTCATTTTGTGCTGGCACCCACACTACTTTTATCATTATACGAGTACTGGCACCTCATTTGCTTTAACAAAAAGGTAAAGGGACCCCTGACCATTAGGTCCAGTCACAGACGACTCTGGGGTTGCAGCACTCATCTCACTTTACTGGCCAAGGGAGCCAGCGTACAGCTTCCGGGTCATGTGGCCAGCATGACTAAGCCGCTTCTGGCGAACCGGAGCAGTACTTAGTTATCTACTTGGACTTTGACATGCTTTCAAACTGCTAGGTTGCCAGGAGCAGGGACCGAGCAATGGGAGATCACCCCGTAGCGGGGATTCGAACCGCTGACCTTCTGATCGGCAAGTCCTAGGCTCTGTGGTTTAGACCACAGCACCACCCACATCCATGTATAATCATGACACACTGATATAGAGACACTGTCTATACGGCCCATCTACACTATACATTTAAAAGCACTGCCATGCCATACCTACAGGTATCCCAGGGGGAAGAAAGGATATCCCATTTTCTCATATGACAGCATGGTGGCCATTTTGGGTGCCATGATTTTGTGCAATTTCGCAGAGGGATGTCACTCTGAAAAAATGCTCTCCCCTGAAAAAGCATTCAGGGTGGGGCTGTAATCCCACACGGCACTTCCAAAACATGCATTTTTGGGCACCCTGTGAGCACAGCCGTGAAAAAGCTGTGTCTTTGGGGCTCCATTATCGTGTGCAGGAGCATGGGCAGAAAGACAGGCATTCCAATTTGGGGACTCAATAAGTTGGAGGGCATTTCAGTCCGCTTTGAGAAGCCATGGTTTCCTCTGCGTTAAATGTATATAGTGCAAATGGGGCCATTTCAAAGCATTCTGGCAATGCTTAGAACCAATCCCCTTAAAAACAACAACATGCAAAACTTATCTCCCCCAAAAGACAAAAAAGCAGGCCACCTCCAACCTACAAAAGCAAAAACAAAACCCCTTCTCAATTAAAAATAAGTAATTTGGGAGGATCTTCACGGGCACTAATATGGTGTCTGAAGGCACTGTGGTGCCTGTTGGCACTATGTTGAGGACCCCATCATTAGGGGACTATGCATCTTCATGCCACTGAAAGCTTTACTTGCTTGGTTGCTGTAGATCAAATTGCTGTTAAAGGTACAAAAGGAAAGCCATAGCCCTTGTTGTTGCAGTCAGGAGCCTGTGGCTCCACACTATGGTGCTGTAGGGTGATTTCATTCTCTGCTGTGTAGTTGAACTTAACCTCCGCAGTGCATGCATATGTATAGGTGCACACACAAACACACACATTTAGCTTGAAAGCAGCTCAATTAAACTAAAAATGAAATTAAATCCTTGCAGTTTGCCAAACCGTTTGGCTATATTGCTGACTTTCCAAAGTGTGACGAGGCAAAAAATAATAAAATTGTAATGCTGTGAGAGGCAATGTGCTAATTAATAGCAGCCTGAATCACTCCCAGAGGTGCTGTGGGGGAAAAAACACACTTAGAACACTGTGATGCAGAAGGGCGAAAACAAAATCCCCCCCATTTTCCTTGCTAATAGTTGGCAAATTATTTAGAGGCATTCTGTTCAACTATTTGAAAATATTTTAGATACTGGTTTTTGTTTTTAAGGCATGGCACCGCCCCCTCCCACCCCCATTTGGTCCAGCTGAAGTGCTGCTTCTTGGAAGTCTTTGGCAAAGATCTGTTCGAGACTGCCTGCTGGTCACAAGATAATTAGCTCCAGTTGCTTATGCTGGAGTCTGTTAGATGTCACTAGCAGAGAAAATGTGCTTTGTTTTGACAAGTAAGGGGATGGCTTTTCTCCCCCCCCCACCCTTGCATTCATTTCAGCATTAGGAGCATTAAGGAGGATTATCACAGGGGCATTAAAATATGTAATCAATCCTTTTAACAAAGATCATTTTCATTCTGCTTTACTGCCACCCAAATACTAAACACATTTCCTGAGAAGCAAGCCAAATGGATTTCAGGGGAAGTTTTATTTCCTTTCCAGGACATGGCTAATACGTTAAAAACCCAACGTTCCTGGAAAGTGCACAAACACATCCCAGACCCTGACCCAAATCCTCATGTCCTAATCTCAGATGTGTGGCGTGGGAGGGCAGTGATTACCTAGTCAAGAAGAAACCCTTTCCCCATTTTTAGAGAATTTTTTTTTTGTATTTAATGTCTTAGCTGCTTTGCTTAGAAACACACATAGCTGCCTGATATGCATCAGGGGTGCATCAGCAGAACATCTAGCCAGGCACTTGTCTACACCAGTTTTCCTCCTACCTGAAACGTCTGTCTGCCCAAGCATGCATGACCAAAGGGGTGAGGGAATGTTGAAGCTTTAGCCCAAGACATCTGTAGTGGTTCTTCAGGGTTCCAGACAGGAGTCTTTTCTACCCTCCACCTGAAGACGTCAGAGAGTGAACCTAGGATGTTATGCGTGCAAAGCATGTGCTCTGCCACCAAGCTATGTTCCTGCCCTTTGGCTCAACTGACACCTTATTGCTTCATATGCTTTAGTGCCGAGTCCTCACACGTTCCAGTTAAATCCATATTTACTCAAATTAAGCCTTGCTTCTTAGTGAGTGCAATATGGATTTATCGTTCTAACTTTACGAGCCAATACAGCAGCAAATAGGTTATTAGGGTTGTGTTCAATGACTGCTACATCAGCGCCACCTGACCAAGAGGACTCCATGCTAGCAGTTGCTGTACAAGAGGCTGCGGCTACCCAGGCACCGACCAATGTTTCCAGCTACGCGACAGGCGCACAGCACAGTGCTGCTGTACAACAAGGAACCAACCAGGGAGGATGCATGGAAAAGTCGGAGTGGAGGTGGTAGAGCAATAATGGGGGAAGGAGAGATGGAAAATAACGCCAATATATTTCTCATCCAGCAACCAATTGGGCCCCTTTGGTTTCAGATAGTACCGTACATGAGTAGTCAAGTCTAAAAAGCCCTGCACACAAATTTTCACCGTCCTCTAGCAGTTGTGGTGACTCATTTACCAGAAGTAATGTATTGGGCGCTAAAACTCTCAAAGTGTATATTTGATTCTGACCAACTAAGCCTCCTAGACGCAAAAGGCTGCATGCATGCATCTAGATGCACAGAGCATCTGATGGTGGTACAGTATGATGCCATGTGATCCTTGCACCTATACTGTTCTTCCTTACACACTCAGAGGCGCACACTGCCCATCACACTAATGGCCCCTTGCCTAGTGAAAGCAAATACTACATCATGACTGAGCTTTATATTGGTGTTTGCAGTTGTTGTGGCTTTGCAGCTCTCCTGGTTGAAATATTTATCCTCTTGCTTCCTACCGCAAGGATCCTTCCACAGCATATTCTGTAGCTCTGAACTTGATTAAAGCAGTTGCTTTTTCAAAAATATTTTATCCCAGTATGTAACACTGCTAATACCATGTGGACCTTTTTTAAAAAAATAAATAAATAAATCAGGAAGAAAGATGCAAGGTGGGGGCTTAACCTTTCAGGAGCATGAAAACTGGGAAGCTATATCACAGATTACATGCCATAATAGATACCTGGCTAAATCCCTCCAGAGGATTGGTGGGGGGATTTTTGCAAAGTGCAAAGACCATCAAGGTCAAGTGGGTCAAGATTCTATGGAGCTAAAAATAAATTCTGAGCAATCAAATCTCAAAAACCCCTTTTAAAAAAGAAAAAGGAAGAAATGCTGCTGTCTGGTGTTGTAGTTTGGATACAAGAAATATAGAATAGACCTCAAAAACATTTCCTGATGTAAGAGTAAAGTCACTGGAAGCTTTCAGAGGATGAATCTAGTGTGAGATAGGTTTAAAGTTGCATAGCAGGCTCATATCTCCCAAATCTACAAATGATGGCAAACTCCTAAAGTATCTGAACTTTCAGCTGGATTCATAAAATTAAGCTCATTTCAGACACCCAGCTGAACTTTCTCAATGTCTGCAACTGGTCAGAAATCTCTAGGTTCTAATGTTTGACGATGACATAATTGCACGCTGCAGCCTAAAAGCATCTAAGTTCAGAGAGGGCATATTTCAGATGTGTAAAATCTGATTCAAAGCTAGTTTAGTGACATAATATGGTCCAGCAAATGTTTGTGTAAGATCTGGCCATCTCTGTGTTTAAGGAGCTATACCACAAAGCTTGCCCAAAGTGTGTTATAGCCTGCAACCTGCTACGTTTTCTTTTGAGAAACATGGATGAAGATGATGGGTGAAAGTTCAAATGAAAATGTAAGCACCTGCCCCTGGCAGTGAATTCACATTCCAGATGTCTATATTTATTTTAGGAGATATTTGTGCTGGAAGATGTTTGTAAAAGAAGGGCGGCAGCAGGCATTTCCATTGAATGTTACATTCAATGAGCGTACAATCTGTGTACACAAATAGTTGAGCTATTCACTTGCACAATGATTCACATATAATGTTCAATGAGTGTGCAGTCTGTATACTACACAGCAGGCAAGTTGCACAAATCTGTACGAATGGTGGAATGGAAGCACAGTGCTTCATGTTTTCCATTCCTACTCAGACACAGTGGTGGCTCAGGAGGAGCCGAGGTGGCAGTGGTGTACACTCAGTAGTGGTGCTGCACTCATCAGGATAGGGTGGGACAAGGTGGCACCAAGGCCAGGGGAGTTCCAGGTCCATGCACAATTCCACCTCATGCGCATTGAGCCCTGACAGAGTGGTACTCACACCTGGTGAGCTGTTTTTGGCTTGGTGAGTTTAGAACTTGCGCTGCTATGCAAGTAAATCTTAATTCTGACCCCTGCGGATCTCTCTGTGTGATGCGGAATTCTTCCTGCTGTTTTCAGCCAGCAAGATGGGTTGCAAACACTGAGGGAATTGAGTGATTGCTAAGAGCTTGTTTGTTTTAAATTTGCATTTTAGTAAGCTGTCCTGAGGCCTTACTTCCCTGCTTCACATAGGCCTGGTTTCTGCTCTCTCTCTCTCTCTCTCTCTGTGTGTTTGTGAGTGAAGGAGTGTGTCAGAGAGAGAGAGAGAGAGAGAGAGAGAGAGAGAGAGAGAGACACGCAGAGACAGATACAGAGAGACACAGCTAGAGCACCTTTCAATTTCTGTCTGCTCTGGGTGTTAACATGTTTCCCTAGATTGTGTGCAGATATTGTGCCCTTCATCTGGCTATTTCGAAGACTATCTTCATCCTCTGGCTGGTTCTTTTGTCTCTTCAGATTGTGCAGCTGCACTTAACAGTAGCACCTCAAAGAACCTTGAACAGCCTTGAACTGCTGAAGTGGAATTGAAGTGCCCAAGTTCTCTTCTATAGAGCAATGCTGCTATTCTTAATGCAGTCTTGCTTACCATATGCTTGTTGCTTAGCAGTTCCAGGAATAATAACCTGCTCTTTGAATGCCGTGCCTTCTTAATGTGCTCAGAAGTAAATGGAGGCTCAGCTGTGGAATGAATGGGTGTATTTTGTTTTTGTTTTTTTTATAAAATTTTTATTATTTTCCATTAACACAAAAAAGAAACATAACATAAACACCAACATTAACACCATAAAACATTAAACATAGTAAATAAACACAATCAAACAATAACAATAAAAAGAAAAAGAAACTTATACTAACCTTGACCTAACATTTATCTTCATACCTTCCTTGTTTCAATCTTCTCTATTTGGGGGACTTCCCCCATTCCCTCCACTGTCTTCAAAGTCTTATACATCTTCAAGGTAGCTTTATATCTTATTCAATTAACATTTGCCCATATTTTTAATATGCTTAGTTTTACTTAATCCAATAACTATTTAACTGTAAATCTTATCTTAACATCAAATCTTAACACATTTTTAACAAATAGATCATTCGCACCAAAAATTTCCTCTTAACAGTTTTATCTATCATAAATCTACTAAAGCCGATATTCTCTTTAATTCTGCTCAAATGTTCAATTTAACTGATTTAATTAAATAGTCTTTAAATTTTTTCCAGTCCTGTGACACCCTCTCCTCCCTCTGGTCCCGGATCCTGGCGGTCAGTTCTGCGAGTTCCATATAATCCATCATCTTCATCTGCCATTCTTCCACCGTTGGTATCTCTTCACCTTTCCATGTTCTTGCCAATAAGATTCTAGCTGCTGTTGTGGCATACATAAAAAACACTCTATCCTGACTGGGTATCTCTTCATTGGTTATGCTCAGAAGAAATGCCTCTGGTTTCTTACAAAAGGTAACTTTCATTACCTTCTTAAGCTCGTTATAAATCTTATCCCAGAAAGCATTTACCGCTGGGCACAACCACCACATATGAAAAAAGGTACCTTTCACATGTTTACATTTCCAACATACATCTGACATTTTGGTATTCATCTTAGCTATCTTAACTGGTGTCAAATACCATCTATAAACCATTTTCATTATGTTTTCTCTTAAACTATGACAAGCAGTAAATTTGATACCTTTCTGCCACAATCTCTCCCAGTCATCCATCATAATATTATGTCCTACATCTTTCGCCCAATCTATCATTGACGATTTAACCAGTTCATCTTTCGTATGCCACTCTAGCAAAAGATTATACATTTTGGAAAGGTTCTTGAAGTTCGATTCTATCAGTTCTGTTTCCAGTTTTGATTTTTCTACTTGAAAACCAACTTTTTTGTCCATTTTAAATATTTCATATACCTGATGATAGTGCAGCCAGTCGGGGACCTGACTTTTCACCTGATCGTAGCTTTTTAGCTTAAAGGAGTCCCCTTCCTGCTGCAATATGTCCATATATCTTAACCAGTTTGCAGACATGTTCGGTCTCTTATAGGCTTTCGCCTCCACTGGAGAGATCCATCTAGGGGTCTTTCTCTCTCTCTAACAAGTCTTTATATCTAGTCCAGACCTGATACAAGGATTTTCTAACTATATGAGACTTAAAAGTTCTGTGGATCTTAACCTTGTCATACCAAAGGTATGCATGCCAACCAAACATATTATCATGTCCGAATGGGTGTATTTTGACCGCACCCGCCACTCACTCATCACCCTCCCCAAAATGGTGAAGAGTTTGGTTTTTTTATTTTTTATTTTTTAAAAATGCGTAACTTCTACAGCTACATAGGGTCTGCTTCACAAAAACAGATTCCCACATGGAGCAGCATCTGTCTGGGGGAGGGCCATTGAACCACTGAATCATTGAATTGTAGAGTCAGAAAGAACCTTGAGGATCATGCAACCCCCTGCAATGCAGGAAAATGCAGCTGTCCCTTACTGCAATCGAACTTGCAACCTTGGCGTTATCAGCACCATGCTAACCAACTGAGCTATCCAACATCCCTGCCATATCCCAGTAGCAGAGCAAATGCTTTGCATACAGGCTATCCCGGTTTCAACACTTGGCATCTCTAGATAATTCTGAGAATGTCCTTCTTGTACAACCCTGTAGAGCTGTTGCTGTCAGCGGTAGGTCCAGACAAGCAGTGCAGAACTTTCTTTTTCAGTGCAGGGACTGTGAATTAGGCGTTGGAACCAACATGCATGGAGCCAGAGCTGATGGTGAGTGAAGCTACAACTAAAAATGGGCAGGGAGACCCCTTTTCTCTCTCTTTGTGTTATCTGCTTCTCTCTCCCCCACCCCCTTTTCCTCTGTTCTTGGTTACAGATCCCAGCTTCCAGGTTCCTTCTTAGCAAGCAAGGCAGTGGCCATGGAATCTTTTCAGCCCTCTGCCCCTGCTACGGTCCATAGTATTCCTCCTAGATCCTTTCCTCTGGGGTCGCCAGAGCAATGTGGCAACAGAAGCTCCATGTGAACTTTTCAGCTCTCTTCTTCTATATGTGAATCCAGGGTACCAAGTGCGAACAGCAAAATGCATTGCATTGCAAGTCTCGCAAAGAACAGTGATATACAGCAGTTATACACAGCAGAGGGTGGAGCAGTCCTAATATTTTTAATGGATGTGGCACAAAAGCAATGCTAACAGCCTACTTTTCTGGATCACTTACTGAATGCATGTGACTTACAATGCACTCTCTGAGATGTGCAAAGCTACCCACACTTGGAGGACACAGCGTGAGAAGAAATGCGGTGTGCTTTTCTAGGTGTGATCTGATCTGGGTGTGCTTCCTGACTGCAATATGTGCACCAAGACAGCTGCTCAGCCAGAGATGAACAGCTGACCTCCACCAAGGGCAGGCACATTTTGAGACGTTGTTTGCATCCAATCTTATTGGTTTGTTAACTAACCTGGCTTCAAGGGAGGTCAATTCAACAGAAACTTATTTTAGCTATTTTAAATACTGCATTTTTTCATAGTGTGCTAGAGTCACAATGGTGGCCATCTCAAATCAAACTGGTCTGTACAGGTTGGGGATGAATGCAGGGAGGAGGAGCCTGTGGTCCTCCAGATGTGGTTGGACCACATTTCCCATCATCTCTGACAACTTGACAACTGGCCATGCTGGCTGCGGCTTATGGGAGTTAAGAGTCCAATGGCATCTGCAGGGCCACAGGTTCTTGCTCCCTCTAGCAACAAGTATTTTCCTCACTTTTTTAAAAGAAAGAAAGAAAGAAAGAAAGAAAGAAAGAAAGAAGGAAAGAAAGAAAGAAAAAGAAAGGGGCCCAGAATCATGGATATAGTGAAAGTTTGATAGGTTCCTTATATCGCTTTACATAAATATAATTTTTGGGTTTTAAGGTTTGCTCAGTGAGGCATCCACGTTGTCATGAAGCAGATTATGACATGTCAGAATGCATCATATCAGCTGGCGATAACACTATACAGTCATCTGGAAGCATTTGTATTCAGCGAGACCAATCAACTGGGAGCACTGGAGGAAAACCTTACACCATTTGCGAAACCACATATTATCATGGTTCAAATATTCATCCCAAGGAAGCATATGGTACACATTTTATTTTCCACTTCTTACTTCCACCAATTTATAAAATCCTATTTGGCTTGTCCAACTGTGCGGCTACAACAAATACACACATATATATTCTGCATAATCTCTGGGATATTGGATATAAATTACAGAAAGACAATGAACAGAGAGACAAGCAATCCTCCACGGTGTTCATTAATGGTTGCTTGTGACAGACCAATGTCAACCTTAATTTACTAAATTTTCCTGGGGATGGTTCTTGATTATACAGTGAGATTTTTTTTTTAAGGCTGCTGGGGATGTTGTAGCAACAGTGAAATATTCTCTCTCTCTTTTTTTTGTCAAAACTGATGTGAACACACACACACACAGCCTGAATTTAAACAATAGTTGAAATGTGGTCCAGAAAGCAATTATAATTATTGCTATAATATGATAGTGCCACCTAGACTGACCTGTTCCAAAACCCTCCACAGGCTATCCTCAGTGGAATACATCTAGTTCATAAGCTGAATTCCTGAATTAATAATGAAAGAACGTTTTCCTCAGGCTCACAAAGACATCACGGGGATGAGAAAATGAAACAAATAGCTCTTCCCCTTCCCCATCATATGGGTCCTTTTCTTGGCCATGAGAAATGAAGTTATTAGTTCATTATCTATACAGCACATTACAGTGTTAAAAGTTCGACATTACCGTTGAAAGATTGCATACGTTGCTACCAGGATCCCTGACTTCAACAACTAAACCAATTCCTGTGACTATCCATCCATCTGGTTTACTTTCCTACCATCCCTGACTATCTCCCATGCTGGCTGAGACTGGCTAATGCAGAGACCAATAACAGCAAGTGGACACCATATTGGCTACCCGTTTTAATGGATCAGAGTAGCCATTGAAGCTGCATGGTGCTGGGCAAGGCCTCCTCCAGACGTCACAGGTGTGCGACACACCCCTGGGGCCCCCAATCTTCAGCTCAAGGTGGTACCAATGAGTGGGAGAGACGGAGAGGCATCCTTGCTGTTGCACCCATTATGGAGAGGGAACTGCTCAAACTCCTGCTATTTCCCCTTGCATATCGCTTTGCAAGGATGCTTTTGGGTAGAGAAGCGGGTCCTGGGATAACATTATGTAAATAACCACCAAATGTACAATTTGGCTCTGAGAACCTCACAATTGGCACAAAGGCAACAGCACTCCGCTATTGTTTGTTCTAGCAACCTGGTACCTATATACGGAGATTAATGCTTTCTGCCACCTCAGCTGTTCATCTGTATGTATTTAGCTCAGCTGGTAAAGGCAGCAAAATACTATTTTCCCTCGATCTCAAAGAGGAATACTAAAGCATAGTCGATAACAGAGCTAATTTGACCACCATCTCTTTGTTTTTGAGCTAGGAGCAAAATCTAAACTGCTTCTTCCTTCTTACTTTGTGGCTGGCATTTATTATTTTCAGCTGCTAATTCTATTTCTGATTCCATGGGGAAGAGAATCCACACAGCCGGGGAAGAAATAAAAGGAGGGTTTTAAAAAGGGCTTCTTTATCTGCTGAGGGAGCTCTGCTGCTGGGACTATCTGCATCTGTAGGCAAGATTCATTCTTCTCTGGCATATTATTGATTCTGTACCTGTGGATTTCATGCCAAGCCCTCATTCCGACTCTACCCATAACTTTATCTCTGATTTTTTAACAAGCATTACCCCAGACGATTTCTGACCTCCCCTATTGCTACCAATGTTCTCAATGCCATTGTTAATAAGCTTCCGAACTGGTGGATTAGCCCTGAATGTCAAGCACCACAATTAGAATTGCTGATGTTATGCAAAAATAGGGTGGTTTCCCTCCTCAGTTGAAATAACAAGACTGCCTTATTGCCACAGAACTCAGCACTTGGCTTTATTGTATTTGATCATATTTATCATCAAATTTCCTAGCTTAGAGAACCCTGGAGTGCCTATGAGCCAGTACTATCCTGGGCTGATAACCCCCCTCTAAAAGAGATGAAAGCCTTATAGGATGGGGCCCCTGAGAACTGGTCAGGTAGCTGGGAAAGTAGGAGGAAGAAAGCAGGAGAGAGAGACAGAGATGGAGGGAGGTAGCAATAGAGCATAAAGGTAAAGGCCTCAGTGGGGAGTAGTGGTTTCCTTGATCTGTTGTTGGCAGTCACCTGTCTTGAGAGACAATGGAGGGTACCTCTGGAAGGGAAGTCAAACAGCTGCATTACCAGTACGGAAGTGACCTCAATGGGACAAAAGCCTGGAATAACATGACCCCGCTCTTGGCCTTGCTGATGTGGTCCATTTGGCACCAGCTTGGATGCAGGAGCTGCCAGAAGGGGGCGCACATGGCACCATCCAACCACCTTAGGTACTCCACTCTGGATTTTTGTAGGGTTGTAATTTTCTGCACACGTTTTTATTGTTTTATATGATATTGCATATTTTAACTGATGCAGTGAAATGTGGGGCAGAAATATGTACATATATCAGTGATGGCAAACCTCTAGTCTGCAGGCATAATAAACTCACATGGCCGTTTTGGCCAAACCATGCCCACCTTTTCCTGCACCTGACATTGTATCAGTTGTGGAGGCTTTGAGCTATGGTTTGGTGCTGTCTGAATTTGGTGCCTTTTTCTGTCACGGTGCCCTCGTCTGCCGGTAGAAGTGGCCTGCAGGGGATGGGAACCCTTAAGATCCGGTGTGCCATCTGGGTCCTTTCCCCAAACCCTAATCTAAATGAATTATATTGCTACAGCTCTAGTCCCTACCATGCTGAGAGACTGCTCAGTAATCTATGGTTCTGGATTGTGAGTCGAGGAGGCACAGTGAGCCCACTGTTTGAGAGTCTCGGGTGCTGGAGAGGAGCACAGACATTGCCTCATCTGCATATAAGCTACTGAAACTCTACTTGACTTTCAGGCAGACAGAACGCAACTTAAAAGCTAGAGTCTTCAAGATAATATGTTGAGGGGAAAGCCTGTTTGAGTACCACCTGAAAGAGGTTAATCTCTCATAATTTTTGGTCTTTACACATAACCCACTACCACTCAAAAGAACAGTCTGGTGGGCTTAAGCCAGCGGTGGAAGAATTAAGAGGCATTTATGCCGATACAAATCCTTGGACCTTATCTCTAACAATAAAGTGCTTGAATGGGGATTTGAATCAATACATAGTGTGTAGTGTTAGGAGCATCCATACTTACCCCAACACCAAGTGAGGTAGCTGATATGTGGCCCTGGATATTGTAACAGCTACACATGGTTTTTTGTGATCATTTGGGGGTATTAAACGACTTTGCCTTCATTTGGTTTGTCTTGGGGCCAAAATAAATATTATTTTGATGAATCACAATGAAGTGTGGAATGCTGTGTGGGATTTCTCTGGAAACAGGAATAGAAATGCTGTTTGTGCCGTAAGGTAAATGAATCGTTCCTTAGCACATGTGATGGATGGTTCAGGATTTGTATGTGCGTGTAGGGTTACAGAACAGATTGTTTCTAAAAAGAAAAGTTACAGATTCAATCTACAAAGAGAGAGAAGTTGAAATCATTTTGACCAAAAGAAGAAGAAGAAGAAAAACCCTTGGTCCCAACAGAAACTCTTTTGGTTTAAGCAGCATTTGAACTGCTCTGCTTATATTCTTATTACAAATTTCTTCGAACTCACTGCTCCCAACCGATCATGACGGACTCTTAAAAGAGATATAACACCATTTTAACTGGCTTTTCATTTCCAGGTGCTATTGACACACTAGTTGGCCTTTGCTCGACAGATAGAAAGGCTAGAAGTATGTTATTATAAAAAAATCAAAGCTGAAATTATCACAATATTGATCTCAAGCCTCCTAGCATGGACCTTTTAGAAATGCCCAGCACTGGAAGATTTCTAAGTAAATCCTGACAGCTCTCAGCCCTATAAATACCGGTATACGTACCTTTTACATATATTTCTAATTAAGAACAGCAAGATTATATGGTTTTACAATCTCTGCAAGTTTATATCTATAGGAGTGAGGGCTCTAAACTGTGATCGCAAGGTCTGTGTGTTCCTGAGTATTCTTCTGAATTAGGGCTAGGCAAAAATCAGATGTTTCTTCATTCTCTCTCTCTCCCTCCCTCCTCCATGGCAAACAAGAGACTTTATCAGTTAAAGGACATATTCCAGCTGGCAAAAGCACGAGTGTGGAGCAGGGCCATTGAAGGGTATAGCTTGGGAGAGAGCCTAGGCTGGGAAACTCATAAGAACCAAAAAGAGAGGCTGCATTTGGTCCTCAGGCTGCCTTACGTTCTCCACACCTGCTCTGAATGAATGTTCTTGCTGTGTGTGTACAGTGAAGGCGGTGAAGATATACACCACAGGATGGGCATCTGGCAGCTATTGGCTAGTGACTCCCATCAAAAGAGGCAGGCATTCCTGCTGGCCATGGAACATAAAACAATGGTATGCACTCAGGTGCTTTTCTCTCTCTCTCTCTCTCCCTGTTAAATAATTTTATTCAAAGTTTTCAACGTAAGAGACAATAAAAGCCAAACTAATCCAAAAACGAAAAAGATACAGAAAAGCCAAAATGAGAGAGAGAGAGAAACAAAAATAGAAAAGCAAGAGATAGAAGAGAGAGAAAATAGATATAGAAACTCTATAAAAATTGTATCATGTCCTTTATGCATATACAAAAAAGTCGACCTTCCCCAGTCTCACCTGGGAACTTCTGTTTCCCCTCCCCAGCCTCCCACGCGGGGGGGGGGGCTTCTCAGTGCTTTTTTCTGGGGGGACGCAGGGGTATGCATACCCCTAACATTTTGTGTTGCCCCAACTGACGGACAGACAGACTGACATGCCAGCCGTCTCCACAGTGGCAGCTCGGACTGGAGCTCCGTCATTCTCCCCATCGGTGCCCAGGGAGGGGAGTCTGGGGCGGTCGCAGTGGAAGCGACACGGCTGCTTCTTCTCCTCCTCCTCTTGCCGGACTAGAGCCAGCTGGTGAGCACTTTCCCCTCCTTGCTTAAGCCGACCCTGCCATCACCGGGGCCTCCCCGTCCTCTCAGCGCCGCCGTCACCTCGAGTCCCTCATCCAGGGGTTGGGAGGGGGTTGGGGGCAAGGGGGAGGGGGAGCAGCCAAAATGAGTGTACCCCTAAACACTTTTTAAAGAAAAAAGCACTGCCCTTTCTATCCTGTCTCCCATACAGAGCCCCTCATCACCCACCTACCACCTGTCTGTGCATGTCCTCATCAATCCAAGATACAGGACTTCTAGAAGTCAAAAATAAAAACAGCTAAGCTAAGTTAAGCAAAAAATAGTAATAATCCAATTCACCACCTGCCAATTGTACATATAATAATCCTTCAAATTAATCAGAACATACACTACAGGATAATATCTAGCTATATCCTATTCTATCGCTGCTTATCATTCTGTCAGGCATAATTCTTCCCAGGCACCACACACCCATCTTTTTTCCAATCCAGAAGTCCAAAAGTGGTGCTTAAATTTTTGTTCTCTCTTTCTGAAGCTGCCCACGAAGAGTCCCTACAGGGGCTCTGATTTGAGACCTTGGCTCTTACCCAGGGGCTCCACTTGTGAGCATGGAGCTACTCCCCTTTCCATTCATTTCAACCATGAAACTGCAGCATCAGGAGCTATGGCATGTGCATTGAGGCACATGCAAATAATCCGCCTTCCTGACTTTTAAATTATGAAAAATTCCCACATACATAAGTCAGATGCAACCCAAGATGAGGAAGGAGAATGATTCACCCATTACGATTGTCAAGTAAAAGCACATAGCAGCAACTGGCTTCTATCCACTGTAAGAGCGCAGAATACAATACATTACTAGGTTCACTAGAGTGGAGGGCAATGCAGATCAATACTTTCTCCTCTAAGGACTCTCCTTCTTGGCCAGAGGTGCACCTGTAAATGATACTCGCGAAGGCCATATACAGACAACTGGTTTTTAAAATGAGATTCTCCGCACATTGCTTCCCTTAACACATTCCCCCCCCCCCATCATCATACGGACACTTATTGTCTTGACATAAGCACCACACGCACACTGGCCCCTTTTACACTTTTCTTAAGAAAAAGAACAGCAGTTGCTTGCTTCGGAAGTGACTTAAATTAATTAGGTCGAAAGCCTGAAAACAGCAGCCATTTAGTTTACAGTTATGAAACACAGGAATTAGTAAGGTTCTAAACTACTGTTAACAAAGTAGCAGTGAATATAGCTGTTGGATTGGCTTCTATTCCTTATTCCACTATGAAGCTTAGGGGCTTGCCGCTGTCACTCAAACTAATCTACCGCAAAGGGTTGTTGTTGTTGTGAGGATAAAAGAGGGAGTGTGTCACCCCGAGCTTCTTCATGCATAACCATGGCAAGCATACTATAAATAACAAGAGATATTAAAGAAAAAGAACAGACCCTGGACTCCCTTTGGCACCATTTGCAACTGGAGAAACACATTTTTTTCCCAGGGAAGGGCAAGCCATTCCTCCCTACACATTGAGGTCCTCATTGCCACACACAATTTTTTTTTTAAAAAAAAATCCCCTCTGATGTTGCTTCCACTACACAACATGAACACGTACTTAAGCCCTCAAGCTGCAGATGCTATTCATGGTTTCAGAAAATGTGCGAAAACCAAAACACACCCCCGGGCAACAAATTGGGTTTAAATCAGGGCACTCTGTGCAAGATTACCATTTAACTATCACATATCTTGTGGGCATCCGTCTGTCTTGAGAGACAATAGAAGAGTGCGCCATTGCAGGTAAAGTCAAAGCATTGGAGAGTTACAGCACCGGCTGTGGCTGTAGAGACCGATATGGGGGAGATATGTTTCAGTGCAGGCAGGGCAGATGAAGGTGTCTAGTTTCGCTGGTGCAGATGCACCATGGCGTTCTTATCTCAGTATACATTTCTCCTCTGGTCGCTGCAGTGAATACACAACCTGTCTGTCTCCAGGCACTTCGGTTGTCTGCAACAGCTTCCCACATGGCAGGGTTAATGTTGCCAGGCTTCATGTCACATTTGCAGACATCTTTATAACACAGAGTTGGTCTGCCAACAGGCCTGGTGCCTGAAGCCAGCTCCTGCAGATGCCCAGCTGATTGCCAGACAATGTGCCAATGACTATTAGCTAAAGCTGTGTCAGAGCATTCAACTTGCTGCAACGCTTGCAAAATGTACGAAAGCATGAAGAAAACCTTTGAACCAACAGTTGAAAAGAACTGCACCACTGAAAAGCTTGTCTGGAGAGTACAGTCAAACTTAACAGAGAAATATGAAAAACAGAACAAAAAAGAAAATAAGGCAAGCTGCTTATGTATGATAATGTTTCAAACCCTAGGCAGGTATTCTCCTCAACATGCAATGGATACTAATTTGCTGGGATGCAGGGCACATATACAAGCCCTGCCACACTGTGCCCCCGTTATGTGGTGGGGCTCTTCAGATCTCCGTGCAACTAATCTGAGGATCTGAAGAGGGTTTCTAGGGGTTCAGTTGAACATGCTTAGACACCTCCCATCTTACAATTATGGGAAGATTTCTAAGTGTAGTCAATAGAACGTGCTTAGAAACTCTCTCCAGGTCTGCACAAACAGAGGCAGCTTTAGGGGAGCGCCATTTGTTTAGTCACACTGGGCACACAGTGGGTTCAGCAACTATGTTGTAGAATGGAAGTCAAGAGGCAGGGGGGCACACAATTTTGCTGTTGCATAGGACACTGCTGAAATGTGAGACCCCAAGGTCTGCCACTTACACTTTGGAGACACTGGGGTGCACAGTGGCTTACATGCACATCCCCGCCCCATCCATGTTTTTAGTGACTCTTTAAAAAAAGGTGAATCTCGATTCCCATTTTAATGTTCTTACTGGCTTTAAAAAAAATTGGGCAAATTGATTGTGGACAGGTCTACCAATCTATTAGCCATGACAGCTACAGGTTCAGAGGCGTTGTGCCTCCGAGATCCCATTCCCACAAACAGAAGATGAGTTGTCAGAATGCTGGTGGGTCAGGGGAAAAAGTTCAAGCTGTGCCTTCTCCCTGTTCTGCAATAGATTTCTTCATGTAGGAATGTTTTGCACGGTAGATCATTCCATAATCTGAGTCCCACCTCCAGTCTGAGGACCATCCAGACACAGGATTGTCACATCACCTGATTTTTTTTTGATAAGCAGTAGATGCTGAGGATAAAGACTGTGAGCTTCCACAGCTGGTTGCTCTTGGAAGCAGAATGCGGAATGAAGTGGCCTAATAGCAAGGCCGTCTTTATAGTGTTGCTGCTGCTGTTCCTTGGCCGTCCAGTGCCATGTTAAACATTGGTTTACAGTGGACACAAATATTTATAATGCTATTCCTAGAACGAAGTGACACGTTGGGGCTCCCAACAGATCGCCGTAGGATCTGCCTAATGTTGATACATGACAGGTGACCCCAATGAGACTAGCTGAGTTGAGGCTATGTGATTTGCTTCCTGACACATGGAGCTGAGGTGCACAGACGATTTGTAAAGGTGAAGTTGAAGCAAAGTGACGGACTGCATTCTAATACGCTTTGATCCACTGCAAAAGCAGTTGACGTGCCTAGCCCCAGGTGCCCATCCTTCTTCTGGCCCGTCCAGGGAAAGTAAAGAGTTACAATATGTCATGTTCCATTACCACTTCCATCACAAGGCAGTGATCTGCAGCAGCAGAAGTAAGAGATATGATGAAGGGGGGAGCCTTGGAAAGAATAATGTGATCAGTGAGCGGAAAAAAACCCATAGTCTGTGACTATAATACTTACCATGGAGTGAGTCCCACACTGAACTCAATGGGACTTAACTTCTGAGCAGACACATTGCCCTGTATAAATATTTGCCAGCCTTCTCCAACATAGTGGCCTCCAGGTGTTTGGGACTACAATTCCCAATAGCCCCAGCCACCATGGCCCAATGACCAGGGATGATGTTCCCAGTTTGGTGAAGGCTAGTACTTGGCCATTTTGAAAATGAATTCACCATTGCTGGAACCAAGTGCGTGAAATCAGCTTCATTCTGAATTTATGTGCAAGTGCTCTGGGAAAAGCAGGGCTGTTGGCATGATGCATAAATATTTATTTCTCTCTGCAAATTTCCTGCCTAGTTTTGATAACAGCAAACAAGAAGGAGCTGTTGTATGTGTTTTCTGCCAACACTTCCTAGGAACTGTTCCAGTAGCTGGACTTCAGAATGACAAGGTTCACTATTAATCCTTTCACCCCACACTTATTTTTGTCTACGCAGCAGTAGGTGATAAAGGAACTCCTTCTGTTGATGAGACTGCTCAGAGATGCCCCAGACACGTTGCTTCTGTTTTTAAAATGCAGGCAATTTATTTTAGGTGTCGTTGGGCTTCTGTTGGCACCATCTTGCATGATGTCCCCAATTTCTTCAATTACGTTTGCTGCTCCACCTACTCTTTGTCACGTGCCATCAAACTACATTACAGACAGGGCTGCTTATGGCCAGCAAGTCAAGCAATGAAACTATACTATGTAGCATTTTGATAAATCCAGACACAGCATTCTTGTGTGGCAAGGCAGCGGCTGGATTCAGATGGTTGACTGTTTGAAATATTAGCTGCCTCAAGGTTGTATGATTCCCTTTCCCACTTCTAGGGAGTGGAGAAGATGAGAAACTTCCATTCACAGTTTTGCCGCAAGCAGGATTTTGATGTTTCCTCCAAAGATGGAAAACTATGGTTTGGGATCCTCAACTGCCAGAAAGGCTTGCAGCAGATTATGGCTATGAGCACAATTTGCTGATGAAATGTTTAAAAAGAAGAGACACTTAGGCAGTATAGCATCTGAGATACAGGGGTACATGTATGGACACATGCAAATATTTTCTCTGGTTTGGGGATATTCTAGAATTAGGGGTGGCAAATTTTGAAATATAGGATGCAATCCCACTCGTTTTACTACTTCAGCATGGGATTAGAAAATGGAGGGGGAAGATGCATACCCTCTTAGCCAGCCCAATAAATGATGGACACAAATGCTTTCTAGAAAATACCTTGGACCTAGCTTTCAAGGGGATGACCTGGAAAACTGAAATTTTGTCCCTGGTGTGAATGCAGGGCTCCATATGAAACAGCAACTCGTTTCAAGGTTTTATAATTCACATGCTGCTTCGCCTGCATTCAGAAGTGGCATAGCAGTGTGGCATAACATCAGGCAATTGGCCACTGGCGCACGAATACTTACACAGGTCACCGAGTCATGCAGAACTTTGCAGAAGCTATGTGCTTGAGTCTCAGACTTTACTTCCAAGACTAGAAGAACACAGCACATAATGTGTGGGGTGGGTGGGGAAATCAAAGGTAAGAACTCTGCTAAGGTTGGAAGAATGGAGAAGCACCAGGAGATGTCAGGCATCCCATGCAAGGCTCCTGGACTGCAGGTTGCCCACCTGTGACTAAAGGTGCTTTCAGGGCACAGCCAGTTGTCTGGGTGGGGAGAACAGAACTGTATCTGACACATAATAGTGATAATTGTGGGCAGCCTCACTAAAGACTAAAATAGAGAGCTGATAATGGCATGGAGCACAAAAAAGGAGGGTGTGAAGAACTCAAAGAAGCTGATTAAATTTTAAAGACTTGGTGACAATTCTGCTTGACATTTGTCTTCCTTTATCGTTCACCCGTACGCTTTGTACTAAGCACTACGCTTCTACTTATCAAAACCTATAATGCCAAATATGTGTAAAGACTAGCAAAGGTCTAGCAAATCATGTCCCTGACACAGCAGGAACAATCCAACCGAGTGCGCACACAGCTGCTGACCTGCATGGACCAAGCTCTTTTTCAAAAATCCCACTGTTTGAAGAGAAAAAGCTTGGAAGGGAAGACTGGAGCCAGCCTTCCTGTTAGGTTTCTGTGGCCCACAGCTTCCTGCCACAGTGTGGATCCGATGCTACAGAGGCACAATATCCGACGAGGAAGAGTACAGGCTCCCCACAAGAGAGTTCAGTTTTCCCTCTCAGCCTTTGAGCAGTTTTGAACACTGATTGATGGGCCGAAATCATACACAGTATATGTAGCATATGAAGGCACAAAGCCTCTCACGTTACAGAACAGCTAGACACTGAGGATGCAGAAAAGCACAGGTTTCCTTAGGGTGGCTGACTACACATTACTTCTCTCCCCCTGGTTTCTTAAGTTTATATTTTCAGTTTCTAAAAATACTTATAGACAAACAATCCCCATATACTTCCACCCCCACAAAAGAAACATTCCATGCATAGACATGTAAATAATACAGCCAAATATTAAGTTTGCAAATTGTTTATACTTGATTGCATCAGTTGGGTGTTTTCTACTCTCCGTCTTGACAGATCGTCCTAGGGTGAGCCATGGGAAGCCCGTGGTGAGTTGACAACTTTGTCCTTTCCTGTGTACTGAATAAACATGTGCCAAACAGTTTCAAAATCATCTTTGGTCTTTGTGTTCCTGAGCACTCTAAGATGCTTATTTGTTTTTACATTAGGGCTATCTTCCATACTCTATCTCACCATGCCTCTAGAGTTATGTAAGTTATTAGCTGTTTTCCTACATTGTGTTATTGTATTTCTCGCTGCAGACGTGAAAAAGATTAGTAAGTCCTTAAACAGTGAATTTGGCTCAGGATCGCAATACCTCATGGACCGCCTGTCTCCATATGAATCTACACGGACCCTGAGATTACCTTCTGAGCCCTTCTTTGTGTGCTTCCTCCACGAGAGGTCCAGAGGGTGGCAACATGAGAACAGGCCTTTTCTGCAGTGGCTCCCCATTTGTGGAATGCTCTCCCCAGAGAGGTTTGGCTGGCACCTTCATTATACACCTTTCGATGCCAGGCAAAGACATTCCTCTTTAACCAGGCCTTCACCCAGTGTCCTTTTAAAATGTGTTGTGGAAAAGGGTGATTATTGGGTTGTTCTTGTTCTTGTTTTTATTATGTATCTTGTGATTTTATGTTGTGAACCACCCTGAAACCTGCGGGTATTGGGCAGAATACAAACTGAATTAATTTGTTGTCGTCGTCTTAAAAGCAGATTTAAGGAAGCTAGCCTCAGACCAGGTTGAATCGTCTGTCCTGTAATACTGGGAGGAACTTCTTCAAATACAGTTTTCTAAAATTAATTGTACAGGTTTGCATCCCCATCACATATAGAAATATGAAACGAATTGTTGGTAATGCACTCCAACATAAAGTACTGAGGTGAGCTATTATTAACCTGTGGCATTTATTGGTTGTGTAGTGCCATCTGTGAATTGTTTTGAAACTATTTTCTCTCAGTTTAGCCGAGACTGTTTTAAAAGGTTCCTCAAGTCCATGTTACAAATTTAATAGTGTAGATCCAACTCCCGTATAGATTTTAATGAGTTTAGATCCCCTGTCATCATTACTTCTTGAGGTCTTTGATGCTAGACCAAGATCATTTCAGTATGTCCAAAGCTAATAGCATGGGCGGGCTGAAGAGGAGAGAGCGAAAGGGAGGGTGTACAACAGCCAGCGTTCTAAAGAAGATTTATGTCTTTCCAGTTAAGCAAGAACCAGCCAACCGACAATAACAGTCATGGCCATAATGTTTCTCCAGCATGAAACAACTCAAACTACCTCTCAGGTCCGTGCTCTGAAAGAGTGAGACAGAGTAGAAAGAAAAAAAACTAGGCCTGTGCATTATGTAATGTGTGCAACCCAGAGAAAAGGCACAAGGGTTTAACGCCAGCTGGTTCAGAGTCTGAGGGGACCGTCTTTCTGCTTTCAGAACAAATAGGCTGTCACTGCAAGGAATTGATTTGCTCTATGTAGGGACTTGCATCTTTTGGTGAAAATGAGTAATCTGTTTCAAGCAGTCGAAGCATGTCCGTTGTCATGATTACCTCCCAGGAGTGCCTCCGTGCTGGCGAGATTTGTCAGATCCGAGTAAAATTTCTATTTATATTTTTGAAAAATAAAGTTTTAATATTGCAAAATAAATAAATAAATAAATAAATAAATAAATAAAGGGATGCTTGTAAGACAATGAAAAATGTGTGGTATAATGTAACAGGGTCAAACACACTAAACACAGAGGGTGTTAAACAAAAATCTTCTGGGAAGAGTTGTTGGATCAAGGGGTTGAGGCTGGGTTTCTGCATTGCTGGGTGTTTGCTAAGGCCTTTCAACTGAATATGATGGATAGAGCCAGTTTTCTTTTCGAATAACATGTTTCACCTACAGTGCTGGGAACTCATTCAAAAAAAAGAGGAAAGAATGCAGGTCAGGGAAGGGTAAAAATAATAGGTAAGAAAAACTGAAAAGTCTAAGTTTCACTCATGAATATATCCTCTTACTTGTGAGTCTTACACTGTGAAATAGCAATCACTAACCCATTCACAGTGGGGGGGGGTTAGATTTAGTTTCCCCTTTCCCCCCTACATGTCTTCTTTCAGGATCTCCCCTGTTTTGCATTATATAATGATCACCTGTCCCTCACTTGGGGCACTTACCTAGCACTGCTTCCTAATAAAGTATGAAGTGGCTTTGACAGTGCGATCCTATAGATTATTTCAAAGCAAGTCCCACTGAGTTTAATGGGACCTATTCCCAAGTGAGTGGGCATAGCGCTGTAGCCTAAGGGCTATTTGGCACATGAAGAGGCTAACACAGGGGTTGCATTGAGAGCACATTTAGCAGGAACCGGCAGTCTTTCATGGATTCCTGATGAGTGTACTGTACAATGCACATTACAAATATGTGTTTGTTGCATTAACACTTTTACAATTTGAGTAAACACATAAAGCAACACAGGTGTAAGGGATAACCAGCCTCATATTACCAACATGCTTAAGTCTAATGAATGAATGAAGGGTCTAATACAGGGGTAGGCAACCTAAGGCCCGTGGGCCGGATGCGGCCCAATCGCCTTCTCAATCCAGCCCACGGATGGTCCAGGAATCAGAGTGTTTTTACATGAGTAGAATGTGTCCTTTTCTTTAAAAGGCATCTTTGGGTTATTTGTGGGGCCTGCCTGGTGTTTTTACATGAGTAGAATGTGTGCTTTTATTTAAAATGCATCTCTGGGTTATTTGTGGGGGACAATAATTCATTCATTTTCCCCCTCAAAAAATATAGTCCGGCCTACCACATGGTCTGAGGGATGGTGGACCGGCCCATGGCTGAAAAGGGTTGCTTACCCCTGGTCTAATACCATAGAGTATGCTGCCCTGCCAGGCTTAGTGATGTCATTTCCCTTACCTTGGGAGGAAATAAGTAATCCAGCCTATTGTCCCTACTCCCTTCACCCTGTCCACCTGAGAAACCCAGCCTGAGAGGAGGTTTGAGTTGGTTGCCTCAGCTCAGTCACATGGCTCTCACCAGCCATTCCAATGTTCCTATATTAATAATTTAGGAACTTTCACAACTTTGGAACTAAACTAAGTTTTACTGCCTGTGCAACTTTTCTGAGTGATCTATGGAAAAGCACTTTCTCATTTGTGAAACAGTAAATAGCATGCCCATCGCAAATTCATTTTATATATTTATTTCTTTAAAAAAAACACCACACAGGCACATAGGATTTCAGCCTACTTAAGAATCTTCTCTCCAAGGAATGGGATAGGATGAAGGCTCATGTCTTCCCTTGTGTGTATAAACCCCTGATGCTAAAGGAAGAATTCCAGGAAGACAATGAGAAGAATCTCATTAGCTTGAACTTACTCCTCACTGCCACCCAAGCGTGTGGTATTAAAAACATACTGCATCTCTGGAGTATGATCCATTTGAACAGCAGACATTTCTTGCAAAAAATCCCCCTACAAAAGCTTCCCCTTTTTAAACCCTGACTAAAACAAAGCGGACCTCCACCTACATTAAAAGTATGTGTGCTGTGGGATCTGTGAAGTGTATAAGGAGGGTAGCTGCTTTCCACATCAATGGCGCGGCATCACTAGGCTACATGCTCACCCATTGTGCAAACAACAACATCTGAGAGCCCTAGTGTTAAACTACATTTCTTTCCATTCATTCTTTGCTAGCATTTCCTTTCTCCTCCTCCCTGTTCTGTGACACTCTTCTCACGTTACACCAGTGATGTGGGAGATGTCATATTGATGGGGAACCCTGTGGTCCTTCAGATGCTTTTGGATTCTCATCAACCCCCACTTAGCATGGCCAAAAATATCTCGAGAGTCACAAGCTCCCCATCCCTGAGCCTACTTCCCATGCTGCTGTGGTAATACATGAAGTCCATACTGCAACCATTCCTCATCCTAGCACCACACCGCCAGAAACTGAGTTAAGAGGGACATGGGGATGGAATACAGAGGGTGTTTGGATGCTATGATATTGTCTATCCCCTCCCTTAAAGCTTAGATTCTGAGTAATTTTTTTCTGTGAACTGAGAGTTTGGGGGCGGGGGGGGCAGATTAAAAATTGCCGCACAAATATGAAACTTCCTTCCCCTGGAAAATCACCAGAATTCAAAGCTTGAGATTTTATTGTATTTTACTGAAGAATTGTACAACCTTCCACTAGTGCCCAATTGAACGGATTCCCTGTGCATTGAGCTGTCTTACATCACCACCCCTGCTTTCCTTCTTGAGTGCTTTGGGCAGCAGATTTATACCTCCTTGGACTGGGGCTCTAGCCCCTGAGGACACTTTCTCATTTGTGACACAGTAAATAGCATGCCCATCTCTCAGGAATGCATTAAATTCCTGAGAACTACCTTTATGCCTATTAATCAAATCAGTTAATTTATCCTTTTCTGCCAACTCCAAAAACTTCATCAGTCATTTCCTTATAGACGGAACTTGTGGATTTTTCCACTTGGGATGCCACACTATTTTCTGCTACTATTAAAGATTTCACTTAGTTTGGAATAGCCTCTCAATCCAATTAAACAAATTCAACATTGGACTACGTCCCAATATAATTCCTCTGATTTCTATTATGGTATTGCCTCCAAAAAATCAGGTGCCATTTGACACTCTGACACGTTTAGTAAATGTATATTTATAGCCAAACACTTTCGATATTTGAAACAACTGTCTGAGTATCTTCATAACTACCACAATAACAATTTGCATCATTTATTTTTATATGCTCAACGACAACCAAGGATATTTCATTTATGTTCAATGATAATAAAACCAAGTTCTCTTCCACACTTTTCTCTAATCACAGAGCCTCTCGTCCCTAAATCACTAAGTATTTTGTAAACCCTGCCCCCCCCCCCAGTATGTCCTTTATGAAATTATTTGATGCTATCTTTTTCCAGGGTTACAACTGCCTTTATGGTAATGTGAGACCAAATAGCTCGGATCAAAGTACAAAGAGCAGAGGATGAAAAGCAAGTACTGGAAATTCATAAAGGCACTACTTAAACTAGAATGACGGGGGGAGGGTATGCATTCCTTTATTTATTTTTCTTGGCATAAGGAAATAATTCAGTTTTGTATTGGAATTTGTATAAATAAAGAGGATTTACTGGTGTAACAAGGTAAAAGGTTATGCAGACCCACATACATAACTAGGAATTTTATGTTTATCTGCATGTCCTGCGTGACACGATATGTCATATGTTGTTGTTCATCTGAGGTTGTATTTACCTAATTTTAAGACCTGCAAAGGAACAGATGGTTGTTATTATGCATTCATTTGTAAAACGACAGAATTCAAAGAAGGTACACTTTCTTGAGAGCCAGTGTGTTGTAGTGGTTAGGAGCGGTAGACTCGTAATCTGGTGAACCAGGTTCAACCCTCTACATGCAACTGCTGGGTGACCTTGGGCTAGTCACACTTCTTTGAAGTCTCTCAGCCCCACTCACCTCACAGAGTGTTTGTTGTAGGGAAGGAAGGGAAAGGAAAATGTTAGCCGCTTTGAGACTCCTTCGGGTAGTGATAAAGCAGGATATCAAATCCAAAATCTTCCTCCCCCTCCCCCTCCCCCTCCTCTTCTTCTTCTTTTCCCCCATAACCTGGTACATCAAAATTCCCTGCCCTATTTGTTGGCAGAGAAATTGCAAGTAAATTTTCACTGAATTATCCCAAGGAGAGGAGAAATTCTCCAACAGTTTAACCAGGATGAATCTTGCCAACGGCAGTGGCAGAAGCACAGCTTCCCCACTTCTGTTTTTGGTGCTACTGCAAGTGAACAGCATTAACTGTGTTGGCAGTCTAGGTAACATTTTGCATATCCCATGATGCAATGGATGCCATCATTCTGGGGCATTCCAAAGGGAAGTGGCTGCTACCACAGAAAGGTAAAGGAAGGAGAATGGTCTGCAAAATGGCCCCTTTTTACCGTGTGGGGTGTGTGTGTATGCAGAGATAGAAACTAAGAAAAATCCCAGTAACTTTCTCAGAAAGAAGATTTCTTTGGAGAATTTTCATCTCAGCTCTAGTAACGACGAAAGAGGAATCTAATTTTTAAAAACTGTATGCGTGTGTATATAGGATTTTTAAATCCCTGAAACATAGTGACATGCTTTCAAGATGTCCCTAAGGAAGATCAAAAGGGTGCATATAACTCAACAAAGCATTTGATGCCATTTCAGGTCTGCACAAGCTTCTACCAAGAGATCAACACTCAATTCCCACTTGCTCTCCGTGACCTCAGTGTGCTTTGAACTGATGAAATGCAAGCAATGGTTTCCCCAGCAGAAGCCACAAGGTAAATGTAACAAGTAATCAATCTTCTGAACAGCAATCAGGCAACCACTTAACAAACACGCTACACAAACATAATAATTAATCTGAGCGCTGACCTGAATAGCAATTAATATAATCAGCCTCAATTGGCATGCTCATTGTACACTGGTTTTTGTTTCCTAACTTGTCAAAGTTAGGACGTTATGCTCCATATAAATATGCTGGCTGGCACTGGGGAATGCTAATTTCAGGTGGAGGAGGTGACACCAATGTACAAACAGCACGGGGCGCTCACGCTTTTGTGTTCAGAGTGAAGCGAAACACGGTGTCGGTGTCAAAGTAGAACAAAAAGGACAAGTGCTCTCTCCAACTAAAAGGGGGGAAATGTAGACTCCTAACCACAAATGACAGACAGAGCCTTGTGGCCTGTGAATATTAAATGAGACAAATAGTGGGGGAAAGCTATTACTGTGGCCTCAGGTTCAGCACCAACTGATACGCTTGTCTTTTTCCTTTTCTTTAATTAAAGGCACAGGGCCACATACGGAACCAAGAGGCTTAACATTCACCTAGTGCGGAATTGAAGCACATGGGTTTAACCACAATTGAAGAACATGGGAAAACATAAAGAATGGTTCTCCAGAATGTGGGGGGAGACCACTTTATGTATACCAATTGCCCACTCCCACCATGGAGAGATTAAATCAGTGATTCTTCTGCCTCTGGACCACAGAATTTAAACTTTCAGGTTTCTTGTGTAGGCAGGCTTCAAAACTGGAATTCATCGCAGAGCCCTTGTTTCTTTTGGTTCCGCATTTCAACATTTGGAGGTGCAAATCTCAAAGTCCCTCGCCTTAGTCCCAGTGGAAGCAGATGGTATTTCAAAGTGGATAGGCAGTCCCCTAGGGATCCTGGCAAAAAGCTGACAAATCTTGAGACTTTTGGTGGGGGGGGGGAAGGGAGTTTTTCATAAGAAATATGTTTTAAACAAATTCTGTGGTGTTGCTTTTTTAAAAATTCAAGAGCCCAGTACAACCACCCCTTCCTCCCTGCAAATATCTGGTGTTTAATGAGCTTGGCATTAGCCCATGTATGTGTCCTTAAGTGCAGGTTGTTGTTTTATAACACAAATTGCTGGTGCAGGGTCCCCAACATGGAGCAAGACCCAAGAAGTGGTGGTGGTCGGGTGTTTAGAGGGTTTTCAGCCTTTGCTCCCTGCTTCAGTCCCAATCTGGTCCGCTGACCCAGGGCCTGCAATTTCCATAGGGGGAACCAACTGAATCCTGTAGGAGTTATTTTCCTTGTAGAAACCGCCAGCATAGAGTCCTGTGATTTGGAACCATAGTAGGCAACAAAAAGTTGGCACTACTCCTTTCCTGTGGTAGGGAACCAGTCCAGATTGATACCTTCACCATGGCAACTTGCATTTTAAAGCCTTGCACTTAAGGACAAAGATGCAGATCTAATGTTTTCTCTAATTTGGCACTAATAGGACAGGATTGCTCTTGTTCCCATATAAAACACGTTATAAATTGTAGGAGTGAACATGCCATTCTGCCTATGGTACTAAAGCTATTCTTATGGGGCCAATGTTATTCCACCACCCTATCTGTTTACCATTCCTCTCTTAAAAAAAAACTGTGCTAAGAAAACAGCAGTGGATGAGCTTTTCTCTTCTTCCTTAACCAGTTCCAAGACTCCTACAGTCCTATCAAGGGGCAAAATAGATGAAAGAAAAAGAACTGAAGATTTAAGAAGCATAAGGATCTAAGCAGAGGCCAGCAAGCTGACTCAAAGATACAGAGAGCAAGTTCATAGAGATGTCAACAGAAAGTTCAAAAATCTCATAGGTCAGCATTTAACTGGAGCCACAGTGACAAACTGGGCTGGGGGAACTATTGGCTTTTTTTTTGCTCTCTGACATGGAGACAAAACACACAACAAAACACACAACAACAACAACAACAACAACCATGTTTTTTTCAATAGCCCTGTTGCACTTCTTCTCCTGATATAAATGATTTGTTAGGGAAGCCGAGCAGCAGAAAAATCACACAGACAATGCCAGAGCACCCCTTCAAGGCAATTCCGATGCAGCTCGTAGTTCTCATCCCCAATGAAAATGACGGCAAGGTGAAGAGAGAGCAAGAGAGCGAATTTGGCACTTGTCACGGATATATGCGCTGTCAGGTGTACAACCCAAATCCTCACCCCAATTAAGCTTAAATGCTTGGATTTAAACCAATTTAATTTCAATGACTTCGGGAAGACCCAATCTGTTTATGTCCAAGTGCTTCATCTTAACAAGGTTGCAGATCGAGCGGTTTGCTAGCTAGCACTCCTGAGCAAAAAGAAGAAGGCAATTACCCTCCCACATCCATACGCAGAGGATTATACCAGGCAGGTTCTGAATCTCTGTAAAATGCATCATAATACCTTTGGGTTGAAAAACAAGGGTTGGCCAGGTACATACAGTTAGGCTCTGTGCTAATAAGCTACTATTCTATGAATCCAATGCTTCCCAAACTTCTGATACACACTTGTTTTCTGGATTAAAATGGTATTGCTCTATTCTTCTTCTCTTCATCCCCAAAGGCCTAGTCTCTTCTACTGTTTTTGAAGGCCATGCCACAGAGCCCTTTGATGCTATTCAGTGGTATGTAACAAAAATATTAGAAGCGAAGCCTAAAGGAAGTTTCTAAAAATGATCCATAAGAAAGAAAAAATGAAATATAATTTCGGAGTATTCGTCTTAACTGTCGAAATGTCCACATTTTGGCATTAGGAAACAAACATGGGTTTTCACGCTGGCATGGAAATGACATCACTGTCTGTTGCTTTCTCCTATGATGACACAAGTTTTCCAGAAGCATCAATTAGAACATATTAAATTGACATTTCTTGCCATTTTCAGGATTTCTCCTTCAGTGTGAAGAGCAAATGAAATCAACAAATGGAAAACTAAAACAGCCAGCATTTTGTGTTGCCAAATGATTAAGAAAATGCTTCCTTGGTTTGTATGTATCCTGATCTCTTCTGTTATCTCGGAGTGTAGTGGGCGAAGGTGGACAAATATTTGTTATGCAATTCCAGTATTTTGTATGTTCCTTTTCTTGTGAGACCAGAGAATTCAAAGAAAGTCTCCACAAACAAGTGAGGTTCCCATCTTTCTCCCCATTAACTGAATTTGAAAAATCTCCACAAACAACGAGATTACGATTTGGAGAGATGTTTGAGAACACTTCTAGATATGGACATCTTAAGGCAAAGCTGTGTCCTGAAACACTCCACAGGGAACACAGACTCTTCCTGAAGTTTTCCCCTCAGCAAAAATCTCACTGTACACTCCCCAGGCTTGTTCTACACTGTGCTAGAATTTGCAAGAGCTAGATGCATTTGACTCCATGTGTCAACTTGCTGTGTCTCTAAGCCTTGGCCATTGTGGCCGTTTCCATCTTCGCTTACCTCATTTTTTTCTTCCTTGCCTAAAGCAAGATGGTCTGTTGTCTGGTTGCATGCCCCTTACACCTATCCACCCAAAACAGCAGGTCAGGTCATTATACTGGGATAGACAATTGAGCCACATAATCCAATATCATGTGCTCTGACTGACCCAAGACCAAATTAGGTTCCAGGTGAGGAGCGCCTTCAATGTACCCTCCATTTTTCCCCCAACCTTGAAATACTTTGTATAATTGCATTTATAGTCTGCTTCACAATTCTGATACAGCCTACCACAAACCTTTTCCTCTTGTCCCACCCCATAAAAAAAGAAAGTAATAAAGAAAGTAAAATGAGCTTTTAAAAAATGGGAACTTCCCCCACCCCATCTCCCATTTTCCCATAAGGTTAGCACGTTGTCAACTATATTTTTGAAATGTGGTTCCATGCACCCCTGGGGTTTTAAAACGTCTTCATAGTGTTATGTGTTTGTGGCGTGCCAGACTCCCCTAAATTCCTGGATCCAGTAAGTGCTAGAATTTAATCAAGCCTCCTGAACCCATGGATCCGGCAAGGATTAAATTGTAAACCAGGCTGGTTTCCTGATGAGGTAATCGCCTGGAGTGATGAGCCATTAGGAAAACAAAGGGAAGTCAATGGCCCATGAAGAAGGCAAAGGCTCTGTTTGTCAGATGGCAAGTGGGTGGGGCCCCTCCTCCAGCTCCAAAGCCAGAGTTTTTAGAATTGGCTGGGATGTGACCTGAAGGGAAAAGGTTGCAGTTTGGAAAAGACGGCAAGCTGGAGAGGGGGCTGAAGCTTGATGGTTGGCTTCTGCTTGCATCCACGGCTGTGGAGAAACAAGTCTCCCTTGGAGTGTTAATGTTGTGAACCTCTCCAAGCTCAGGTTGTAAATGGTTGATTTACATATAGGTGTAAATCAACCATAAATCAAGACTCCACAGTTTCTGCTGTGCCTCATTTCCAAAAGGAAACATGGACCCTAGGTAAAGTGCCTAGCACCCCTGGAATCGTGCACCACTCAGCAACAACATGTACTGCAGCTTTCAAAAAGTTGCCGTCCAGTTTGGGAGCAGGGGTGGAGCTAATACAATGAATGCACGAGAAGGCTACTGCAATGCTAGCGAGCTCCATTAAAAACAACAAGGCTTACTTTTGAGTAGAAAGGCAAACGATCGCATCATTAATGGTGTCCATTAATGCACACAGGAAGAGAGTGGGAGTAGATTTTCATTTTTCATTACTTGACGTCCCTAGAGCACCTTGAGTAGGCATCATAGCAGCATTAAGCACATCAATTAAGTCGAAAAGTGCTTTGTTAAAGGGTTACAGGAGGCTTCCAAGCTCCTGAACCAAACCTTTTAGTTGTGGCTGTATTAAAATCCCACAAATGCATAAAACATGAACTAGTGAAGCCGTCTGTTTTAATTAACAACTAGTACATATTAAAGGGTGTACTGGCAAAATGCGCCCTTCTTACCTTAAGTGCAGAAAGGCTACACACCTCTGCCAAATATTTATTGCCTTTTTATGCCAGAAAGGATATACTTTCCAACGGGCTTCGAATCAATATGTTATGGCAAGCCTGGAATCTCCTGGGGATCTGACACTATATATGTTCTTTGAAGCTTCCCCAGTTTTAAGAGACAGACGCCCCTCTCTCTTTTGGTTTAGCTTTCAGCCTTCATGTGCTCTTCCATTCTTTCTTTTTTTTAAATAATAATCCTGTTATTTCTAACTATGAGATGCAGAAATATTCTCAGCTTCCCCCCCCCCACCAAATAAGAGATGAACTTTTAGAGAATCAAAAAATCTTTAAGCTTGTGCTGCTTCAGAATATTGATGGGAAATAGAATCACTAAAGGCTTGTGCACATCAAAAACTCACTGAATGGAAAATGAGCACATTGGGATGACCGCTGTCCCTGAAATGCTAGGTTTCAACAGGCAGGGAATTTGTGATGTGGAGAGTATTCAGTCGTACAAGCTCCTCTGCCAGTTTTCCAATGTGGTATAATTCCATCAGGGCTGTGCTTTCTATGAAGAGATGAAAGAATAGCTATTATAATTCCCCCCAGCTTTTAAATTCTGAACAAGCCCCTAACCACTGATGAGATAAACAAAGTGGCTTTTGGCGGATTTGTTTGTCTTTTAATGGTAATTAGTATGAGTTGTGCTGCCTTGCATATGGTTTTTAAACAGTGAATTCTACATTTTTAGACAAAAATAAACAGCGGTGAACAGTAGTAAGGGCAACAAAAGCACAAATTCTTCCAGTCTTGCTCTTTCTATCCCAGATTTGGCTGTTCTCCTGTGCAAGAATGCATTAGCAATTCATCAAAAGAGCAAGTGTCATTATGCACAAGAAACCTAGGGAATTATTTTGCATTTGATTTTCCACTTCTGATAGCATTATTATTGATTTAAATATTCTCCAGCTTGACATAGGTTAGACACAACAGATCACTGTATTTTTGAACTGTCAGTCATAGTAATCCTGGGCTACCCAAACTCGGATGGTTTTAGAAATTGTAACGATGTCAGACGCAGAGGTCAGACTCCCAGCCCAGTAGCTCTCAAACTTCAACAAAAGCCCTCTTACTAAAGCATAACTCCTGAAGTTCCTGGGAAAGCTAATCATAAAATATCTTAATCAATGTACTACATGATGGAAAAGCCAAGGGTGGAAAACAGCTCTGTGTTCTTAATACTGGTAAAAGAATAATGGTGGGGAAATATAATAATATTAATAGATTTGTATTCTTTGTAAACAGAAGTACGCCATATGAGGCACGATCAATACTAAAGTCGTTGACAAAAGCAGTCTCTCTAAATCCACTCAATGCATGTAAAATTGTTTTCATTTTATATAATTTAGCTGAGTGAAGCTATTCACCCTTCTGCTGTCTGTCTGAAATTACTCTAATTTATTCTAATATTTACATTTGCTGGTTAATTGAAAGGCAGTTATTCAGTAAATGGCTTACAATGTAAGCCTGACATCAAACAGTGCCCAAACTGTTAACATTAGCCCAGGGATCCCATTTTGGATTTGGGAGCTCCAGGAGCCCTGGGAAATGTTATTTTTACAGCCTGCTTGATGTCAGGGGAAATTGTGTTCCCCTAGCCTCTGACACCTGGGATGCTGGCAGCTGAAATACTGCCAAACCAGTATTCATTTGAGGTATTAGAGAACAGAAAAAGGGTACAAGGATAGACTTCCACTGCTACCACAGAAGCCGTTGCAGAAGCAGCTGCAGCCACTAGTAAAAAGTGCTTGGGGTTCAAGGGAAGGGTAACGTTTACAGCCAGATTTAGAAACCTTGAGAAGAACAGAACCATTTTTTTCTCTCCAATGTTACTCATAATTACCAGCCACAGTCAATGTTGACGACAAAGATAGATTCAGATTTCCTCCCAATCTTGGAACTCTATAGAGAACGGGGAAACTCCGACTCTCCTTGGCTCCCAAAATTCAGAGGAAGACAGAGTGTGGGGTTGTTGTTGTTGTTTGGATCTGTGATTATTGGGTTCATGTAGAGACCAGTCAAAGCATGCCCTGCCACTCCCTTCTACAGCTCTGGGCTTGCTTTCGTATTATGCAAAATCCTACCCAGCTCCTCAACCTCTCATTTTTGAGACATGGTGTGAGATATAGGATAAGGCACTCCTCTTGAAGGAGGGCATAGGATTGAAATGACCGAAAAGTCTAGGCAAGCCACCAATGCTAAACACAATTTTGTGGACCCCTATGAGTCCTACTGTACTTTTATGTGGAAGGACGCGTGGATCCAGAATTGGCCTCCACAGTCACTTACAGACTCACTGTTAAAACTGTGTTTATGGAAGACAGTCTTACTCGGCCATGAGTGATCACCAAAGAAGAAGAAGAAGACGACTGTTATGCAAAATGACCTCCCTTTTGATAATGGTATAATATTTCCATTTG
This sequence comes from Lacerta agilis, assembly GCF_009819535.1. Lineage (NCBI taxonomy): Eukaryota > Metazoa > Chordata > Lepidosauria > Squamata > Lacertidae > Lacerta > Lacerta agilis. Next base: position 17,268,265 of record NC_046317.1, read on the forward strand.
ATAGATGCTGAGCAGCGAAGATACTTGGAATTTGAGCCATATCAGTTCTGCTACTTTGCGTATCAATAATAAATATTAACATAATAACAAAAAGTTTAATAAATGAAAGCTACATTGTTTGTTGTAACATAACCAGCTCTCAAGCTTAGTTTTCACATTTTGACAGTGGAGGGAAGGCAAAGGGAGTTAACAACAGATCAGTGCTAACATTCTGCTTGCAAGCTTCCCCTTGGCATCTGGTTGGCCAGAATGAGAAGGGTATACTGAAAAATATGACTTTTGATCCCTCTGGCCCAAAAAAGGGCAACTAGGCATTCCATTTTGGCAACTGTAACTCTGGTTTAAGGAGCGATTTGGCACCTAGCTTATATATCTGAGTTTCTAACACTGCTTATGACCTTACGTTTCTTTGGCCGAGGATGTTTCATATTATGATGTGAAACAACTTAGGAGGAAAGTATGCTACTTCCATCGAACCCATTAATTGCAATGCTGGTGTATCTGTGCATCAATGTGAGTCCATTGGCTCACGACTGCAAGAAAGTAAAGGTTTTCTATATATGAATTTAAGGGTCCGCAAAAGATTGGGCCTGTCAGTGAATGCGCACTATAAGAACCTGACTGTTTCCCAAGATGCTACCAGCACATTTCTCTTCCAATAAGGGATGTAATATATCAATTGCTAAAATTGATTTTCCCAGAAAGCTCCTCTCTTACGGACTTTGAAACTGTCCGTGCTGCATTTCATTTACAACATACATTACCAAGGAAGCCTCGCTGCAAGCTTCAGAAAGTTTGGATGCTATTAGAATGCTTTGGGAATACTCACAGTTGCGAAGCCAAGTAAACAAACATTAATAATAACAAAACCTTTGGAAATAAGACACCTTGCTCAATGAAAACCCCTGTTCCATGTGCAGTGGGTTTTTTTTTTCAAACAAACAAACAAACAAGGGAAAATGTTCAAAATTGAAAAACAAATTGCAAATGTATCAAAGCCATGAGAAAAAGGGGCCATTGTCAACTAGAATATTCAGATTGGTCTAAGCAAGCTCTTTGCACCTGTATTAGATTGTATGCATCACTAGAAACTTTTCTGATACCAGTAGGCATTTTTAATGGAAGTTTGCTTTAGGACATGGATCATCCTTGCTGAGAAATGAAATCCGTTCTCTTCAGACTTGAGGGATCTCTTGAAAGGTGAATGTTGAGAGCCTCCGTATATGAATGTTGCCCCCAACGCCAGTTACTGTGCTTGTACAGTACAACCGTGGAGTCCTGGGGCAAGCCAAGTGCCATCAATACTGTTCAGGATAGTGCAGCTTGACAGAGATCTGTTTCTAGGGCGCCCACCTGCAGAGACTCTCTCTAAAATGCTTTACTTACTTTGACAAGTTATAAGCTACCCTTAAGTATTAGGGTTCTTAAGGGAAGTGTACAAAACAAAGCAAGTAATAACATTGCAGGAGCAGCGTACTTTCCTGAATACACTCCACAGGCTGATGTGTTATCATATATTATTTATTATTATTATTAAACCCTGCCCATCTGACTGAGTTGCCTCAGTCACTCTGGGTGGCGTCAATCATATATAAAAACATACTAAAACATTAAACATTAAAAACTTCTCTATACAGGGCTGCCTTCAGATGTCTTCCGAAGGTTGCATAGTTACTGATCTCCTTGAAATATGATGGGAGGGCATTTCACAGGGCAGGCGCCACTACCGAGAAGGCCCTCTGCCTGGTTCCCTGGAACTTCACTTCTCGCAGTGAGGGAACCATCAGAAGGCCCTTGGAGCTTTTATTGGTTTTAATTGCCACTTTATTGTTTCATTTCATTCTGGGACCCTAATAAACCAAATAAACAAATTAATGTCACAGGAACCATTCCATATCTAGCCTTCTTTTCACCACCTGCCTATGACAGCTATGATATGTCCACATAAGGCAGGGATGAAGAACTTGTGGCCATTCAGACATAGTTGGACTCCAACTCCTATCGGCCCCAGACAGCATGGCCGGTGTGGTGCTGGGAGAAGGGAGTCCAACATGCAGAGGATCAGTAGTTATATCCCTGATATAAGGGGATAGTGTGAAGTTTGGTATTTCCTATGAAATAATTCAGGTGGCCACTGGGCTAATTGTAGTCCTTCCTCTACCAATATAATCAAGGTGTGCAATGCTAGAGAGCTTTGACCATCATAAGGAGAAGACAAGTGGCAGATTGGCTCTTTCAATGTCAGCTCTGTTCAATGTGTGAACTCTTAATTGGACAGCCATCACACCTCCATTGCACCATGCACTATAATTAATGCTCTTCCTTTCTTCAGTCTTCAAATTCCTATTCCCAACATTTGTTGCATATGCCGTAATAAGGAACAGGCAACTCTGGGGGTTGTGCCCTCCAGATGTTGTGGAATAGAACTTGCACGAGGCCCAACTAGCGTGGCCTATGGAAAGGAATCATAGGAGCTTTAGTCCAAAACATTGGGGGGCCAGGGCGCACCATGCTGCTTACCTCTGCTTTAATGTAAGAACATAAGAATCACCTTGATGGATCAGAGTAAGTGTTCTTCTAGTCTGGCATTCTGTCGCCCAACAATGATGAACTATAGACCTTGGAAAACTGACCAGCAGGGTATGATGTATAGCTGTGCTCTGTTGTTTAATCAGTGCATAATGTGCTTGCAATATTAAAGCAATGCAAACTACAACCTACCATTTGTTGTATAAACAATGACCTTGTCAAGACAGCAGAGAAAGTTCTGAAGATGTCAAAATCCAGATTTGGAATCACGTAAATATGTTTTGCACTCTGGTTTAAAATAGGCTTTTGTTGTGACCAGACGGTATCTCTGGAGCTGGGTGTCATTAATGCATTCTGTTATATGGTGTGTAATTATAAAACCAAGGAATTTATACTTCACTCATAATTGATTTTGCTTACGAAGTGGGCAATCAATACCTACTATTGAATATAAAATGGTGCAGAAAAAGAAAGAAAATTGCTCTTGATTAACCATTCAAAAGAACCTGATTTTATTCATCATTTTACAAGAACAAAAGTAATTTACAAGAGTCAACCCTCGCCCCCCGCCCAGAGTCCAATTTTATCTTGGGAAAATTTTCCCCTTATAATAAACTAGAGATGTGAAAGCCCAGAAGAAAAACAGGGAAATTGAGGCAAGGATCTGTTCTCCCCCATTTTTGTTTCCCCCTGATCTGTTTCTGAAAATACGGAGGGAGGCTGGCTGATAAATTTGGGGGGGGGGGGGTTGAGGTTTTCGTTTCCTTTTTTTGTTTTGTTTCCCCTGCAAACCAAAAACTTCCATCCTCACATTTCTCTATAGGCAAATTTCTATAGCAGATTCCTCTGATGTTTATTTGCCCTTGTAAGTATTTCTTGACTACTTAGCTACACTCTACCCTTAACACCAAATGTCTGCAGCAGCATCCAAGAGAATTAAAAGAAAGTAGTGTCTGCTAACCATTTAACTTTTTGACACAGGCCATGATACAAAAGTGTTTGCAAGCCACTGTCTGCACACACCGTTGAGTTCGTCTGTATATTCCCCATTCAGTGCCTTCGCATTCCCTCCCTGCAATGAATTACCAGCATTGCTTTTCAAACTTTGCTCATAGTTCACTTTGTTGGATTGCAGCAACAATCTTTTATAATCATTTCTAGTGTAGCCAGGTGAAGGTTTTGAAGGTCGTGCCACAAAGTCTTTTTCCTAAGGAAAAAAAAGTCCTTTGATATTATTTAGTAGCATGCTGTAAAAAATAAAAAAAAATAAAAAATCAGAAGCCTAAAGAAAGTTTCCAAAATGATGAATCAGAGGGAGAAAGACTGTTAAATGAAAAATCCCTTGGAGAATTCATCTTAACTGGCAATATGTCCACACTTTGGCATTAGGAGACAAATGTTTTATTTCTTTCTGCTACAGAAACGACATCACTGTGGAACATCCACAAGAGGTGCAGAGAATGTGCTCAACTTCCTGCTTTACTACATAAAGGAGAAGCACAATGCAAGTTCTAACAATGTCCTTTCTTTTTGCTGGGCAGTTCCAAGCTAGCAATTTAAGTGTAATACTTTCTTGACGCAACATATTTATGAATACCCTGCAGGAGCTGTTTTTAAGACTGCTTTCCAGCCTGCCCTGAAACTGAAATGCGGGACTGTGGGTGATTGACACCCACCCACCCCTCACTCATTTGCTCATTGCTGGGCAAATGGGATGCAGCTGAATTTGGGATCTAAAAGGATTCCTGTGAGCTAATAGTCTACTTGCAAGTAAAGACCTGGTCACGAGTCTACTCACAAGGAAGCCAGGAACTGGGCGTGGCTGAAGAGTAAGGGGTAAAAGGGGAGACGAGTTAAGAAGCCTCTCTTTCCCTGTAGTGGTAGCTTCTGGAGCCCAGGGATAATGAGGATAGAAGGTGTTCTGTTTGGAGAAGAGATTATTTGAAAGGGGACATGCCCCATTTGTACAAAAAGGAAGAAGGAAAGGCTGTATTCTATTGATATAACTGAGGATATTGCATGCTTGTGCACATGGGAATTCAGGGACTCATTAAATGAAAATAAAGTCACCCCCATTATGCTGGTCTGTTTATGGGGCAGCCAGACAATGTAACTGCTCCTGCTGCTATTCCAATACAGAACTCTCCCATCACCTGATACAGACTGATGACGAATCCTACTTGGTGCATTATTAGAGCGGCTAGTAGTAACTCATTAGAAAACAGAGAGATGTCTGTTTAATTACTTGAAAAATGTCTCTGCCACTACCTTTCATGGCACCTGGAGGGGATAAACATGTCCACAGTTTTAATTAATTTTTATTTCTTTCATTGCACCTGTATGGCTGATAGAAATTGAATTCTAATGAAAGCGCAATCAAACACTCCTCCAGGCATCCGAAACATGCTTTGGCAATAACCAGAAAAAAACGAAGCATTTCTCTTGGTTTAATTAAAGGGTTGGAAGGGTATAGTTTTGGGTGGTGGGAGTTGGAAAACACAGCTTTACAATTGTAATTATCCTAACTGAAACCAGGAGGCTAACTCCCTCATCTCTATTCAGAAAAGGGCACATTTCCCCACACATTGTGTGTCCAATTAAGTAAGATAGTAGTGTTTATTTCCGCAGCGTACAGAGTTTAAAAAATGTAGTAAATATTGCTTTCCTAACTGGAGCAAGAGGCGCTTATGGCACACAGCTGGTTCTCAGCTCTTTTGGATGGCTATTATAATCCACATCCATCCATCTATGATTGAGGGGGGACCTGAAGACGAAGCAGTTCTTTATTTTACATTATTCATATACCACACTTCATAATATGTCAGGGGGCAGTTTAGTTAGTAGCTACAAGGGGGTAACCCACATGGTGCAAAAGAGTACCGCAACTATTCACACTATCTGCAATTGCCTTGCTTTCCATTTTCCTTATCATAGTAGTGTGTGTTGCAGATTTACCTATTATCTTCCGCATGTGTGGTCCATGCCATGTAACTAAACAAAAGCTAGCTTTTGGTTCTCTTAACATCCTGATTCTCTGTTCTGAAGCATCCCTTTCATGGACTGCAGGTGACCAGGGTGCAGCAGAATGCTCAAGGTCTGCTGGAGCCAAATGGTCTGTGCCAGCCCCATCCCATAGCCACTCTCTTTCCTGGCTGGGGAATATACAAAAAATATATACACATTTGTATAGAAACATATACAAAAAAAGACTCAGACACGTGAACATCATTCCCTCTATTTCCAAAGTTCACAGGTGAATGGGGATCCTCCACCCCCCAATTATGTGTTATTAAGTTTCAACATTATCAAAACACAATTTTGTCTTTCCTCTTATTTCTATCGACTTCCCACCCCGTTTCCCATGGAGTTGTTGTTTCTCCTCCTTCTGCTGCAACCTAAGTATTAGATCATAACCACAATATTATAATCTAATTACTTCCGTTGCTCATAGCTCAAATCCTGCTCGGGAGTTCATCATACTATAATATTTATTTAAATACAGTGGAACCTCGGGTTACATACCATCCTCCTTACGAACGTTTCGGGTAATGAGCTCCGCTCACCTGGAAGTAGATGCTCCTTGTTGCAAACTTTGCCCCGGGATGCGAGCGGAAGTCGCGCACCAGCAGCACTGCGGCAGCGGGAGGCCCCGTTAGCAAAAGCGTGCCTCATTTTTAAGAACTGTTTCGGGTTAAGAATGGACCTCCGAAATGAATTAGGTTCATAGCCGGAGGTACCACTGTAGTCCGAAAAAGGCATCCATTTTTTCCATTCAAAATTGCACAGCACAAACACACAAGGTATTGGCACGCTCAAGGAATTTCAAAATTTGCAGGAATACATAAAACTCAGAGGACATGTACATGTAACAGCATGGGAAAAGGAGGAGGATGCAGATCTAGAACATATACACAGTTGTCTCTCCTTCAGAAAGGAGGGTAGTTCCAGGATTCTGCTCTGGACAGGAAAAGGGAGTTCTGAAAGGGTGAATCACATCATGGGGCAGCAGAGTCCAAGCAGGTGCAGTGACTCCTCATAATTATGCCACTGTTTCACACCATGCCAAAATCAGGCATGTGTAGAGTTCACCATGCCAAGTGACCTGCAGATCAGATTTTCTGCAGCGAATGGGGGCAGTGGTGTATTGTTGAATTCCAAAATGCAGGAGCTCATCATGGCAGACCCCCTTTAGCCAAGTCTTCAAGTCTGTAGCCACTCTCACAAGGAGAGCTTAAAAATATAGACAGCTATCTACATGAGCCTCTGGGCATATGCATGATTGGATACCCACTCTCCCCAGCACACACACACGTAAACAGTGCATGGATTATGTTGCATTTATAGGATATTGGCCCCATTTTATAGCTGAGTAACACCAAGGCACAAGAACGAGAGACTATCCTGAGATCAATCAGTAAGTCCACAACATAGGACTTCCAAGCAAAACTAGTGGTTTTTAAAAGGGTTTCTCTGAGCATATTCAGAGTGCTTTTCTCTCTCTACTGAGCAATTGCAGGTTCCACACAATCCACACATTCATACACACACAACTGTCCTCTTCATTTTCCTCCCATTCAGCAGCTTTCCATATAAACAGAATGATGATTTATTTTTACAACTCGGTGCCCCTCTTGTCATCTGGGACAGAAAAGCTCTCCATGTCTCCATTCCAATTTGTGCTGAGAATTCACCAGGATTCAGCCAAGGAGTCTGCTTTATGTACTAATGCTAAGTCCTAGAATATGAGGAAAGTTCCTCTAAGAATCAACAGAGTGCCTTTACCCCACCACCGACTAACTGAAGTCTCCTCCCTGCTCCTTCCTTACCGATTTATTATTATTTTATTGGGTTACCTTTGAATGCATTCTTTTCATTATTACATCTGAGAGAATAATACTTTTACTCCCTTCCCCCCCCCAAAAAAAATCCATCCACACATTCCCTTCCCTAATCAGTACACAAGGTGCCTTTTCAACTTACCAGCCAGGTAGTAATTTTCATTTATTAAAACATTCACTTTGGTGCTTATCTTTGGGTATGCAAGGCTGAATGAAAACTTGGCTGTACCAAGAAATCTCTTTCTGCCTTCATCCCCACTCCCTCTCTCTGTACTTTCCTTGCAGTTCCCAGCAGTGAATGTATAAGGAGCATGGAAAAGCCAATAGAAAAAAAGATGTATTTTGCCATGTTAACTCTATCCCTTTTTGAGGCATTTTCATGAACACACAAGGTATAAAGCAGTGTAGAGGAGTCTGGGCTTGCACACAAACCCTACTCACAATGTCCCTGGGAGCCTCTAAGACCTTGGCTTCATGCACACTCCCAATTACTCTGCAGCCAGTTTGCTTCCACCACTGGTTTGGGAAGCAGCAGTACCAAGTTAGGGAACAACTGCCAGCTATGAAGAGTTACAACATACAAACATGGCCCTTTGCACACTGAGTATGAAGATCTAATCGAAGTTTCTGCATGCACCCAGTTAAATGCACTTAGGGTTTCTGATAACACAGAGGTGCTCTTTTTTATATAAAGGAAATTAAATAAATTAATACAATACACATTAAATAATGAATTAATGACATGTGTAAATTATCACTGTCAGATTGTTAAATCCTTAGTTAAAATAATACACGTGCAAATATATACAAATGCATAAATAATATATATTTTAATCAGTATGATCTCACAATCCCTCTACCTTATTGAAAGGTTGGGACTGAAGTTATGCTGCGCACAGTATGGCATACCCTGCAAGTGTCCTGGAAAAACCAGCCCATCTTCTCTCTCTCTCTCCCCCCCCCCTGCCAGGACATCCTCTCCCCCCACCCCATGAGAGCATGGCAACCACGTTTTGGACTTCAACTTCAAATGGCTGTGCTGGAATTGGGAGCTGTAGTCCAAACCATCAGGATAGCACCATGTGGGTGAAGGCTACTTTAGAACAATATGTTCTGCCATCTTATTTACACCTCAGATCAGAAAACTATATGTTTGGTACCAACTTCCCCATAATCTGGATTCCAGTCTACATCCGTATATGCCTCCTTGCCAAAGATTTAATTTATGTTACCTATATATTCATCTTTCACAGTTTAAAAGACTACTGCCGTGGTGCCACACACCCCAACTCTTCTGCTACGGGAGCAAAGCTTAATTTCTCCTAAGGTGGAGCTACCAAGTTCAGAGGAAACCAGGCAGACTTGCAATCTGGGCAGAGGACAGCATCCCTCTATCTTTGGGGGGGGGGGAATGGTGCACTTTCCCCCTCAACTAGGCTGCAGGTGAGACAGCAAACATACAGAAGGCATCAACACTTCCCTCCACATCCAAGTTCATTAGTCAATCTAGTCTGGAAGAAAAAACAAGAACCTTAAGGGAACCAATTTGGCTTATTTTGCCACTCTTGACTTTGGCAGTCCCTGATTTTGAAGAGGCTCACTTTGCCATCATAACAATATTTTAAATTAGTTGATTTGCATGGGAATGAAATACAGCTCCCATTGCGAAACTGGAGACATGTGCAGCCTGGAAGTGTTATCGTTTTATGTCGGCATGGCTGGCTTCAAGACACCCGTTAGATTGATAGAATAATTGCGGGGTGTTTTGTTTAAAGTAGCTCGGTGTTTTAAAAGATGTGAAAATGGACAGCGAGTAGGCAAGGGTTCAGAACTGCAGCCTGTCTTGATAGCTTTGCTTCCTCCTTCACGAGGGATATGCAAAAACAACATGCAGTGGGATTTTGCATATTGCAGGCCTGGCTCTGAACTCCTTAATGAGGCAAAGATGCCACTCATTTCAGTGGGAGTTTGGCTGAAAAATGAGGCAGGAATTGGCCTTCTTCCAATGTTGCATACTGAGAATTTGCAAGATGTGTCTATTTACTCCAGACAAATATGATGAGAGTGGAACTATTACAATATAAATCTCCTAAGAAGGAGTCCCATGAAACCAGTAGAGTTTAATGGAGTGCATACACCACACACCGCTTGAATGTTCAGGTTATTAAAAGTCATTCTGAAACCTAGCAGTTGTGCACAGACTGTTTTTGGAAACGTATCAAGTGTGCATATGAAAGGCAGGGCTGTATTTTAATGCACTTTTTGTGGGGGCTTGTTAAGTATAGTGGGCTTTGGCAATTGGTAAGAACTTATCGGAGAGCCAGCTGCTATTTTTATGCCCTCTTTTGTAATTTGGCATTTTAGCGATGCACTTATGGGGCTATCACCAGCTGTCCTATTTACATCAAGATACATTGGTCCAAAAGGGGCGATTCTCTTTTCATCCTCAGGTTTTTCTACAGCTGTGAAGGCAGTATCCTCAAAAAAAGCAGACAGTTTGACCCTCGGCGTGTGAAATTGTCCTAAAGCAGTGTTTCTCCACAGGCTGCTAACTCAAACAGGATGAGCCAAGAGGGGATTGTGTGTGTGTGTGTGTGTGTGTGTGTGTATAATGAACTAGAGTTCCTGTTTAATCCTTGATAGGTCGATAGCAGAGAAATCTCTGACTTCCATACGTGGCTGTTAGGACAAAGGGGTTGTTATCCACATCTATTCAAGTAAATCTGGGGTCGTAGCGAACAATTTAATAACCGGGGACATTATGTGGATTTGTGAAACTCTCAGAAAGATGTCTGATCCATTAACTGTTGGGAAGGATTACAAAGAAGCCTGTATGTCAGGCATAGGCAAACTTCGCCCTCCAGATGTTTTGGGACTACAACTCCCATGATCCCTACCTAACAGGACCAGTTGTCAGGGATGATGGGAATTGTAGTCCCAAAACATCTGGAGGGCCAAGTTTGCCTATGCCCACTATATGTAGTATAACATGCATGCACATGTACACCATAATCTTTCTGCAGCATTCAGGTGTTATTTTAAAAATAAATAAAGCAATAGCCAGCCAGCTACCATGATAGGCTATGAGAGATGTATGCTAAATTTATCTGGGCCAGAGGTTTCACCCTAATGTTTTCCAATTCCAGCCCATGATGATTCAAAGGGATATGTGCTAAAGTGGTGCAACTGATGCTTTGTGCACCAACATTTACACCATCCTCCTGAACTTGGTCCTCTCTCTTCCCCTGCAACTCTCCAAAACTTTAGAAAGCGTTGTATGCCTACATCCTCCATATATTCGTGTGTGAAGATAACAATAACAGTAATTGTAGCAGTATATTTATTATTATTATTATTATTATTATTATTATTATTATTATTAATAATTATTATTACTATTATTATTATTATTATTATTATTATTATTATTATTTGTACCCCGTCCATCTGGCTAGGTCCCCCAAGCCACTCTGGGCGGCTTCCAACAAATATTAAAATACATTAAAATGTCACAGATTAGAAACTTCCCTAAACAGGATTACAAGGAAGCCTATATGTCAGGCAAACTTGGCCCTCCAGATGTTTTGGGGCTAGCACCGTAGGTAGCACCATAATGGAAATGGCTGTTACAGGATGCATTCACACCCATACTTTGATATCACTGGGGTTTTTTGTTTGTTTTTTGTCTCCAAAGCTGCATCAGTTCTAGACAGAAAGTTCTATGGGCTCTTAAAGCTGAGAAAGCATAATCTTCTGATGATCTACAGAAATGGATAAAAAGCAATATACCATAAATCAGCAACAAACAGTGAGCCATTACTATATTTCAGTCTAATTCACTTCAGGGGGTTCTTGGGAGGCTAAGACTACTTCCTAGAAAAAGGGGGAGGATGCAAATTTAACCATTAAGTGTAATCCTATGCTCCCTCCAGGAGGGCATCCTAGGGGACATAGGATACATCAGATTCCCCCCTTTGGCGCCACAGACATGTTAAGTTACCACGAGCATTGCAGAAGAATCCTTGCCACTGCCTCTACTGTTTTTGCACACCTGATATTGACCAAGACAAAAAGAGGATGTGTCAGGTTGTGGGTGTAATATGGGGACATGCCAGGAGAATCCAAAGCCTTCTCGGGTCTCTGTCAATGTTCCCAAATAAGGAGAGGATGATGCCAGTTCAAGGGATGGCATCAAACACTTCTGTGAATTGGAAATAACGGGAAGGTAAAAGACAGGAGCATGCAAGAACATTCCTCTGACCTCATGTCCACCCTGCAAGCAAGATCCCAGCAAGGCTTTGGATACAGCAGTTGTATTGCCTTCAGACACACTAATCTTAAGACTGTAGCCTAAATACATTTAATCAAACCTGAAATACTTCTCCCTACCCACCAGGCTACATTAGCCCCAATAAGAAACTGCTTTCACCCATACATGCCACCCCATGCACTCCACTCAACATCAGAGGCTTTGCTCCTGGCACCTCTGACAAATGAAAAGTCAGGTGTCCACTAGCAGCAGGGCCTTTTCAGATGTGGCACCAATACTACACTATGTAATCATTCATTCATTCATACGTACATTTTACCGCCCCGTACCCACAGGTCTCATGGCAGTTCGCAAGATAAAATCACAATATAAAGACACTAAATACATAATAAAAATAAAAAACAAGAACAATCCAGCAATACCCCCCTCCCCAACAAATTTTAAAAGGGCACTGGATGCCAATCAGCCAGAGGCCTGGTGAAAGAATGTTTTTACCTGGCATCTAAAGATGTATAATGAAGGTGCCAGCCAAACCTCCCTGGGGAGAGCATTCCACAAATGGGGAGTCACTGCAGAAAAGACCTGTTTCCATGTTGCCACCCTCCGAACCTCTCGTGGAGGAGGCACATGAAGGAGGGCCTCAGAAGATGATCTCAGGGTCCAGGTAGGTTCATATGGAGAAAGGCGGTCTTTGAGGTCCTGAGTCATTTAATCTAGAGACACAGGCTAAAAGCTAGTGGTTTTGTAAAGCATTTGGGTAAAAATTGTGTTGGTTCTGCTATTGGGTTTTGTTTTTTATAGCCTCAGTTTGGTTGGCTGTTAAAATGTTTGCTACTGCTTTAGCTTCTGGTGGCTGTATTGTTTTCTGTCTTCTTCTGTTTCGTTCAGTTGTTTTTGGATTCATCAGTATATTGTTCCGATATACTGCATATTGTTAGGCGCTGCGCATCGTCATCTGACAAGAACAGTGGCGTATAAATGCTTCAGGATGCATCAGAGAACAGTAGAGCAGCTTGTTCTTCGCTCTTGGCTGGCCAACCTCATCTTTTAAGTAGCACTCACACTGTCTCCATTAGAAACACGGGAGGGAGAAAGCTATTGCCTCATTTCTTTATAAATAAACTAGCCTGGCACAGTTCAATAATGCCACGCACAAGGAAAACAAAAAATGTGCATAGCATATGCGAGTCTGAAACTCGTTAGATCTTCCCTCCCTCCCCAATCTTTTCTAATTGAATAACTGTGATTCAGTGCTAAGCACAATGTAAATTAATTAACGAGATTTAGGAGGAGGGAGGAAACTCAATCCTGCGTTCCTTAACTTTCAGAACAGCTGTCCTATCGAATGAAAGACATAACGTCCTTAACAGGCTAGTACTTCAGACAACCTAAATGGCAGAAAGTATTGCAGATGTTATTAGACAGTGTGCAAACACTGCAGCAGGAACAGCCCGCGTATCTGAAGGATTGCCTTATAAAACTAGCAACCAGCCTGCAATTAGGGTCTAATTGGATGCACCGGCTAACAGGGCTGTATTTCAGTCATATAAATATATATTTTTTAACTGCGCAATGAAGGAAAGGAGCATATTTTTTGGTTAAACGGCAAAAAGCTGAATTTTACATAAAGAGGTGACGGCGCAGTGTTTTTGGAAGCCTTTTGTGATCAGCACGGGGACACCCCCCCCCAAACACCCCCACAAGCCAGACAATGGTGATGCTCAATTCCCAAACGGGCGATATTAATATCGTGAAAATTTAGTAATCTCAAGAACTCTCTTGCCGCGAAACAGAGACAGCCACGACGAGATGCAAATCAATGCTCCTGCCTAATGAATAATGCAAATGAGCACTCTCACAGCAAGGCTGTCTGCAAGAATCTTCTCCTGCCTCACCTCACATTTCTGGAGGATTTTAGCACCATGTGTCACAAGAAATTAGAGAAAGGCACTGCCGAATAATGACAAAGCCTCTGAGTCCCCAAGTCGGCGCAGCCAGCCAGGTGCATTAAGATGCATGGGACAGCAAGGGTGAGATCTGACATCTCATTAAAATGAAAAGCTGGCTATTTCCCCATCTTCTGGTTAATAGAGTTGTAAGATGCTGCAATTTGCAATTTATTTTATTTTTATTTATCTTTTGGCAGCCGGTGCTTAGAGATATACCTTTCCACCGTGTTCTTCAGATGAGTTATGGAGGGCGGGGGGAGGGAATTGCACGGCTTTTCTGCCTGTCTTCAATGCTGTGTGCCTAACATACCCAAGAGCCTGCCTCATCCATTATGACGTCCCACTGCGATCTCTTATATCAGTGGCAAGGATGCTTAATGCGTCCAATCCTTGTCAATGGCAAATCAAGCTGACTGGATCTGCATCCCCTAGACCAATGTGCAGGCTGGAAAATAACAGTTGTGTAGTTAAATAAGTAGGCAAATGCAAATTTTACTGTAGATTTAGTATTTTTTTGGAAGGGGGAGCAGACTGAAATGGAAACAGGACAGAACTGAGTTATAGATGGAAACATTTGCAAATGAAACAAAATAGAAATAGACTGAGATTTGAACACCCCTAATCAGCGGGCTCCAGTCTCTCCAGATCCAGGGTGAGGGCTTGACTTTAATCCTATCCTGCCCCACTTTTAATTTGTTAGCCCTGAGGATGGGCAGTATCTGGCTAATGCGTCCCATCAGTTCAAGGACTTACGCTTTCACAATGGACCTTTCCCCCACCACACCCTAAGCCAGTTCTAGGGGTTCCCCAAAACCTCTGGAGCAGATTTGGGGAGCACATGATGCATGAGGGGAGGTGAAGGGAGTTCCAAGGAACAGACAGAAATCATTGCGATAATAGGGTGTGCTTTATAGTGTTCACATTTTGTTGTGCTTTTATTATGCTAGAAGCCACCCAGAGTTGTTGGGGCAATCCAGTCAGATGGTTGAAGTATTTATGTATATATGTATGTATGTACGTACAGTGGTACCTCTGGTTGCGAACGGGATCCATTCCGGAGGCCTGTTCGCAACATGAAAAGAGCGCAACCTGAAGCACCGTATCTGCGCATGTGCACAGCTCGATTCAGCACGCGCAAAGCGCAATTTAGAGCTTCTGCGCGCTGAAACCCGGAAGTAACCCATTCCGGTACTTCCGGGTTCGGCGCGTTCGTAACCCATAGCGAATGCAACCTGCAGTGAAAGCAACCAGAGGTATTACTGTATAATACATAGATTGTTTTCTCCCTCCCTCTCTCTGATTGTCACCTTTTTCTCTCCTCCCACCCTGCTCTCTTTCTCTCTCTGTTATTCTGCTTCTCTCTCTCCAAAAGACAGCGATGCCACCACTGTGGTGACTCGCTTTAGATTTGAAAACCAAGTGCGCTGTATTAGGTCAACAAATGATCAAGTGAATACCGAGAGCAATTCATTTTTCAGGGGCTGTCCTGCATTTCTATTCTCTTAACAAGATTTTCATGGTGCTTACCCCCCCCCCCAAAAGGTCTAACCTATCTACAATAACAATAATAGAATATAAAAATAGCCTGGTCATCTCTACACGCAGTAGCAGGACTTTGCGCTGTTAATTTGTACTCCAAAGTCCTTCTCCACAATTGCAAGTGCACATCATTAGGAACAGCAACAGAATTCTCATTCCCTCCCCCAGTTCAGTTCAGAAAGAACACACACTGGGAAATGACTAAAAAGCACATGCACGCTCCTCGTTTGAGAATATCGCAATACCCCCCAAATGTAGCAACACAGAGCTCAGGATTTCGTGTTACCCCCATCACCTCTCAGCTGCCTTCAAGTTTTCTAATAGCGTTTTATCAGTTTTGATACAATCTCAGTGCCACGTTACTTTTGTTCTGCTTGCAAGTTTCCACACCTGCTGGAGACAGATCAGTATGTTGGCGAAAGAAACTCGCAAGGAAAGGTTGATCTAGGTAATGAATACAAAAAATGAGATTAGAGAGATTTTATCAGGCATCCGCTTAGGGGGCTCTGGAAAGAAGCTCCTTTATCATGAGCTGGCAAAGAAATCATAGCTGAAAAAGAGGGTCTCAATGCTTAGCTTCTTTTTATAGCATAGCTGGTGGTTTGTTTCTTTTCTGGTAGATTTTTTTTCTGGGGGGGGGGGAGGTTTGGATCATTCTCTAATATTTGACCTATAAACACTATAGTCACCACAACAATTTTAAATGTTGTGTAGCTGCTTATGCTTGCACTGTCCTTATTTCTTGCATCTCCATCCCTCCCCTCCATCCTTCTCTTCCCATTGTCAAACACAGACTGCAAGCTTTTGGGGGACAAGACCTGCCGGTAAAGATTGCATTATGTTTCAATGGCATCAATGGCACTGTATATTAATAAATAATAATAATAATAATAATATTGATGGCTATTGTTTCTCAAGAGTTAACCTGCCCAAGATGCTAAACTGTGCAAGGCATTTAGTAGACCTAATGTGATGTAATTAGTTTTTGCAGTCACAGAAGCAACAGGCACTCTATTTCCCAGAGCGTATCTCAGGGTGGTGGGCTGGGTTTGCCGCATTCCCTTTCACTTTTTTGACATCCGTCTAACAAGTGCACTTGATAGAATGAGACTTCAGTTCCTCACTTTGCCACAAAATTCACTAGGTGGTCTTGGAGCAATTTGTCTTTCTCAGCCTAAACAAACTGTGTATAAAATAGAAGAGGGAACCACATTCTCCTTCACCTCCTTGAAGGATAAGTGGCATAATGGTAATGATGATGACGACACCCACTGTGTAATGCACGTTTGGTGCAACTGTAGTGTTTCAGGCAGTCGTGTGAGATGACAGTTGTATATTTTGCCTGGGACAAGTGGTTACGACCAAATGAAGGTGGGGTGTGGCTGGGCTGCCTTCCCTGGCTTCCCAACACCGGGTCAGTGCAGGTTACTAAGGGGGAAAGGGGAGAGATGGCAGGGAGGTCAGACATCCCCACATGTACATCTGCTTCCAGTTACTGAGGCCATTGGTGCATGTGCTTACTGGAGTGTTAGTTGGGAGCTCACAATTGGCTCCAACTTTTTGTAACTACAAAATATATAAATAAATAAATAAATGTAGTAGTAATAGCATATATACTTTTGTGGGACATATGTAGCTCAGGAGCAGACATCTGCCTTGGATGCAGGTCCCAGTTTCAATCCTTGGCCTCTCCAGGTGGGGTTGGGAATGTCTGCTGTCTGAAACCCCGGAGAGCCACTGCCAGTCAGTGTATAATCATAGAATCACAGAGTTGGAAGGGTCATCTATTCCAACACCCTGCAATGCAGGCATCTCAGCTAAAGCATCCATGAGAGATGGCCATCCAACCTCTGGTTAAAAACCTCCAAGGAAGGAGAGTCCACCATATCCTGTGTTGTGATCTTATGCTGTGAACCACCCTGAGATCTGTGGGTATAGGGAGGTATACAAATTTTAAAAATAATCACAATGCTGCTAGACTACAGCTCCCATCATCCCACCCCATTGACCACACTGGCAGAAGATGATGGGAGTTGTAGTCCAACAGCATCTAGGGGGCACCACGTTGGCTATGCCTCATAGTTACTCATCTTCCTTCACTGATTGATTGGTGTATTTATTTACTAGTCACCCCATCCTACAGAGGTGATGTATAATAAGTTAAATCGAAAACTATTTCACAGAGAAAGTCGAACCAGCATGACAGTATAGAGCAGCACCAAGTGCAACAACTCATTTTGCACATCGGAAGAGCTACTACAAACGACGTTGAAAAGTCTAGAGGATTTTTTCACCAAAAAGCAAGGTCAGCAGTTAAAAGTACAACAAAGGACTAGATGGGAAGAAGCTTTTTGCCAGAGCAGGCTAAACTGCCAATCTCAATCCAAGAAACAATTAAACCTTGACACTTTTGAAAAGTAATAAAAATGTCAGGATGAGTGAGTGATATGTTCCAGATCCTTGGTTTCCAGCTGGGAACCCAAAGGATGCTTGTGTTTAATCTATTCTACAAGACTGATAAAAGGGAGGTATGGGAAATTGTGTGTGTGTGTGTGTGTGTGTGTGTGTGTGCGCGCGCGTGCGTGCGCAAGCGAATGCGTGTGTTTGGTTAAAATAAAGCAAATGTTATATGAGCAAATCATGCTACAATTAGAGACACATGTTGCTTGTTTTTTAATTGGCGCAATTTTTCATTAAATGTTTTGTGTTCACACACACCTCGTTTTTCTTCATTATGCCTTCAGTTTGTTGGGGTGCATTTCCTTTTTGCATTATTTACAAGGTCATAGAACCGTGATTCATGGAACAGACTGCATAGGTGCATTTCTGCAGTAGCATGCACACCATAAATAAACACACTAGAGAGTTCCAGATGCCGATACTCAAATGTCAAAGAAGATTTCATTGTTTGGTCTGATATTCCTAAATTAGTATGAATCTAGTTACAGGTAGGTAGCCGTGTTGGTCTGCCATAGTCAAAACAAAATAAAATAAAAAATTCCTTCCAGTAGCACCTTAGAGACCAACTAAGTTTGTTCTTGGTATGAGCTTTCGTGTGCATGCACACTTCTTCAGATACAGTTTGTTTACGTTCACAAAAGCTCATACCAAGAACAAACTTAGTTGGTCTCTAAGGTGCTACTGGAAGGAATTTTGTATTTTATTTTAGTATGAATCTGTTTGCTTTTACTGCCCTAGTGATGCTATCTCTGTTCTGTGAAGCATGAGGCCAAGGGGGAAGCCAAGGATCCCCCAAAAAGAATAAATAGCTTGGATGGACAGACAAGACACAGGGAATGACTGACACCTGACCGAAGTTTTGCAGTTGGGTTATCTGCACTATTTATTTCTGCTTACCAGTTTTATATGATTACCAAAACAGTGGGAAGGCCTCTCCCCGACCCCTAGGAGGGTAGAGGTGAAGGATGGTTCTAGTTAGGGATGCTGAAAAATCCACAATGGTCGAACCCAGAGACTGCAGATTATCCCAAAAGGAGGCAGTAACTGGACATGTACGATGACATGGAATTAAGTCAATAACAAAAGTACTCCTCATATATAGTCTTCTACACAAGTCGTGGAGCTTAACCCTTTGAGCCATGTTCCTAGCTGCAATGCAGCCTCAGTATGTATAACTGCATTTGCTCCCATTGATCCCATCGCTTCCCTTCTCCTGCCTCTCTATTGTCTCCCTGCATTTAGAGTGTTAATGTCTCAGGGGTAGCTCTGTAAAGTAACTATTCCCACTGATGGTACTACATAAACCATGTTTTACATCTGGGTATTGCTTAGTGAGATCTCTCTGCTTTTGAATAGCCAATGTGGTGTGGATTTAGGTGCAGATAAGACTGGAGAGCCAGTGTGGTGTAGTGGTTAAGAGTGGTAGACTCGTAATCTGGTGAACCAGGTTCGCGTCTCCACTCCTCCACATGCAGCTGCTGGGTGACCTTGGGCTAGTCACACTTCTCTGAAGTCTCTCAGCCCCACTCACCTCACAGAGTGTTTGTTGTGGGGGAGGAAGGGAAAGGAGAATGTTAGCCGCTTTGAGACTCCTTCGGGTAGTGATAAAGCGGGATATCAAATCCAAACTCTTCTTCTTCTTCTTCTTCTTTTCTTTGTGCCATTTTGCAATGGTATATTGGCTCTCTAATACTAAAAACCACATCCTTACATTTGGAGAAAAGAGTTGTGAACATCAGCACGGAGGGAGGTGCAGAAAAGGTACAAGAAACATAGGGGTTGATTTCACACGAAATCTTATTCTTCTGATCTGTTACAAGAACAGCAATCTGTATTTCTCCCTCTGCGGCTGAACACATGATACATTTCAAAATATGAATCATTTCCCCCTCCCTTAGTAGCTTGCTGTTTAGATTTTTCTTTTCTTCCCCCGCCACTTCAGTCCTCTGTAAATGTCAGCCGTGAGCAGCTCAACTGCTAATAGTCACCAGAAGAAAGATTCCTACAATCAGGTGGTTTAAAAAAAAAAAACCACAACACTTTTTAAAAATCCAAACTGATTAGTTTGGATGATGGCTCTCAACAGTTTTACAGATAGAGAGTTTAAAACATTCAAATGTTAGAAAGCACCATCCTTATATGTACGGAAATGCTCTTCTCATCATAAAGAGTCATTTCTAATGGCTTTTTAACTACCTACTTATAAAAAGGCTTACCTTCTGCCTCTTGGAATAAAGGAACATGTAATTAAAAGTAGCTGCTGTTTCTTTTTGCATGCAAATTGAAAATCTGTATAGGCAAAGATGCCTAAAGAAATATCACAAAGACATATATATCAGCAGCACGGTGGGGGTTGGGGGTTGGGTAGGCGGTTGCAAGTTAAAACTCTGAGAATATGACGGTGACGTTGCCACAGCAAAGTTATTCAGAGTTTTCCATTAGGGTATCTGCAAATGTTCGTATTTTTTCTAGTTCCAATGTAAAAACTACATGCCCACTGTTGCAGGTAAATGTAACATCATCATGGCAAGGTAGAAACACGCACAGGCTACAGCAGCAGGTTTTGCATACCTCTAACTACTACGACAACAACTACCATGCATTCAAAAGCACCAGCAGAATGCTTGACATGGGCCAGGTTCACCCAACATACTAAACTGGGATCGCCAACCTGGCACACACGGGTGCCCTAAACTAAAGTCTTTATTGGCACCCCTGACCCAAGACTCTCAGCTTTCATTATTTTATTTTATTTTTTTTAAAAAAGAAAGTTAAGTCTCTAGCCCACAAGTTAAGCAATTCTTGTGAAGTGAGTCAGCCTGGCTGCTCCTGCCTGTCAGTATTTCAACCAATGAATGAAGTCAGAGCTGTTATAGATACATGAGTTGTTTGCACACTAGCAAATAGGAATCCCTGGTGTCTTAAAGATGTGCTATTTCTCCCTCCCTTTTAGTGCACTCTTCCTGCTTCTGTGTTCCTTTCTAGTCCTTGGAATCTCCATAGTTTCCCCTTCCTTTCCCCCTAGAAACCAGGAGGCATCTTTCCTGTTCTGGGATCATCTAAGATCAGGAAATCCGTAAAAGTTATGGTCTGCAAATACTACCACTTGAAGACTCCTCCTTCCCCACAAAAGGCAACTGTGAAAACTTTGCATAGAAACAGAGGTAAGTCCTGCTGTGCAGGAGCTAAAGAACTCCCTAAGAATTAACAGTATAGTTAACTTGCAGCACAATGGTATGCATGTATACTCAGAAGTAAATGTTTAATAGGGCTTACTCCAAGGTAAATGGGTACAGAATAGAAGCCTAGGCTTTGGTTTAGGGCTGGCATCGGGGACAAATAGGGTTGTTGGCACCTGTCCGTCTCAAGAGACAATGGAGTGTGGCTCCAGCCTCCAGGGCAGAAGCCAAACTTCTGTATTGGCAGCACCAAAGTGCCCTCCCTGGGACACAAGCCTGGGCAGTGTGTATCCTGGGCTGCCCAGACGACAAGACCCTCCTCTTGGCTTCTCTGATGTGGTCCAAAGGAAAGGAAAGGAAAGCAATGCATCTGGCACAAGCTTGCCTGCAGAAGTCGCCAGAAGAAGGCATACAAGGCACCATCCAATCACCTTGTGGGCTCCACTCCGGATTTGTCTAGGGTTTACTCCTTATCTCTTTCTTCTGCTGAACTTATCCCACAAGGCAGCAGAGGTTTGGGATCAGAGTTTTCCTTCTCCTAGATAGGCTACCTTCCCGGGTTGATGAGCTCCATCTGCCCCTCACTTCCCTCTACAGCACATGCAGAAAATGCCTTCTTGACCATTGGACCCACTATTGCTCTCACGTGCTCAATCCACCGGAGCCTGTCTTTGCATGCAATGGAAGTCCCTAACTCACTGAGGGTTTGAAACCTATCAGCTACCCTCACCAGGTTTAGCCGGCCAGTCAAAGCCATTCCCCATTGTGCTGTCACTGTCACATGCTGACAGCTTCTAGGAGCCACAGTTGAAAGCGGAGTGCATGGTGGGGACAAACTACCACAGAAAGAGCATGGCGTATCCCCCACCAGTGGTACTACCCCTTCCATAACACCTCATATACCCTGTGGAAAAGCAGGCTACATAACAGCTCATATGATAAGCAGAAATTCAACAGAATAAGCCCTTTCCAGTATTTGTTGTTGTTTAGTCGTGTCTGACTCTTCGTGACCCCATGGACCAGAGCACACCAGGCACTCCTGTCTTCCGGTGCCTCCCACAGGTTGGTCAAACTCATGTTAGTAGCTTTGAGAACGCTATCAAACCATCTCATCCTCCATCACCCCCTTCTCCTTGTGCCCTCAATCTTTCCCAACATCAGGGTCTTTTCCAGGGAGTCTTCTTTTCTCGTGAGGTGGCCAAAGTATTGGAGCCTCAGCTTCAGGATCTGTCCTTCTAGTGAGCACTCAGGGCTGATTTCCTTCAGAATGGATAGGTTTGATCTTCTTGCAGTCCATGGGACTCTCAAGAGTCTCCTCCAGCACCATAATTCAAGAGCATCAATCCTTCAGTGATCAGCCTTCTTTATAGAAATACAATTATGGGGAAAGCAGCACCATGACAGTATTCTTTCTAATTTTGTGCTATGCCCCACCTTGCCCCCATGGCAGCCATTTTGTGACTGGTACCCCAGCACTCTCAAAATTCAAATGTGCTCACTGGTCCAAAAAGGTCTTAAACTCCTGTCTTAAATGAAATGTTTGTCTGCAGGTTCCTGAAGAAAAGCTTGCAGCTGCTGTGCTCCTCCTCTTTGTGCAGCTGCACTGAAGCAAATCAGATGGATGAAATAGTCTCCAGTCCACATGCTGGTACAAGAGACCCAGATGAAGATGTGGGCAGCATGATTTTCTTGGTGGCAGCTTCTGTTTCCATAATGCAGGACAGAGCTGTTACAGGAAAGCTGTAAAATGTGCAGGTGTGTTGATTTTAGAGGTGAGCTTACAGATCATAATGGGATTTAGGAAAAGAGATAGCATCCATGTTAGCTATGCACGGTTCTGTAGACCAAGTGCAACATCTTGAATGGTTTCGGACAAGAATTAAAAACCAACCTGCATATTCTGATCAAAGCACATTATAAAAGAGCAGATTATACACATGAGTATAGCCCACTTTTCTATTGAAGAAGAAGTAGTAGTGGAGGAGTTTGGATTTGATATCCCGCTTTATCACTACCCGAAGGAGTCTCAGAGCAGCTAACATTCTCCTTTCCCTTCCTGGCCCACAACAAACACTCTGTGAGGTGAGTGGGGCTGAGAGACTTCAAAGAAGTGTGACTAGCCCAAGGTCACCCAGCAGCTGCATGTGGAGGAGCGGAGACGCGAACCCGGTTCACCAGATTACGAGTCTACCGCTCTTAACCACTACACCACACTGGCTCTCTTGATTTGTAAGATCAAGGTGGTTAGCATAAGTAGAAGGCTCTGTTTCTTTCTTTCTATAATGTTGGAAAAGTTCATTGCTTGTTTAAGTCTTCCGCTTATTTTTCTGGAAGAACAAAGAGCTTCCTACATCTAAAAATAAATAAATCCCCAGGATGATCATAAAACTGATTAGAAATAAGCAGGTATTCACTCAGATAACAGAAGCACTTGGTATAATTTGACTCCTTTTTTCAGACAGGACAAGAAATATGTATCGTATTTATTTTGAGCAGATTCATTTTCTGAATGGGTGAGTTTTTCTATCAGCAAAACTGATGATTTGTCTTTGCATTAGCATACTGCTTTATAGAGTCTCAAGTCTTTTTAAACTGGTGCTGCCCTGTGATTATTAAACCATAATAGGTTGCTGATATTTACATATGTTTAGCTGGTGATATATCCCGAAGTTGAAACCCAGCTATTGCCCAGCCCTACAAAGCAACCCTAGTTACCAGGTAGGCTTCATGTATTCCTTCTTCTTTAACTACTACTTCTATATCTCTCGCCATGCTGAGATCTGTAGATTTGTGATCAGATATAAAATTACTTTTCTGCTTAGGTATGTGCAGAACTGGACTTCAGACTATCCCCTGCAGACTGAAAGTCACTGAGCACCCAAGTAAAAGAAGGAGATTAATAACCAAAAAGTGCAAGAAACTATCCTCTTCGTAGGGCATACGTGTTATTAAAATTCATTCAAAGGCCTCTCTCTATAATTACATTCACACTGTCAGGACTTAAATATCAAGACAGTGTCACTGCCAAGTGACTGTTCCCATGTGGATTTATTAAATTCTGGAGACAAAAAAAAGAAGTAGTACTAAAAATATAACCTTAAGAGATGATGTGTTTATGGATATTTCTGCCTAGGGATATTGCCGAACCTTTTGCTCTTAAGAGACTAACATTTTTCTATCCCAAGCTTTCTCTGCTTCACTCCATTAGATAAAGCATCTAAGATTACTGCCAATTTTTCAAAGTAAAATACTGTATGAAGATTGGGAGCTGATGCTCCCCCAGCTAAACTGTCCAGTTGCTAACTTGATTTATTTGCAAGGCGCAAGATTTCTCTCTTTCTTACAGGAATTTCAGCTTTCCTTTAAAACAGTATGATGTGAGAAGGATGAATTGACCAACCATCAGTGGAGAAAACATATCCGACCCCATCTTTAGGCCACTGCAAGGCAACCAAAGCATGGACCAGCTGTCTCTATCTGGATGTGGACCCTTGTACACAGATATCTGCTGTGCATGGATTGTCCTTCACACCAGCTTCTGGGGCTGTGTACAAAGCTCAGTTAGGAAAACTGGACACAAGTATTGTCTCCAAAGGGATGCCTGATGTGGTTCTTATGAACCAATACGCCCCAAAAAGGGGGGGTAGGTCATTTGGCTAGTCTAAAACCAACTTCAGCTATATTCCAGATCTGGACAATGCAATGGATGCTGACGAATCAAGATAATTGCTTAGATCGGGGTTAGTCATTTTTGTTATTCACAATAGCCACTCTGGTCTCCATATGGCTGACAACGGACCAGAATGATGTGGTCCCAGCATGGATAGTTCATCTAGTTAGCAGAGACCAAATCTCTCTCTCTCTCTCTCTCTCTCTCACACACACACACACACACACACCCCTCTGTAGTGCCATTTGCAACCTGCAGATAGGGAGAAGCATTTTCGGCACCTCGCCCGATTTTTGCTCATTTTTGACAGGGGAGGGGCAATTGCCATTATTTTAAACAAGGTGGCAGGTGGTTTTGTGGGTCCCCCACGTTGCTTTTTCTCAGGACAGAGTGGCTGGGGCAACCCAGCTAGATGGATGGGGCAAATAATAAAACTATTCTTAATATTATTATCATTCGCATACTGGGCCAGTCTGCAGTATATGGCAGTGCCATCATTCTGCCTGGACTGCCCTGCACTGTCACCTGAATCAGCAGCAAAGCTTCCCACCCCTTGTTTAAGGAAATAGTGACATTTCCTTATTTAATAATGGTACCCCCCACCTTTCCCCAGGTTGAGGACACTGCCAGCAAAACATCCTCCCTCATGAGCAGCCCAGCGCCAGCAACCTGATAAATTGGGCATTGGCTGATGAGCCCAGGGGTTTTAAGGGCTGCTCACTGGCTACACCATCATTCTCCACATCGTTCTCTTCAGAACGGCTAAAAATAAAATAAAAATGAATGAGCAAAGGCAAGTTCATCATTCACCCATCAGGCTGGGAGTTAACCAGCTGCCCACACCAGGCTTAGAATGCTGGAGTATTATTAATAGCCCCTCTACGGTTAGATTAGAAGACCCCCCCATGCACTGAAAAATAGATATCTGGATCAGGGTTTCCTGCCTGTGGAATCATCTATGAATGAGTGAACTCATGAGTCACTATGCAAAGCGCTTCTCCAGAACATGTTTCTATTAAAAACCATTTTATTTTACATAACTGTTGTAAGATTTCAGCAATATAGTGTCCAACGACTCAAGTAGCATATTTGTTTATAAAATCCTGACTTCACTTTAAAAATATGTTTGTGTGATCCAGAGGGGGGTGGGGGACGACTTTTAAGTTGCATTTTCTCTCTCTTGAAAACGGAGCAAAACAAAACCAAAAACCTTGCTTTTAGAAAACAGATTTACAGTCAAATTCATCATGGCATAATCCTGTTAATAATTTACAAGCATGCTTTTAAGTGGATTAATGAATGACATTAGGATCTGTTTTTCCTGGAATGTGGCTTTTTAATTTTGATTCATGAAAGATATATTCTTTTTGCTTCTGTTCCCGTCAGGGTGCAAAAGAAACAAGCATCCCACAGCAAGCCATCACGGAGGGTTTAGCGATATTAGGAGCATTTATATTCCTTTAATGAGACCAAAAAGTGTGCCACTACAAATAGCCTATGAAAACTCCAACACAGACATCTAGAACATACACAGTATTTATCACTATAAACATATTCATTCAGTATTCTAGCTGGGCCAGAAAGAACGACATTTTGAATGTGCATTTGCATAGGACTTTGGGGGGGAAAATTCAGATGATTTCCTTCAATGCACTCATTCCCCTTGATCCACTCTCAGACAACCTGCAACTGTATGCCTACAACCTACATATCGGTTCATAAACTTACTCCTATTTGCATTGCTCCTGTTTGCATGAATAAGTGATATGCACCCTTTCTCTCCACCGTGCACATCACATGGGGCTATGAAGTGTGATCTTTCCATCCATAGAGGTGCATGCAGACATTAACATGGAGCGTTCTCCCCATGATGGGAATTATGAGGAAACACAAGGTGCACATACAAGAACCTTGCTGAAGAGAAAAAGGTCTGGATCTGGTCAGAACCCTGTACAGTGGTACCTCGGGTTAAGAACTTAATTCGTTCTGGAGGTCCATTCTTAACCTGAAACTGTTCTTAACCTGAAGCACCACTTTAGCTAATGGGATCTCCCGCTGCTGCTGCGCCGCCAGAGCACAATTTCTGTTCTTATCCTGAAGCAAAGTTCTTAACCTGAAGCCTTATTTCTGGGTTAGCGGAGTATGCAACCTGAAGCGTATGTAACCTGAGGTACCACTGTACTGGAGAGAAGCACCTAGGAATGCTAGCTGGAGTCCTACCATGGAAAAAGGTGGGGTGTGGGAACATAAGATCAATTGTCTTCCTACATAGTTCTGTATTGTCTGCAATGAGTGGCAGAAGTTATCCAGGGTTTCAGATAGCAGGCATTCCTGGCCACACCTAGAGTTGCCATGGGATTGAACTTGGGTCCATCTGTGTGCAAGGAAGAAGCTCTGCCACCAGTGCTGTGCCAGGCTATTTCACACCCTAGGCAAGGCTAGCTACTTGCAGCCAGCTGTGAGAATACATTTCAAGGTGCTCCTGCACCTGTTCACTTTAAGGTAACCTTCCACGCATCGCACGGAAGGTAAAAGGATCCGGCAGAGGTTGCTGCCTGGATCCCTCCGCGCTTGGGGCAAAGCGCGCCAAGACAAGCTTCATTAACAGACAGTTAAGAGTTTCCCGCCCAGAAACTCACCTAGAAACAACGTTGTGATTGGTTATTGTTAACGTTATGACAATGTTTAACTTCCTAATAAATAGCCCCTGCTCTCTGTAGCGGTGTGGAGTGTGTGCGAGACAAGCCAAGAGAGAACATCAGTGGGAGACAAGCCATAGAGAAACCGAAAGAGAAACCAAGCCGCATAGAGCAGTAGAGCGCAACTTCACCATTGACTGCAGTCTCTTAAGTCTTTATTTCATTTTATTTCTAAAAGTTTATTTGGCCTCCTTAGTTTTGGCCGCTTCTTTAGCTTTGCCTATCTTTCCTATCCTGGAACCTCCGGAACCTTCGGAAACCTTCAGAACTCCCAACAACCATCTCACGACCTTCAGGTTCATAACCAGCGGACCCTTTCACGGCCAGTGGGAGCAGGAACTCCGGGAATTACTGGTCGTCCCAGATGCTGGTTATCCCCACAGCCAGCATTTGAAATTCACCAGGCCCCGGGTGCATTTTGCACCTGGCTATCAGCCACTTGCAACCAAATGAATATGTCCAGGTGCTAGGAGGTGCATGCCTGGGGATCCTTGGTTCTTGACTGTTTTCACACACTAGCAACACATCCTGTAGAATTCTATGCGTTATATTTTGGTTCTTCACAATCAGAACCAAAACTCCCCATTGAAAAACAAGACTTTAGAGCTGTCTGGCCCCAAATGACAACTAGACATTCCATTTTGGCGACGGTAACCTTTGGTTTACGGAGCCATTGGGCGCCTAGCTTATATATCTAACACTGCTGCCCATGACCCATATGGGAAACAGTGCTATTTTACTAATGTTACACTATTTCAAAATACTCAAGGTGGCTTCATATACCTTTAAAAAAAATGAGCATCAAAATGCAACCATAATAAAATGAACCACAACCAAAGGAAATGCAGTGCTTAGAGGTCACATAACCTTCATTCATAAAAACATGAAGATATTCACCAAAAACAACAACCCATTTTCATCAAGAAAAGGAAGGAAAGAAGAGGAGGAAGGTATACAATCTGAATGGGTTTTTTTCCCCCTTCATGATAAATTACCAGCTACCAACCTTCCATACCAGATTTGTTCTTGATATTGCTGCTTGCAGTGCTGTATCGATTTGTTGTCCTTAGGCATCCATGCATATATTAGGGCATTTCCAAATGAAACCCCAGATTCATTTCACTTCTTGCCTTATAAACTAGTCTGATGAATGGAATCCGATGGTTTAATTATTTCAGTAAACATAATCATGGCACTGCTAACTACACCAGAGAGCCCTTTATTTCCCTAATTTTTTAGCAACGCGAGCCTACTGGTAATGAAAGGCTTGCTGCATTAATGACGCCGAAAATCTCCAAGGAAAACATTTAAGGTCCAACTCATAATGTTATGCTAGAATTACACGCACAGAAGACTTTTTAATAATCTTTGTTTCCTAATTTAGTTTTGATTGGCTAGGAAATCCATAGTGGCACTCAAAGGCTCGCTTTTACGCTGCCATCAGCAACTCAGCTCTATAAATTGTACAAACGTACACAGACTTCCTCCATCTGTAGGCTCTTTCAAAGTCGCTGTGTAACCTCTCCAGGAAAAAGAAAGAAAGCTAAACTAAAATTGCAGCATGCTGCAGATAAATCCAAGATAAGTTGCAGTTTTTTAAAGACACTCAGATGTTGCACTGGGCTGTGGCAGCAAAGGCTGCCTAAGAAAATAAAGAGTTCCTCTCTTCTGGCCACTATTACTCTTCAATAAACTACTGCTTATTGCAAATTACAAGTGGACACTGGCAATTTGCTAGTTGCACCTCTGCTTTTTCTGCCTCCCTCACTCACACAATCATTCCTGCATAGCACCATGTTCTGTGGGCACCCAGAGACCTGGAAACAATAAATAAATCGTCATGAGAAATACACATGCACAAATATTAGGAATACAGGGAGCTGCCTTGGCTCAAGCCAGACAAACAGCCCATCTGGCTCCTTATTGTGTTCCTTGACTGGCAGCAGCTCTTCAAGGTTGCAGGCAGAGAAGTACTCTTCTCCTGCTCTTTCAGACCTAAGGTCTATCTAGTTCAGCATCTGGGAAGCCCACAAGCAGCTTTTTCTCAAGTCCTTCCTGGAGACGCCAGGAACTGAACCTGGGACTTCTTGCACGTGCTCCACCACCTTCAAGCAATGGCCCAGTAGAGATGCTGATGAAACTGGCCCATGTGCACTTTTTGTTGCGTTTTGATCTTCTGAATGACCTCATCTGATATTTATTATTATTATTATGGGCTTTATCTGCTCATGTACAGCTTGCCTTTCTTACTCCCCCTGCCTTACAGATTGCCAATGCACTTTAGCACATATGTGCAATTCAATAAAACACAGGATGAAAAGGAGCCTTGATGTGGTCACGTCACACAAGGGCCCCCAAGATTCCTTTCTTGATGTGATTTAACTAAGGTGCACATGTACATGCGTGCATTGATAAAATAATAGTGGGGTGGGGGAATCCTGTCTGAAGCTCCTTTTTAATTTTTTTCTTCATATTTTTTAACATTACAAACATCCATTGAAACAAAATAACACTGATGCAAACTTGGGGTTCTCTGAACCCCCAGACCCCCCCCCCCCAGTTTTCAAAAGTCTGAAGCTTCTTTTTACCCACTGTTTTAATTAATGCATATATGAGCTCTTACAAGCCGGAAACTTCCGAGGAGGAGGAGGGAAGCATCAACTGTAAACGGCTCATTATTGAATATAATTTTAGAAATTCTCAGTTTAAATCTAAAGGAAAGAGAGCTGAGCACGGAACTGAAGGAACCCACAGTACTGTACAGCAGTGAAACGGAAAGAGGGGAATCTACTCCTCCATCCTCCCATGGAGACTGGATTACAAAAGGTTTCATTTTCTACACAGGTGAACATGATGCTAACCATCATCAGCTTGGCCAAGCAGTGCCATAGCCATCATGATAATCAAAAGAACAATATTGCACAGGTGAGGAACAGCTGCAACAGAATATTGCTGTGCACCTTCTCTTCCTAACAAGAGTGTGTTACTTCTCCAGGTTCTAGCCAGTCAAGGTGCTCTGGGGTAATGGAAGCCATAAGAGGGTGTTCTATTCCCTCATTCCTAGTTTTCCAGCTTTCTTTTCCAACAGTATTCAGTATTCCAAGTCTGTTTTGCATTATTTCTCCTAATGGACTTTTCTTAATGCCAAGGTTCCCCGTGGCGTGTTGATACCTCCCCACTTGTTTCTCTCTCTTGGCTCCCATGCTGTTGACATCCTCCATTGGTACCCAGGCAGTGAGCAAGCATGGAAAGAGGAGACACACAGCAAAGCCTGGAATTTCATGCTTCCTGTATGTTGTTGGTCCTAGACAGTTTTTTAATCAAGCATTTACAACTTTATCTACAAACGTATATTGCAGCAGAAAAGGGATTAACAATGTATGATGCACTCCTAACCCCACTTACCCAGGAGTAAGCCCTAGAAGACTTACTTCTGAGTAGACAGAGTTAAGATTACAAGGTTAGACACAGCAGCCTTGCGAAGAAGCCCATAAAAGTGAGTAGCCCACAATTTTGGTCGCCTACAAGCAATTCTTGTTTGCCACAGGTGATCAAGCAAGCAGCTATTTTAAAAACACAGCAGGGATCCTCTCTCTCTTTGTTCTGTTGAAGCTAATCTGCAGTCTCTGATGAATACATTCCTGGGAAACCCAGCCAGCTGGGTGGGGTATAAACATGGGTAAATAAAATAATAATAATATCTTCTTTGCATACAAGCACAGAGAAACCAAAATCTCAACCAAAGGCTGCACTATTCGTACAACTCACTCACTCTACTTCAGTTTATTAACTTTTTGAAGAAGCAAGAAAAAGCTGCAGATCAAATTATTCTTAAGACATTTTCATTCATTCGTATGCCTGGGCTAGAGACTGCACATGAACCCTTCCTGCTCTTTGAAACCTCAGGTCAGGGTCTGGAGACCAGAAAAAGTACGTGACCTGTCAAGAGTCTCGATCAAGGCTTAAAACACTTTAAAGGAAAGCCATATGCTAACTGTGTGCCTTGGGACACGGGTGGCGCTGTGGGTTAAACCACAGCCTAGGGCTTGCTGATCAGAAGGTTGGCGGTTCGAATCCCTGCAATGGAGTGAGTTCCCGTTGCTTGGTCCCAGCTCCTGCCCACCTAGCAGTTCAAAAGCACGTCAAAAGTGCAAGTAGATAAATAGGTACCGCTCCGGTGGGAAGGTAAACGGCGTTTCTGTGCGCTGCTCTGGTTCGCCAGAAGCGGCTTAGTCATGCTGGCCACATGACCCGGAAGCTGTACGCCGGCTCCCTCAGCCAGCAATACGAGATGGGCGCAGCAACCCCAGAGTCGGACACAACTGGACCTAATGGTCAGGGGTCCCTTTACCTTTAACTGTGTGCCTACCATGACTGTGATTTGGAACATGCTAAATTTAAAACATTCTTGTGAAACCTTCATCCCATTCTCAGCATGTAAACATTCCTCAAAGCAAAAGTATTAAAAATGAAATCTTCCTGTAACGAAATCACATTGCATGTCTCCACCACAGCAAACAGTACACAAGAGGTTGCTTTATACAGAATCAGACCATTGCTCCATCTAGCTCGGTACTGTCTACATTAGCATGAAGTAGCTTTTCTGGGTTTCAGGCAGGAGTCCTGAGTTTTCCCAGCCCTATCCAGAGATGCCAAGAAATGCATAGAAAGCACATCATTCTACCAATGAACTATCATCCTTCACCAAACATGTAGCTCTCGGTCATTTCAGAAGCAGAGCAACTCTTTGCAAAAACACTCTTTACTTTTTAAAATTACATGAATTGATCATGGATCTGCAATATTATTTTATAGGTGTTATTAGCACAATTCCCTGGGAAGCTCTCCTGCCCAAAGGAATACCAGAGCTTGTAGCCCTCTTGTACCACTTTTGCTCATTTCAATGTGGTACACACTGGGTAGACTATGCCCTAAGTGAGCTTCCAGCATGCGTGTACAGGTTAAGACAGAATTTATATGTCCAGCATTGTGCATATTCTGCCTCTTACGTCTAGCTTTGTCCTGTGGTTCTGTGGTTAACTCAAAGTGTACATTACGAAACACAAGATGAATGCTTGTCACCAATTTAAATAGCCAAGGGATGCATGCAATTTATAACAATGCATAATCATTTGCACAAAAAGTAGTAGATAACAAAACCAGAGCATAAGTTTTCACTGCACCTAAATTATAGAGCAAGTTTACAAATGGTGAGATTCCGTATATAAAGTATGTATACACACATATACCAGTTTAGTGAAACTGTAGGGACACATACGCAGGTCAAGTCAGCATTTTTATCCAATGCTGGTTTAAATAGCTGGTAGGTTATTCATCTTGCCCAAGAGAAGCATGCTTCCAACTATGGGATTTGGGGTTCGTTCAGTTATAGGAAAACAGCACGCATACTCAGAAATAAATAAATAAATAAAATAAATAAATAATAATAATAATATGCTCTGAAAAAATAGGATTGCCAGACATGTAGGAATGTTTCTCTACGAATCTTACTCTTTGCAGAAGCTTGTTACCTTCTTAGGGGAAGTTACCTGGCAGAGTACAGATGCTCTGCACCATTTAATGATGCTGGCAACACCAAGATACAATTGAAATCTTGTTAACCTGGTTTGCATTTTTACCCCCACCAGGAGCTGAACCCAGGTGCATTTCGACTCAAAATATTGCAGTTGTGAAAGGACACACCTTTCATTTAAAGGAACCAGTAATGGTTTTGCCCATGATACCAACTGAACCTAAACAAAAACATACAGAGTGACTACTTATCACCTCTTCAGCTTGAAAAGCTGGTGGCTGCTATTTGCCAAAGGTTTTTCAGACCTATAGTATAGAGTGACATGCAAATTTTGCCATAAACCTAAATCCTTGGTCTTGGTCCACAAGACTGAAGTTAAGGATATTCACATTGTTGTGCTGAGGGATCTATCCTTTAGGCCACAATTCAACATTCAGGTTTTTGCCTTACCATTCCGCAGAAGGTCTCTGGTGGATTTCCACATGTTATGTCTGGTGGATCCAGGCTCACTTTCACATATTTCATCATATCTATGGCTTCTGGCTGACAGGCCGTGTAATCCCAAAACTTCCCTTCATCTGTGTAGATCTGGGTCTTACACACATCGTAATGACCCCAAGCCGAAGTGTAGTGCTGTATCACCGATGACACAGTAACCCAAAGGGCATGAAGTGACAAGAATCTTGACAAATACATCTCTAAATCCTTCACGGGTGCCTTGACAGCTATAACCAGTAGCAATCAAAGGTGTAGTCTATATTATACATGTATGTACACCAGGAGTTGCGAGTTACTGTAAAAACATGTTCCGGGACCAGAGCAGAAGAGTTTAGGTTACAGTGGTTGCTTTTTAAAGTTGGAAACTTTGGTGGTAGCCTGGCATTACAAAGAGATGTTTTTCATCTGAAGGATGTCCATTGCCTTAAAAAACAACAACAACGTATCGAGGCCTTTAATCACATATGTAAAGGATGTCCAAAATCAGGTGATAGCTTAGCAACGCTGCCAGTCCTCAGCTGTGTAGTCAGTAATCCTGAGCGATCCTCCCCTTTCCCGGCTCATGAGGAATGGCCAGCCAAACCGATAAATCAGTTGTTGGAGCAAAACGATGAGCATCAACAGCCCTGTGTCTAACTGCCATCAATCATTCTTTTCTTCTGGCACCAGCACCCTTTTAGAAACAATAAAAGTAAGAGTTATTGTCCAAGAATCAATGCATTAGAAAAATATACGGTATGTTGACATTTCAAGAGCCTTTGATACAATATAAGGTAAATTGGAATAATCTGGATAACCTTTACTGGAGGGGCTTTTACTGGAGTGAACAAACTACCGGAATCACTCATCACCAAAACTATTTTGACAAGAAAGATTTAACTCCTCTATAACAAAGACAGATATGTAGCATTCTCCCTCTTTCCCTTGGTTTATTTGCTTCAGAAATGGTATTTCCATCTTGGCAAAGCCTGAGAGCAAGAAATAGCCCCTTGAACAGCTTTTGAATTTCATAACCAAAAGGGGGATAGAAACCCCCAACCCACCAGAGGTAGTGGATCTTTTATTACAGCGACAAAGGGCTGACAACAACTTGTGTGCTTTTCATCTCTTGAAAAGAGGGCCTGGGAGACAGCTCCAAGTGTCTAGTACACGTCTCAGCTTTTGTTAGCTTAATAAGAGAGATATTATGAGCACACTTCTGTCTCTTTGGATTTTTTCTCATTAGTACTGGAAGAGCTTTGCTTCTTTTGTTTAATTGTGTTTAATGACAAAGATAACAGTTGGCTCATTTGCAGCTTATAATAATTTCCTCTTTCTATAAGCCTTCTGTATTTTCTTTTTTTTATTATTATTATTTTAAAGTACTTTTATGTGTCAATTTCCAGAGCAGAAGCCATCCTCTCAAACCCCCTCTGTTCACAGGAGAGGGACATAAAACACTGTGTTGTAAATTAATTAAATGCTACAACTATTTTTTTAAAAAAACAATACAAAATCATGCACAGAACCATGGGACAGAGATGTTCACCTGACAGCCATCAGGCTTAATCAAGTCCCCCTCCCCCCAAAAAAACATTCCTTCCTGTCCTCTGGGGTGGGCAGATGGTCATTGGGATCTACTGGTAGATCTCTGGGTGGTTTGTAGTAGATCAGAAAGGGTTTCTGACTGCCAGTTGTTTAACAGTACCAGCTACAAAGTAACTTTCCCCACCTAAATTAATGAAATGAAGAGAACTGGGAGTGGACTTTCTGTGGAGGGGCTGTCAGCTCAGCTCAGTTCTGGTACTGAAAACAAATTCCTACGGCATCTTCTGCTTTGATTCCAATTATATGTCCTAGTAAACAACAACGAAAATATAGATTCGACAAGCTTGAAGTCTGCCCAGCCTTGCTCTACCAGATTTTAGCTGTGATCAAAAGTTCCCAAGAGTTTTGGATTGGGGGGGGTGGAGTTTACAGGCTCCAAGAAGTGAAAGCATTCCACACTTGATGGTGACATCTCTCTTGGATTTTGCATACAGCTTGTGCATATGTGTATATAATATGATGTTTGAGCTCAAAATCTGTGAAGCCCTTAGCTTTAGATGGTGCCAACTGGTTCATGGATCTAGAGTATCTGCAAGCAAATCAGATTGTTCCAACTTAGAGTCTAGCACCTGGAGAATAGTGTGGCCCCTGAAAATACGAATGTTTAGTTATTCCCTGGTACAGGCCACAGTCCTCAGACCTATGCTGGGATGGAAGCATTTCAATATGCCACGCTGTTTGCCTTTAATGATGCTGTCTGAACGTTGGGAACCTGATCTACAGACTTCAACGGAACAAGGAGCTGGTTCTTTCTGGCATTTCCCCCCAAGATGATATGTTTAATCATATAGCCCCATTCTTAACAATCTGTTATTAAGCCACCATCCGCCACCAGCTCTCCCAGAGTCTTACCCTTGGCATATGGAAGTAGTTGTGCTTCATACAGCTGCTTACCTCTGTCAGTTTTGATCATCTAGCTAGTTGCATTATTGAGACTATGATGCCACATATATGAAAAAAATCTCTCCACATTATAGTAACTTCTTACAGCTCATTCCAGAAAACATCTACTTCCAGGGAAAGGGAACCTGGTCTTCAAAGCAATTTTTGTAAACAAGTTCCTTCTATTCAAAGAAGGCACCGTCTTGAAACTGAACTTAGCTACAGAGACTACGCAGTGCCAACAGATGGCTGAATTGTGTTTCCATAGCAAATTACAATAATTGCCTTATGGACGCAAGTGCAATTTCCTATTATATTCATTTCATAAAATGGTATTGTACAGCTGTTACATGCATTGCATTGCATTAGAAAGTGTTCTGGCTACTTGAATTTCCTTCCAGCAACGAGCTGCACAATGTTGGAATTTTAAATTGTCACAAACCTAGAAGCATTTTTATAATATTGTGTGTGTGTGTGTGTGTGTGTGTGTGTGTATTTCAACGAACATACTTTTAAAACCATACCATCTTGTCCAACATCTCCTTCCAGTTTTGGTATGTTTAGTCTTATGTAATCATCACCAAGCCACTTCATGCATTCATTTGGTAATTTAGAAACAGCGTTTGATTCATTTCAAATCTACTGTTTTAGAGTTTCTTCCATTGCACAGTCCAAAATGCACCTACAGTATTTAGAAAGAAGGCAGATTTCCTTTCCCCGCTCCCATTCATCATTGGGGCGGGGAAGGGTTTACTAAAGAAATAATTCACTTTTTTTGTTTTATTTGATCTTTTCTTTAAGAAATCAAATGTATGATTACCAGAAAAAGCTATATATAATGAATGCTGAAATGACGAAGTACCTTTGTGAATAAAAAGATGCACTTCTGCAAGTAAGCCCTATTATTTTCAGGAACCTTTACTCCTGAGCAAATGTGTGCTTAAATACCTAACCTTTCTCATGGAGGTTTTCTTTTTTTCATCAAGATGTCAGCACACACACAAAGCACAAATGCAGAAAGTAGAGACTAAGAGCAGCACTGAACACTACCCCTCCTCCTGTTCACTAGGCTATACCCTTTCCCCTGTATAATGAATCCCCATTAAAGAAAGTTTAGAGTCATGATTATGGTCATTACGCAGAATTATAGACTGTATCATTGATCGAATTTAGTGTGCTGACAAGGGGAAAGTGGAGAAGATTCTGCAGGTGATTTGAGAATCAGACAAGATACCAGAACATGTGAATGGCATGTTTGACAAGAAGCAGCCAATTATAGCTTAAATTTCTGGCACCTGTCTGGTACATGATTAATAGTTTTCCATTACATTACAGACATATTATTAATGTATTAAAAATGTCATGCTTTGGCAACAGCTAACGCAGCATACCTTAGCTAGTTGGCAGTGTCTCATTATTAATGAGCTCTCACTGACACGGGGAGAGATACTGACTTAAGATCACAGGCTAAGGGTCATCGGTGTTTGGGGTAACAGCATTACGTGACCCATGTTGCATTTATGCATGGGAGAGGGGGGAGCAACTCATGAAAGCCAGGTCTCAGCTACCTACAGTCATAATGATTTTTGTTGTTGTTGCAGGAACTCACAAATTTCAACTTGGATCCTAAACAGAACAGCAGTTTATTTCAGCACAACTCAAATAAGATTCCTAGTTGAACTTCCTTAGGATCATAAACTTTTTGAACATTAACATCTGTAGTGGAGATAAGGAGCTTTGAAGAGTCAAGTAGGATTCCGCCACCGCCGCCCCAGCATTTTCCCAATTCATATTTGATCTATAACAGCGAAGTGCAAATAACTGACAGACGTCTGGTGTTGTGAAGCCTCTCAAGAGTTTATAACCTCTGCCTACTAACCAATCATGCAATCTGCCATATTAAACTGAATTGATCCACAGCATCTCACATACAAAAACCAACACCTTCCTTAGTTGAAGGTAATTGCAATCCGCTGGGGGGGGGGGGAAATAAATGGATTATGCTAACTGTATTCAACAGAGCCACAACACACAGTGCGTTGGAGCTGTCCCTTGTTTCTGATAGCTCATCACTCCCGAGGTACTTTGACCCTTAAATTTCCCACCTATGCCCTATTATCCACTGTCTGAAAAAAAGCCAGCAGGCATTTCACACCCCACCACCCCCAGGAGCCAGCACACACATTCTTAACTTGCATTTATCGTGACTTAAAACAGTGATATTAATCGCTTCGTAATCAACATTCTATTCTTAGGCATGGACGGGTAATCGATGCCCAGCCTTGCATGTTGCATTCATTACACGTACCAAATTTGATACCCTAGCTCAGGCACCAAAAGTGAATGCCAGCTGTAATTAATTATTATAAAAGAGAGCTGTCAATTCTCATTAGCATTTTGCTGGCAAATCTAGCTTCTTGTAGTAGGCTTGGTCACTGGGAACAGCACCATATTCCCACACTCGCAATAATAATAATCTCATTATAAAGACTGTCACCCAAGAATGAGATGATCGGGGATGCTGTCAGGAGAACTCTCCGGGTGAGGGTTGCCTTACTAGTTGGCTTGATTTTGGTTTTAAAAAGAATAAAGAACCCAAACCAGTTCTGGTTATATTTACTTCAAAAGAAGTAAACTGTTTATGCATTTTAAGGAAGTGTGGTCAGGTTTGCAGCCTTTCGTTACATTGTCACATGCAAATCAAACATAACTTAGTACTGTAGATAGATAGATTGGTAGATAGATAATGAAACCATGAAGCAGATCTGTGTTAGCTGTATTCTATGCTATTCTCTACAGATTTTCTTTAAAAACCTTTCATGGCATTTTTTTGGGTGGTGTTTTCTTCAAAGGCTCCAATAATACCGTTATGAACACAATCC
The DNA here is from genome assembly GCF_009819535.1 of Lacerta agilis. Lineage (NCBI taxonomy): Eukaryota > Metazoa > Chordata > Lepidosauria > Squamata > Lacertidae > Lacerta > Lacerta agilis. The sequence goes on from NC_046317.1 coordinate 17,306,780, forward strand.
AGAACGTGCAATAAACCACCACAATTTCCCACTCCTCCCCCCCCCCCACTACCACTCAGGAAATCAAATCTGGTAGGGTAAGCCAGGATCTTGGCACTTAAAACTAGCCAACATAAAAAAAATGAAATAAAGGTCAAGCTCAGTCAACTTTGGAAGCTAAAAGGTGTATATAGGGTTTGCACTTTACCTCCTTGGATGTGGGATCAAAAATGGAAAATGCCAATTTTGTACAGTGCTCCCACGACTATGGAAACCTGGTGTATGCGAAACCTCTGCATTTAGAACTAGCCCACTGCTTTTCATAAATACTAAATTAGCTGCTGAACAAGCAAAAATAGGACCATATGGATAATTGGGTATATGCTTTATGCCCTTAGGCTTGGAAAGTAGTAAAATACATTGGGTGTGAGTGAAATATATAAGAGGATTGATGGTAATGATTCTAGCTTTTTTAAAAAAAAGCAATTAAAAATTTTAAACTGTGGAACAGTGCAGATATTTTTCCCTTGGGAAGGTAAGGGGGATTTTTTGGAATTTTAAGTTGTAAGGAGGGGGGAGATTTGAAATTTAATCATGAAAACCAAGGGCTCTAAAGCAACCTAACCCCCAATGATGACTGTTCCGGTTTTTCTGTCTTGCAGCATTATCCGGAAAACACAGTACACGAATGCCTCATAGCGTAGCACAATATTCAAATTGGAAGGAAAACGAATCGCATGCTTTCATTTGAGGGCAATATTATCAGTCACTGTTGGAAGCATGTATTGTTATAACTGCCATAGATTGCTAAAGCGCCTCTCCTTCATTTAAGTAGCTACTACAGAATAGCCTATTGCTTGCAACAGTTAGGCACAATTACCAGGGGAAGACTGGTGCCTGCCCAACGTAAGAAAAGTTGTTGGAAAGTAACAAACTGTGGCAACAATCCTGCATATAGCAATGCAACCCTGCGTACAGGATGGCTTCTCACGACACTCCGTAAGAAAATTTTCCAGCTGAATTTCAATATTTATTACCACTTAAATATATGCAAGGAACTGGCTGCCAATAAGCTAAAAAGCCCTGGCTTTGTTTAAAATAATAGTAATAATTCTACACCTTGGATCACAAATGCAGTTGCATTTTTAAATGTGATTTAGGCGTGACAATTTGCCAGAGAATGAATATCCATCTCTAATTGCGAACTGCTGTGGAAATAGTTCATACAGGATCCACGATGATTCAAATGACACATTTTGTGGTGTACTTACCCAACTCTCTCGTTAGGGCAAATACAGAAATCTTTCAAGTTCCTAAAACTTGACAGAAAAGGATGGGCTGAATTTATACAATGTTATGAGTTCCAGGAACACATTTTGAGTCTAATAAGATTGTGTTATGAAATCTATTTGACAGAATCATCTTTTACATATCCAGTCACGGTTAAAGCTCCATTAAGTTCACTGTGGCTTATTTCCAATTAAGCGGGTCTAGGGTTGGGCTCTTTTCAACCAGATCCTAAAAACAAGGAAACCTATGAGGAAAGGGGCCTGGCAGCCCACAATCTGCACCACTGCCTTATTTATTCCACTGCTTTCATATATTTGGAAAACAGAAAGATGAAGAAACAAATATTTATCAATATATGGCTCATACTTTTTCTTTAAGGGAACAAGATGTAAAGCATGCAAACTTTTTAGAGTTATCTGTTGAATACACCTTTTCATCATAGCTCACTGTCATCTGGTGCTTTTGCTTTTGGGGGGATAAAGTCACATTTTCCTCTCTCGCCGCCCCACAACCCCAACACTTATATCTGACCAATTTAGAAATACTGTATTTCATTTCAGATCAGAACGAAGACCCAGTGGAGTTGGGCTTAAGCCACCCCTCCCAGTCTTTTTGCTGTATTTTGTATCACATTTCCTCCCTGCACAAAAATCTTTATTCACAGAACTGAAAAAGCTACTCGGATTCAGAACGAACGGTGCACTTTTTTTTTAGCAGCTTTGGCTCAGATAATCCATTAAAAAAGTATTCTGTATTTAGCAAACGTATTCCCTTTTCTTACTGCCTGCCATCATTTTTTAAAAAACAACATTTTTTCAGTGAAAGATCCCTTGCCGAGGATAACCCTTTTCCGTAAACTGCAACAGTGAGGTTCTCTCCCTTCTTTAAATCTTGTGCCATCGATTCTGTGATTTTTAAAATGAAATGCTAAGCTAGCAATGTCCGGGGCAGGAAGGTAACAGACTGAAGGTTTCCATATGAAGCAGAATTTAATTAGATGGTTCAGAATTGAGGACACCCCACTAGCAGAACAATGCATTTCAGGGGAGAAGGCGCTAGCCCAAGGAGTACATCTCTTCTAGCTTCATTGCCTTGGCAGAAAAGATGCCTGGATTCCCGCCGCCGCCACCACTGAACATATTCGGTGTCTGATAAAAAAAGGTCAATTTCCCTCTTTCCTAGAAACAACCCCTCTGAAACCCCCCCTAGCACATTTCCGCCCTTTCGCCAAGATTGCAAATCTGCTCGCCTTCCCCACGGAAGACCCTCCCGGACGAACGGCAGAGGGCGCAGTTTCTATTCGTATCTAAGTTTGATCTCCTTTCCCTCTTCTAAATATCTCTTAATTGGTTACTGCGGGGGGGGGGGTGGCGGAGGAGAGGAAACGCCAGAAAAGCACAATAATTCTGCTTGCTACGGAAATGTGCATCTGAAGACGCTGCAGATCAAAAAAAAAAAAAAGTACATGGGCAGACAGATAGATGAACACCCGCTTCCTCTGAGCAAGCCACAGCGCTGCATCCAGATCTAAGGCCATCGGGTGCCCCCCACTTTCCATCCCTCCAACCCGGGATAGAAAATAAAAAGAATAAAAAGCATAAAGCATCAACTTCAGGTAGCCCTTTGCACGGTGGAAGGGAAAGAGGAGGGCGCAGCAGCAGCCAATTAGATGGGGAAAGTCCCAACAAACCTCGGATGGGATCTCGTGCCTCTGTGTTTGGCCAACAGCGAAGTTTCCCCCGGGGCAGGCTGCGAAAAGGGTCCCCGATCTTTCCAGCTCTGGGATCTTAAGCAAGCGAACCGAAGTGGGGAGAAACCCCGTTTTGGGGTGGGGAAGTTTACCCATTCCTTCCTTCGCACAGCGCCGTCTGGAGGGCGGGCAACGTGCGGGCTCGCGTGGAGAGCGCGGTTTTTACTCACCGTGCGGGGCGATCGCTGCGCGCGTCGGGCAGGAGGAGAAGAGGCCGAGTAACCGGGCACCTCCTTCCCTCGGGACCCCCCTTGGCGGGCGCAGGAGCATCCGAGGCTGTGGTGCCTCTCCGGCAGTGTAAGGACGCTGAAGGGGGAAAACCGAGGGCTGCACTGACTGGCCGCTCCTCCCGCGTGCCGTTGCCGCCGCCGCCGCTCTCCCTCCGCAGGCGACGACTAGCTAACAAAGTTACACCTCACGCCCCCCCAAAAAGAGACTTGCGCGAGCGAGGCAAGGGAAAGCAAAGCGAGCCTCGGGCTGAGGCTGGGAGCTCCCCGTGCGCAGCGCCCGGCGGGGATTAGCCACTCCTCTGGCGCGGCCACTTTGGAGCAGCAGCAGCAGCAGCAGCAGCCCAGCTTGGCTAACAACGGGGCGGGAAATCCTGAGGCAGAGGGAGGGACCTGGTTCGGACAGAGGTGGCGGGAAGGGCGCTCCGCTGGGACTTTCCCGCCCTTCTCCGGCCGGCTTTCCCCTCAGGCCGCCGCACTTCTTGGCGTCAAACTTTTGGCGGGCAGGCGCGGGGCGCGCGCTGCTCGCCCGCCGGTCGCGGCGGCTCCAGGTGGCGCGGCTGCTCCCGTCGTGGTGGTGGCGGCGGCGGCGGCTGTCGCTGCGGGACCCCCCCAGCTTTCATTTTATTTTCGGCTGCCGACGTTGAAGGTGCTCGGAAGGGACATAAATCACCGCAATTAGCCTTGGCGCCGAAGAGAGCCTCCTCGCCTCTCCCAGGGCCCCGCCGCCGCCGCCGCCGCCGCTTCCGGGGCGCGTCGCGGCGCTCCTCCAGTCAGAAATGTCACTGCACATCAGCGTCGACGGCGAGACGCGGGGAAAAGTCCATCGGATGAAATATACATGCAACACACCCCACCACCACCACCTCCTCCTCTCTCTCTCTCTCTTTTGCAGAACTGCAAATTCTCCTTGGGTACTACTCCTACCGGCAGCTCCTGGGCGCTCTTTCGCTCGCCGCGGCCCCTGCAGTGGCGAAAAGAAGCTCGCAAACTTAAGGACAGGACGCGCGATCAATGCGAGAGGGAGGGCGAGCTGCGAGGAAGGCGCAGAGGGGGTGGCACCGCCGTTTCACTTAAAAGCAATCTCCTCCTGCAACTGGCAGCGACGAGAGAGATTGCGAACCTTATACCACCTCCGGACCTGAGCGCGCCGAGCGGTCCTAACGCCGATGATATCACCAGCCGGCTCCATCTCCCGCTCCAATTTTTTTGCTTACCACCCACAGCGTCTCCGGCAGCTACCACACCCCTCATTCGCTCGCTTTAACAACGCACAGGTGTCTTCTAACACACACACACACACACCGTTACAGCCGTATCCATCTCATTAAGAACTAAGTCTGATTGCTGCAAAGCTGGGTGGGAGGGATTTGTGGCCCTTCGGATGTTGTTGGACTCCAACTCCCATCAGCCCCCCCCAGCCAGCTCAGCCAATGTTCAAGGGGGGTGGGAGTTGCAGCCCAGCAAAAACTGAAGGGGAGCAGGTCACCCCCCCCACCTGCGGTGTAAATGCACGTCACTTCCAGGTAAAGTTAGTGATTTCCAAAGGTTGAGGGAGTTGGGTAGGTTTAGCCTGGGAAAGAGGAGATATGATAGCCACCTTCAAATTTCTAAAAGGCTGTCACATGGAAGATAGAGCAAGCCTCTTTTCTCATCCACAGCGTAGGATTTGAACCAATGGCTTACAAGAAAGGAGATTGCGACTAAACATCAGGAAGAGCTTTCTGATAGAAGAGCTGTTGGACAGCGGGACAGATTTGCACTGGAGGTTTTAATGACAGGTGGATGGCTGTCTGTCATTGATGGTTTAATTGAGATTCCTGACCCCTGGGGTCCCTTCCAACTCTATGCAACCTGAATCTCGACCATCACCAGACCACACATGCACATGTATGTGTCTGCACCCTTTGTAACTGATAGCGTCACATTGACATTTGCTCTGATTGGCTTTATGTGATGTGATGAAATTTTTTGAGGCAACTGCTTCCTTCATATAGTCCTGATTTTCCTCTAAAGAAATAGGTTGTGTAGGTGACAATAGAGAATGGAACAGCTGAAGTTAAGTTCTTTAATTTCACTGGGAGAGCACATGCCTAGCTCTTTCACTGAAACCAAAGGCACACCTATGCATTTCACTTTGGTGGCAGAACCATAGCTCAATGGTAGTGCATACATTAAGCATTTTTTCAACATTCAAATTCCAATAATGAGGGGTGCTAAAAAGTTGTAACATGACTTGGGAACGCAAAAGCTGTGGTTAAATTAATAAAATTTAGTTATGTTTGGTAAGTAAATTGTGTGTAAAATTGCATAGAAATCCTTAAAAATGATAGCCAAGTACTTGCACTTATATATTAATATGCATCATCGAGCATTACCTTACGTTTTCAAAAAGAAAAATTAAAATTATTTGTTTTCCCGATAGCAGTTTATGTGCTTTCTCATCAAATGCAGACTTACCAAGCTAAATGTTGTCCCCTCAGAAAAATAAAAGCAGATTTGAATTTCTCCCACTCTAAAATATATTTTTTAAGACTGAAGAAATTTGCAAAAATAAAGTTACACTCCCTAAAATGACATGCCCTAAGCAGGAGTCCCAGATTCAACCCCTGGCAGGTAGGGCAGGGAAGACTCCTGTCAGCAGCCCTGCCACCTCCTGTTGACAATACTGAGCCTTAAGACTCGCAAGCCTGAAATCCAAAGAATGTGTGCTGCCCATTTACCATAGAGTATTACTGGTGATACTTTATTTAGAATATTCCTATGACACCCTTCATTTCAAAGCTCTCGAGGCAGCCATTATCCACATTATCAGTCAAGAATACAACAGAATAATACCATTCCTGCTATAAAAGTGAACTCAAGTGATTGAATGCCTATTGTCTGGAAGCGAAATTAGGCCACCCAAAAGTATGGTAGTGGCTTCTGAATACTCGAAGTATGTGCTAGGAGTGCAGAGATGCAGAACATGACATTCGAGGGCAGGGGGGGAACCCTGTGTGTCATGAACTTGTAAGCTTACAGAATGCCAATTAATTGAGGGGGGGCTCTCAATCAGAGGTGGGAAACCATGCCAGCTGGGGCTGATAGGAGTTGAACAACACCAGTGTCGTGTAGTGGTTAAGAGCGGTAGACTTGTAATCTGGTGAATTGGTCTCCGCTCCTCCACATGCAGCTGCTGGGTGACCTTGGGCTAGTCACACTTCTGTGAAGTCTCTCAGCCCCACTCACCTCACAGAGTGTTTGTTGTGGGGGAGGAAGGGAAACGAGGATGCTAGCCGCTTTGAGACTCCTTCGGGTAGTGATAAAGCGGGATATCAAATCCAAACTCTTCTTCTTCTTCTTCTTCTTCTTCTTCTTCTTCTTCTTCTTCTTCTTCTTCTCAAAGGCCACAGGTTCCCCATCCTCATTCTAATTAAACCAGAAGATGGACAGAGTTTGATCATCTTATCAAAGGCAAAATCAGACCTGCTAGGAACCAAACTTGGCCCAATGCCCATAAGACTGTTACAAGGAATCAGGGACCCATTCATGTTTCTCCCATGTAACTGTGACAGAATCACTTTCCCACAACATGGTTGTCATAGATCCATTGTCTTTCACAATCTCTTGATGGCTACTGCCTCCCTGGATGTGTTGGTAATCATTCACCACTATGAACTTCACATTCCCAAGATATAGGAATAGTTTTTTTTCCCCCTTGTGCCATCAAACTGTTGAATTTGTAGTTGTGTGTGGAAGGGAGGTCAGTTGCTGGTATGGGGTTTCTTTTCTTTGCTGTGCTGTTGTATCATGCGAGGAATAGTGTTTGTATGAGGTACACTTTTCTTTACATTGCAATGTAGTCAAAGCAAAATTCCAAGTATGATTCGTACTTGGCCAATAAATTATTCCTTATTATTCCTTATTATATGTAAATGTTCACATGTTGATCATATTATACTGAGCTTAACTTCAACCGTCTATCATAGTGAACTTAAATTCCAGACTTCTGTAAACACTTTTTGGCTGACATTTAGCTATATATTTGGCTGTACATGGCATGTTTGGGCTGACCTCCTCCTCATTACGTTTATGGCATCACTTAAAAAAATAATAATATTGTTCCCAGATCACAGTGACCCTAACTGTATGTTCTTGGCCTTGATTCTTATGTATTTCCTGAAAGTCAAACACATTTTTCTTTTCTTCCTTGACCAGCCAAATTTGCTTCCCTTGGTACTGATTCCCTTGGTCCATGCATCAGCAGTGCATACTTGCATATTAGCAAAGCAAAACATTTTGTTTGCTACAACTGAAGCAAGAAAAATCAGCATACAGCTAACCTATGTCACATATTTTAGTGGCACTTTCCTACAACTTCGCCAGTTCTACAGAGGGAGAGAGCAGTTGGCAGTGTGTTGGGGCAGTGACACTTAACTAACCTCCTGACAGCTGAGTTGCTGCTGGTTACTGGGAGGGTGAGGGGCGAGGTGGCAGAGCTTGGCACAGTGCAAACATACCAGCAGAGGCACAAGATTGCATTGGGGGGGGGGCTTAGGCAGTGGTGTGCACTGAAATTTTTCATAGGGAAACAGCTGGCAAGGGCAATGGGGGACCCCTGACACACACGTGAGCATCGTGCCTCCCTCCCTAAGCCTGGCAGAACTTTCCTGGGTTTTGGGAAGGAGGTGCCTGGGCATCATTTGGGGAATAGCGTAGTCCATTGACCACTCACCACTGACTTCGGGAGTACAGAGGTGCATACTTCCATAGAGGACAGCTGTATCAATGGGACAGTAGGTCAGGGAAACAAAGCAAGTTTTCTCCCACTGCAACAGTGTCCCCAAGCACAAAACTTTCCTGTTTCCCATAGGAAAATCAGGAATGGCAGCCTTGATTTTGGTGTAGCTTGCTTCAGGATTTTAGCTGCGGTTTTTGTTCTCAGCCAAGTTATAGCAAAGCTGTATCTATGCTAAGTGTATGTGTCAGAGTGGATTGTGGGAATCTTCTCACTTCCCAGAAGTACAAAAATAAAATAATAATAATAATAATAATAATAATAATAATAATAATAATAATAAAAAATACTAGGTTAACTATTCCAAGCTTGCTCTTTGTGTCTGAAAGAACAACAGGGCACATTATTGCTATATGGTACTATAACACTCAAGGAGTGGGGACTGCATTAAGAAAAGGTGTTGGAAATGAAGGATAGGATATTAATGGTCATCAGTTGTACCTCTGACCCTGACACACTTCCATCTCAATTCAACAACAATAGTTCAAGAAGAAAAAGGCAACAGCTCATGTCCCTGGCTCCCAGGGCTGAGCTGGCTCATCTGATTTCCCATTGATTTATTTTGCCCTAACTCAGCTCCCAATTTGCGCAATCAATAGGCGATTATTTGGCTATTGATCCAGGCCTGTGTTTTTAGTGCCTGCAACAGCTTTATTTGCTGCTCCCAAGGGAAGACTGGAGAGTGACCAGGGGGGAAGGGGGAAATGGTGCTAGAGAGAGAGAGAAAATGTCTTAATCCAGTGGATACAGGATTCTGCAGGAAAAGATTGTCTGCCTGGAATAGTTGGGACAAATAAGAGTTCTGTAGCACAATAAAGATTAACAAAATATTTGCATGCCTTCTACCTCACAGATACACACATATACAGTACAGAAAAAGGGGTTGGTGCAAAGGACATTTTAAAAGATGTGTACAGTCATATCTCATGTTGCGTCCGCTTCATTAGTGAAAATAGCATACAAAGATCCATTATATTAGGCAGAAAGGCTGCAAAAATGTGCGTGTAGGGCAAAATTGCACACAAATATGTGTATATAAGAAGAAGTGGACATTTAAACTGTGATGGGTTTTCATGAAGGCTTTTTTTTTTTAAGTCACCAACTGATGTGGAAATGTGGCAAGCTGAATTTGAGATTGGAAATGTGAGAAGCTGAAAGAAACTGACAGATTCACCCACCCAGACCACCTCACCCGACCCAGATCAACTTAGAATCACCTAAGTCTCAATTGCCCCTGTTTACCAGTGATGGCTCCTGTCCCATATAGATCACAATCTCCATTTTTCTTTTTCATCTCCCTCTCCCTTGGTGAGGCACATTTTGTACTGCCAATAACAGGTTGGAGGCTGATAGTGTTTTGTCCTGTTGATTAGGAAAAGCACTATTTTGATTTTTCAAACAGCGCATGTCAAGTTGCTGATGCATACAAGACCATACAGCGGATAGAGTTGAAACATTCAGGAACATGTGACTGGGAACTGCTCAGGCAGCCAGGCTTGTTACATGTTGGGGTGTTACAAGCTTGTCCTCTGAAATTTTGGAAGGTTCATTAATTACATTTATAGTCTTCCTTTCTTCCGTCATGGAGCACAAAGTGGATTTTACAGGGTTCCCATGTGATTTCCCTTTCAGGCACTGACCAGACCCAGATCCGTTTAGCTTTGGCAAGGTTCCTGCATCAGCTGCCTTCAAAATACTGTATCAAGAATGTATGCCATGACAGAAGCGAGGATACTACTGGCCCAGAGATGGAAAGAAGATAAAGTTCCAACCACAGAGGAATGACTGATGAAGATGATGGACTATGCTGAAATGGCGAAAAAGACTGGGAAAATCAGAAACCAGGAAGAGAAGAATTTTAAGAAGGAATGGGGAAAATTCATAACGTACTTAAGAGAAAATTGTAAACAACTAAAAACATTGGCAGGATTAGAGTAATGCTTGTAATGTACAAAAAAAATGGAAAAAGTGGATAATATTCTTTTAACAACTTAGAGATAAGCAGATGGAAAATTGGATTGATAATGGTAACCATGGAAGGGCGGAGGGAAGTCAAGGGATTCAGAGGTGATTGATGCGTTTGAATTTAAATTTGTTATGTAAAACTTAATAAAAAATATTTTAATGTATTATAATCTTTGTTGGAAGCTGCCCAGAGTGGCTGGGGAAACCCAGCCAGATGGGTGGGGTACAAATAAATTAATAATAATAATAATAATAATAATAATAATAATAATACTATAAAAATAATGTAAGAAGAGCCTGCTGGATCAGGCCAATTCTTGCAGTCAATTATTTGCCAAGTTTAAAATATTGGAAACATTTTTTTTTTTTTTTTTTTTTTGAATATAATTTTTATTGATTAATATAAAGCAAACATATAATAACATTGTAGATGATAGAAACAATAGACAAATAATAAAAATAGTAAAGAATATAATACAATTCATATCATTCTTAACATTCACTATTTCCAAGCTTGGACTTCCCTTCTTTCATATTATGTCTTCCTTATGTCTTACATCTGTATTCCGCACGTGGATTTCCTTCCCATATTACCTTCATACCATGCTTCCTATTCCTTAATTTTCCATATTCACTGTTAAAGTCAATATCTCCTCACATCTTATAGTAATTCCACTTATTTAGCCAAGGTTTACCAATACATTTCCCATATCTCTATACGCCATGAGATATACATCAATATTTCACAGTTTACATATCTTGTCTAAATACTCCATATATTTTTCCCATTCTTTTCTAAACGTTTCCTCCCCTTGTTGCCTGACTCTCGTTGTCATCCTTGCTATTTCCATATATTCAGTCGTTTTCTGTTGCCATTGCTGGACAGTTGGTATTTGCTTTGTTTTCCAGACCTGGGCCAGCAGAAGTCTCGCCGCCGTAGTCGCATATAAAAAAAACTTATGATCCAATTTTTTTATTTCTATTCCTACCATTCCTAGAAGGAATGCCTCAGGTACTTTCTTAAAAGTATATTTCAGTATTTTCTTGAGTTCATTATATATTTCTTCCCAGTATTGCTTTACTGGGTCACATGTCCACCATAAATGAAAAAATTCCCCTTCATGGATCTCACATTTCCAACAACAGTTAGTTCCAATTTTATAGATTTTCCTTAGTTTAATTGGGGTAAGGTACCAGCGGTACATCATTTTGTACATGTTCTCCTTCAATGATGAACATGCTGTGAATTTCCAACTACTATTCCATAGATTGATCCATTTATCAAAATCTATGTTATGACCGATGTCGATAGCCCACCTGGTCATCACTATCTTGACCTCCTCGTCTTTCAGGTTCCATTCAAGCAGATAATCATAGGCCTTTGATAGTATTTTTTTATTGTTTTGAATAACCTCTCTTTCTAGCCATGACTTCTCTTGTTTGAAACCTTTGACTTTCTTATCTTTTAGAAAAACACTAAACAGTTGGTGATATTCTAACCAAGTTGTTACCTTTCCTTTTATTTTTTCATATGCCTTCATCACCGGAGTGTTGTTCTCCATCTCCAGTAATTCATTATATGTTAGCCAACTCACTTCCATGTTGGGTTTTTTTATAGCAAAGGCTTCTTGTGGTGACACCCAACCAGGCGTTTTCGCCTCAAACCAATCTTTGTACCTACTCCATACTTGATATAATGGTTTCCTGATGGTATGATTTAAAAAGCTTTTGTGAACATCAACCTTGTTATACCATAAGTAGGCGTGCCACCCAAACCTATTTCCTACCCCCTCCAAGTCAAGTAAGTCGTTGTTTTTGAGTCTAAACCATTCTCCCAACCAATCGATACAAGCTGCCTCGTAATAAATCTTGAGGTCAGGTAGTGAGAAGCCTCCTCTTGACTTTTTGTCTGTTAATAGTCTAAATGCAATTCTCGGCTTCTTCCCTTGCCAAACATATTTCGAAACGATCTTCTGCCACTCTCTAAAATATTTTTGGTTGGTTATAATTGGTAAGTTTTGATAAAGGAAAAGAATCTTAGGTAAAATCGACATCTTGATGGCGGCTATCCTCCCTAGAAATGACAAATTCAATCTTCCCCATATTTCCAACTTGTTTCTGATTTCCTTCCAGAGCACCTCATAATTATCTTTGAATAAATTTGCGTTTTTTGTACTTAACCAAATACCTAGATACTTGATCTTCTTAACCGTCTCTATTTCCGTTTCCCTTTGAATTTGTTCTAAGTCTTGCCCATTTACATTTTTAACCATCATTTTTGTTTTACGTTTGTTGATTTTTAATCCAGCTAAAGCCCCGAACTCGTTGATTAACTTCAAGGTCTCTCCAATGCATTGCTGCGGCTCTTCAATTGTGATGACAATGTCATCAGCAAAAGCTTTGACTTTATATTCTCTAATTCCATATCTAATACCTTTTATTTGCTCAGCTGTTCTTATCCTTTGTAGTAGAACCTCTAAAGTCAATATAAATAATAAGGGAGAAAGTGGACAACCCTGTCTTGTACCTTTAGAAATATTAAAATTTGGGGTCAAATCATTGTTTACAATTAAACTCGCTTTTTGTTCTTTATATATCGCGTCTATGCCTCTTCTAAATTTAGTACCAAATCCTAATACTTCCAGATTTATTTTCATAAAGGCCCAAGACAGGTTGTCAAACGCTTTCTCAGCGTCCAAAAAAATTAGCGCTGCAGGTTTATTAATCTTCAACTCTAGGTAGTCTATAATATTCAACATTGTTCGTATATTTGTTTTTACTTGTCGCTCTGGGAGGAAACCCGCCTGGTCCTGGTGAATGAAGTATGCTAAAATCCTTTTCAATCTTTGGGCCAAGATGTTGGTAAACAGCTTATAATCGTTATTTAATAATGATATTGGCCTGTAGTTCCTTACGTTCGTAAGATCAGCATCTTGTTTTGGAATAAGCGCAATATAGGCCTCTTCCCAGGACCGAGGCACCTGACCTTTTTCCAAAATATTATTCATAACCTCTTTCAATGGGTAAAGTAATTCCTGGCTTAATTGTTTATAATATTTTATTGAAATACCGTCCGGTCCAGGGGCTTTTTCATTTTTCCCTTGTTTTATTGCTTCTAGAATTTCTTCTTCTGTAATCTGCCGTTCTAGTAAATCTTTTTCTTCCTGTTTCAGTGGTCTTAATCTATGTTGCTGTAGATAACATTTCATCTTATCATTTGATTCTTTGGGTGCTTTGTATAATTCCTTATAATAATTAAGAAAGATATTTTTTATCTCTTTTTGTTGGTCAGCTATTACGTTATTTTCAATCAATTTGTTTATCGTATTCTGTGCCCTTCTTTTCTTTAATTTCCATGATAGCCATTTTCCTGTCTTATTTGCATTTTCGAAGTTCTTCTGTTTTAATAGCTTTATCCGCCATTCTACTTCCTGATTTATCAAAGTGTTGATTTGTATTTGAAGCAGCTTATAAGTTTGTTTTAATTTTGAATCTGTCGGCTTTTCTGTCATTCGCTTTTCTACTTCCTTTATTTTGAGTAATAATTCTTCTTTATATTTCTCTCTCTTTCTTTTAAGTATAGAACTTTGTTGTATAAAAAAGCCCCTCATGACCGCCTTACTGGCGTCCCAGACCATGTTTATTTCAGTCCCCTTCTCCAAATTTAGTTCAAAATAAGATTTCAACTGTTCTTTAGATTTTTCAAGAATGTCGTTGTCATCTAAAATACTTTCGTTTAATCTCCATCTCCACTGTTTGGGTCTTTGAATTTCAAGCTCTAACATAACCGCATTATGGTCTGATATAGTTTTCGGTAGTATCTCAACCTTTTTAACTTTATTTGTTAATTCTTTAGAAATCCAGATCTGGTCTATCCTGCTCCAGCTTTGATTCGGTTCCGAATAAAACGTAAATTGTTTAACCGTTGGGTTTTTAAATCGCCATATATCTACCAATTCGTTCTGTTCTATTATATGTTCGTAGGCCCTTGGCAATTTCCCCGACTTTATTTTCTGTTTCTTATTTGACCTATCCATTTCCGTTGAGGGAACTCCGTTAAAGTCACCCATTATTATAATTTGATACTCCACATATTCAGTCAGAATTTTTTTTAATTTTTCATAGAATTCAGCTTTTTTCTCGTTTGGGGCATAAATCCCCACTATCAGATATGTTTGGCCTTCCATTTTAACTTCCACTCCTATTATCCTTCCTTCATCATCCTTAAATTTTTGTTGAGCTGAGTATTTGTTCTTAATATATAACACCACTCCCCTTTTTTTATTTTGCGGATCGGATGATATGAATTCATTTCCTAATTTATAGTTTTTCAAAACCCTGTTATGTTTCCTAATAATATGAGTTTCTTGCAGGCATATTATGTCTGCATTGAGTTTATTTAGCACATGTGACACTCTATTCCTCTTGGCCTTGTCGTTCATGCCGTTTGAATTCCATGATATAATTTTGATAGCCATTGTTAACTTTCACTTAAATATTTTTATTTCAAAAATTCAAAAATTAATTTATAACTGTAATTTGTGTCTGTTCTTCTTCAATAATTTCTCCCTCATCCTCATCCTCCTCTTCCCCTTCTTCCTCAGTCCCTTTACGAAGTTCCTTGTATCTTCTTCCAAATTTCTTTAACTCTAGTTCTGACCTTATCTTATGTTTTTTCTCTTTATAATGAAACGATACTCCCTCTGGATACTCCCAGCGGAATCTAATTTTCTCTGTACTTAAAATGTTGGTTAGCTCTTTGTACCCATTCCTTTTTTTCAAAAAACGATTTGGGATGTCTCTAAACACCACAATTTGCTTTTCATCGATTGTTAACTTGTCTTGTCTAGCTTTGTGTAATATTATATTTCTTAGATCTGTTGAATTGAAGGTCACTAGACAGTCTCCAGGATAAGTCTTTTTTGGTCTGTTCTGGTGGGGTGGTGGTCTTATTCTAAAAACATTTGTAACCCCCTGGTCTATTTCTTCTACCTTCATTTCTAACATTTTTGCCAGTTCTGTTATCAACTTGGTTCTAATGTCCTCCCCCTCTTTTTCTGGAATGCCGCGAAATTTTAAGTTTAATGCTTTTTGGTTCATTTCCAAGAAAGCAAGACTGTCTAGTGTACTTTCTTGTATCTTAGAAAGCTCTTCTATCTGTCCTTTCATTTTTTCTCTTTCCTTTTTAATTTCTTTTATCTCTTTTTGTGTTCGTTTTTGCTGTTCCTCTACCACATGTACTTTATTATGTAATTCTTTCATTTGTCCAGATAAGTCAGCAGCTAAGTCTGCCAATTTTTCTCCTATGTTTTTTTCGCTTTCCTTTACTGTCTCTTTAACCTCTCGCCTTATTTCCCTTATTTCTGCCAAGATTTTTGCTAATTCTCCTTCCCCTTCTATATCTGGTTTAGAGGATCTTCTATCTGCCGGGGTGGTTATTTTCTGAGCTTTATGAGCCATACTTGAGACTTTGTAGCCACCCACTTACTGCTTGCTTGAACTTCCCTAGCTCTTCCTCTTTCCTGATAAGCTCTAAGAAGCTATACTTCCACCTTTATGTTTCCACTTGTAACACCATATAGCCCAATACTTTCAGTAACTTCACAAAGCTAGGCAGCAACTTATACAACTTATACAGTACAATACAGTCTTAAATTTTTCCACAATTTTCCATATCAGTTGCTTGCTAAATACCTTTGCAGTCTCTCTACTTCGTCAGTCCCACTTCCAGAAGTTTAAACAGAAATAAACATATCTTAAAACTCATATACTTTTCAGGTCACATACGTCCGCACCAGTTTCTGCAGGGGGGGGGATGTTGTTTCCCTTGGCTAATTCTTAGTGCAGTCAAAAAAGAAGGAGAGAAAGAACACCTTAGCACCTCTCCAAATCGTCGTTCTCAATTCTTAAACCGTCCGTTTTATCCAGAAACGTAATACTGTTGCAGCAATGCGTAACTTAGTTCAAACTTTTTTATACCTTTGTGAACATTTCCCTTGGGAGACAAGACAGTCAGGTTTTGGATGAGGAAACAAAGTATATCCAGTAATTTTTCGTATCGTCAATAATGTTCAATAATGTTCAATAATCCTTGCTCCTACACCAGCCGGTGTCATCTCCTCACGCTGTTCCTCCCACAGCCCTTCCTCTGCAGCTGGTTTAATCAACACACTCAGGGCGTTTAGCTCCGTGCGCCATTTTCCGACATCTTCCGAAAGAACTCCCTTAACCAAAAACAAAACAGTTTTTCCCCTCCAGCTCCTTGCTGTATAAATCGAAATTATTTGCAAAAGCTAGTCCAAGCAGCACGGCCAGGAATAAAATTTAAGCCCCAGGAAATTTTACCGCTCTTCCTGAGGAGCTCGAGGCTTCGCTTTGTAGGCTAGAGTACTCCCAGCGCTCACGACTCCATCCTGCGCCTCCCGGACCCTCTTGACGGTCCGGTGTTTCGCCAGGAGAGTCGCCACGAACGCAGTGGGAATTTCAAGTACCAGAGATTATTCTCTCTGGGTTGGAGGATTGCGGCGCCTTCGCAAACCTCTGTATAGCCTTCCAAAGCTCAGGACGCCTTAGCAGCGGTCAGTCCTGCGCTCCTTCCCGGGCGGCGGCAAAACCGGAAGTCCTAAAATATTGGAAACATTTATAGTTTGAGCATATAATAAATTAATTTGGGATATATATATATGCACCAAATATTCACTTTGAGCATTATACAAACACTCTTTCAAAATGAGAACATTAGAAGTGTAAATTAGCACCTCTCACTTATCTGAAACTTCACAAAAGGGCATCTTGCTTTATGAGAAACCGTATGTCTCCCATGAAGTGTATTCTAAAATCAACAGAAATAATTTTGAACCAGGTAACAGGAAGGCTAGGAACACATAGCCATGAGTCTTCACCTCAAATGAAACCAATGCTACAGTGTCAAACCTGCCTCCTATTCCTTCCATTTTTGTGTATTGGGGATCATACGGTGGAGAGACCATAGAGTCAGTCTCATTGGATACGTTTGGTGTTGTACTCAGAACCAAAGTTCTTCATACAGGCAACTCCCAGTTTAGGTGCATCAGAATGACGCATGATTGCACACGGAGGGAGCCAAACCCAGAAGATGTTGCAAAAAGGGGTGGAATGAGGTGAGGTGGGCCGGGGTGGGAGAGGAACAGGGTGTGGCAGGCTTATGCACGCTCCGCTAATGCACATGCAGAGAGGGGGTGTCTGGATCTCTGCGCAAAACAAAGATTTACATGTATTTATCCACATTTACCCTTTGCCCCATGCTTTCTAGGCATAGGTCTGCACTTTCCCCATCCATGCCCGAGCGCTTTATTTATTTTTGCCCCTGCTGCTTTCCCCAGGAAAACTCAATATTTAATGCCGAATCAGGGCAAACAACAATTCAGGTTAATGAATTTTTACCTGGACCATCTAGGTTGCATAGAGGGCTCATCCCTATTTCTTTTTGCACCATACTTTCCAGGAACAGGTCTGTGCTTTAAAGCAATCCATGGAGAAACCGGGGGGAAAGGAGGGGGGGTTAATTTTTGGATTGGGTTTTATGCTTTCTTTTAGGATGCCTGTTCAGATTTTGTGTGTGTGTGTGTGTGTTGTATAGATTAAGGTCAAAGAGATTTTATCAGGTAGAAGACAATATTCTTAGAAAGGTTTATAGCTTCCCTCTTTTGGATATATTTGAGATTAATTTATTTTTAAAGCAATGCATTTTGATGATATTTGTTGTGCCTGCTATAACAACATCATCATCATCATCAATGCATGTCACATAAATTATCTGACCTCCTCCACCTTTCTTGTATCATCATTACTATTTGCTTGTATGCACCCTGGGGAAGAGGAACAGTGTGTGCGTGCTCACATCCACCCATACACAGAATCAAGTGCATTTGGCATACTATAATCTAAGTAAACAGTCAAAGGCCTCCACTGCGAAACCCTGATATTCTGCTGATTCTTTGTCCTTTCCTGCAGATCTTTAAGCTTTTCCCCTGGGGTATGGAAAGACATGGCCTTTCCACAATTAATTTTTTAAAAAACCAAACAGGTCTTTGTATTAACTAGACAGAATCATCAGGATTCCTTGCTTGTCTTAGTCTGTAAATTCAATATAACAGGCTACTGGGAATAGAGTTATTTAAAAAAAAGACGCTAAGAAGATGCTGTAATCAAAAACTTAATGAGCTGTGTATAATCTGTCAATAGCAGAGTGATAAATGGATAAATGGGGTATCTCGAAAAACATCAATGGCAGCTTTGTTCCGTCAGAGGCAGAATTGGTGAGGAAATGCTTCAGTACAATTGCCACTCATTTGAATGATGCTAGAGAGACCTGGATTATAGTTTTAAATATGGCCTTCCCCAAGTGGCTCGTGTTAGATTTTCCTCTTGAGTCTGTAGTACATATTTTTCAATGGTTGCATGTGATTTTTTAAAATGTAAGAATTTCAGGCAGTGTATCCTCCACCACTCCACATCAGCACAGCATTGGGGGGGGGGGGAAGTAAATTAGAAGTTGATTGAAAATCCAGTTTAAAAAAGGCTGAGAAGTACCCAAATATCTATCAACTCTTCTCCATCTGTGCTATACTGTAGTTGACACAAATGTGGGGAGAAAATTCACAAATTCTCTGTTTAATTCTGATTGCAAGAATTTAAGTGTTATCTACTCCTAATCTCCTGTGATCTCATCAAACTGTGCACTTACCTGTATTGACCTGGAGTAAATATGCATGTGAAACAGCAGCTTAGAATTTATGACTGCTAACACCACAAAAACCATGACCGCAGTATAGCCTAGAGTGAAATACTCCCATGAGCAACATTAAAGGAATGGCAGGAGAAATAACTGATTGTAATTCAAACAGGAAAATTGACTACCCATAGATGGGATCTAGGAAACAG
The DNA here is from genome assembly GCF_009819535.1 of Lacerta agilis. Classification (NCBI taxonomy): domain Eukaryota; kingdom Metazoa; phylum Chordata; class Lepidosauria; order Squamata; family Lacertidae; genus Lacerta; species Lacerta agilis. The sequence continues at coordinate 17,325,693 of NC_046317.1, forward strand.
AATTACTCCCATAGGTTTCACATGTAATTAATTTTAATAGGGGAAAGGGCTAGTATTTGAGCCTTGAAAGCATCACAAATCCAGTGACTTGTAAGGGACTTGTTTGTTTTACCATACAGAAGGCCAATTTACATGGCCACTTCATGTGTAGTCTGCAGTTTTCTAATGGTAAAGTGTTCCTGCAGAAGCATCCATACATGGTTGACTTTCAAATCTCAAGCTTTTTAAAATGGCCTAATAAATGCTAGAATCACTGAATAACAATGACTACACACACACACACACAGAGAGAGAGAGAGAGAGAGAGAGAGAGAGAGAACATGTTTTTCCAAGTTAGTATACTGCATGCTTCCCCCCCCCCTCCTGGGACCTTGTGTTGAGTGAATAGGGATGCTTGATGGATTTCTTCTTTGCAAATTCTGATATGAACTGACCTGATACAACCCCCCTGAACTAATGTATGGGGATGAATGCAGTGATCCTTTGAATTTCACACTTCTTCAGTTTTTGTGATGCAGTTCCTGGCTCAAGGGATATACCAAAATGCCTATCAAAATGTTTATTTTTAGATAAAAAAACATTTAGAGTGGGTATCTCAAGAGAAAATATGTATGCATTTATTTATTTATTTAAAATATCCATAAAAAATTGCAACAGATTCATGCAAAAATGTGACAGGATAGACTTAGGAGTAGTCACATCAAATTGGCCAAAGCTATGCCAAAAAAATGGGCAAAGTCACACCAAAATGATGTTTCGGTCCACCATATTGATTTAAAATGGTGTCTGGTGTCCAAACAGTGATGAAGTTCCTTGCTCACACCTTGGGAACCCATGGACCAGGTTTGCTGAAGCAGCCAAAGGCATGCTAAAAATGGGCAAAGTCGTGCCAAAGTCAAGTTTTGGTCTGCCATCTTGATTCAAAATGGAGGCCAGAATCCCAACACCCATGAAAACTGCTGCCCGCAATGTGGGGACCCTTGTGCTGAATTTGGTAATGATATCTCAAGAGGCAACTGAACCTACAGAGAACAGATGGACAGATGAACTGACTGACAAACCACTTTCCAAGAGTACATAGATGGATAGAAGATAGATAGTAGACAATGGCCCTCAATGAGTTAACAGAGAATCGGCTAATTTTGCATAGCCCAGCAGTCTGAAAGTTCAAACGATAAACATTTCTCAGCATGAATAACCTGAAATGCATTTCAAGAAAAAGTCATTAAAGACACTGGTTTCTAATACATTTTGCAGCTTCTTCATGCTGAGCAGTGCAGAAATGGGGGGGACGGGGGTTTACAACTAAGTCACTTTGTCACTGGACCATCCCAAAATGTGCAATTAGAATCTGGTAATGAATAATAAACTGCAGGGTCTTTGTATGTGCCTATCCAGAAATTATAGTTCCATATGCTAATTATGAGCATTAGCATTCCAAAATACATACAATGTGGGACTGTGTATCTTAGCAGTTATCCACAAGATCTTCTTCAAGTTATATGTTACCGCAAACAGTGCTTACAAGGAAGAGGAAGAGTTGTACGTAGCCTGCTCACCTCTAACTTGCCTGTCTGTGTATAGACCTGTAATGACTTTGGCTGTCTGAGGGAACACTACTCATGGCACCCCACCCCACAGATGTCTGAAGCTGACTCAAGGACCTTGACCACCCACCCCAAATGGAACCTGTTCCAAGCGTACTCCAACTGAGGAATCAAACACCTCCTCCCAGAGCTAGTGAGCTTCACCTGGCCAGTTAGAGAGTTGGGCTGTGGGCCCTTGCCTGCCTCAGCCTCTTAAAGTGCCCCTCCCGCTGCTCCCTATGCTAGACCAGGCCATAGGTGTCAACTTTCCCGTTTTTTGCGGGAAATTCCCTTATTCCGGCGCCGTTTCCCAATGCAAGAAAAAGGAAGGTTGACAGCTATGGACCAGGCATAGGCAAACTCAGCCCTCCAGATGTTTTGGGACTACAACTCCCATCATCCGTAGCTAACAGGACCAGTGGTCAGGGATGATGGGAGTTGTAGTCCCAAAACATCTGGAGGGCCGAGTTTGCCTGTGCCTGCTTCCACTTGCCATCCTCTGTCACCCTGTGAGTGACATCCCCTTCCCCTCCCTGTCATCCTGCCAGCTCATGATAAAAACAGACATTTTCTGCTGTTGCCCCTGGTAGAGGCTAATGGGGCAATTCAGGCAGGGTTGTATTTCCAATGCTGCACACCACTGCCAGTTACCAAAAGGGGGGTGGGCAAGGCTGTAGAGAACACAGCAGCCCAACTTGCACTGCCCAGTTGGCCACTACTGTTTGTCCCTGTGTTGTAGAATGCCCTTCCTTCTGCCATACATGAAACAGCTTCAGAAGTCTTGTGAAGACTTGCCTTCTGGCCCTGGCCCATCAGGCTGGTCCTGATTTATGTGTTTGAATCCTTTGAATTTCTATTTTATCCACTTTTATATGATTCTATGTGTGCTTATATTGCTGTTTTATTGTGCTTTGGTTTTCATGTTTTCTTGACATATTGTTAGATTGTATACCACTTTAAGGTGCTTGAAATATTAAGTGGTTTATAAATGCTTTTAAATAGATACAATAATAAATAAGTCAACTGCCCATATTAAACCCTAAGTACCGTGGGTGGAATCTACACACATATAAAAGCTGTTCTGAAAATGCTTCTTCTTAAAGCGTTTTTAAAAAATACATTTAATTTCCCAAAAGGCTCACCATCACCATCTAGTGTCACATTGTAGACTGCACTTAAAACAGACTTAAAATGTTTTATTTGTGGCTGTATAGCTGAGTCTCTGGACTCTCATTTTCTTCCAGTCCTTCTCTTTGAGTTCCTCTAGTGCAGGCATAGGCAACCTTCGGCTCTCCAGATGTTTTGGCCTACAACTCCCATGATCCCTAGCTAACAGGACCAGTGGTTAGGGATGATGGGAATTGTAGTCCAAAACATCTGGAGAGCCGAAGGTTGCCTATGCCTGCTCTAGTGGAATAACTTAGATTGTAAGCACCTTAGGACAATGACCTTACCAACAACAAATCAGAAGGAGATTTGAGGGTCCAATAAATTAGGCTAAATCTCTCCAGAGAAAATCTTCAATTACCTACAGAAGCTCATAGGGACCCCAAATGGGTTGCATTCTAGAGATCTAACAGAAGACTACACTCAACAGGATTGCCTTTGTTAGCCAAATAAAGCTGCATCTCTCCCCCCCCCCCACAAACACATACACAAACACAGAGTTATGCTTATTTTACATGTATACTGAATGTGGTGGAGCTGCTTCTATACCAGCCCCATTGAGAAATGTCTTGTTTCTACCCAAAGGGTGGTTCAGGTGTGCTCCTGCAGATTACCTGGCTTGATTCTGAAGGTTATACCAAAATGTGGAGAGATTATTCTGATCTGTGAGCAGTACTTGAGTGACATGTTTTCCATTTTGATTAGTTTCTCAGTCAGATGGCATGAAGTGATGTAGAAATGGCTTGCTCACGCCAAATAAGAGGCACCTCTGGGCAGGTCCAACATTTCTTATGCTCTCAGCACAAGTGAACTCTATTCTATATTTTGCTTTGCTGTTTAGTATGCTCTTTTATTCCTGCTAGAATATGAACTGTTTTGGTAATTCAGTGGGTTGCTGGTGCTCAAGGACTTGGCGATTGTGAGGGAAGAGCTGGTAACTTAGGCAACCACTATCTTTTGAAACATCTGGAACAGCTAGCATTGTTCTTGTGGTGCTCCTTCTTGGTAGAGACACCATTCAGTAATCAACTAGGAGGGAAAGAAGGAAAGAAACACAGGAACATCCTGAGGTCTGCCAGCATGACAACTGGAGATGGGAGAATCTGTCAATTTTGGTTTTTTGCCCTTTCTAATTTTTCCAGTTCAGTGCTCCATATTTCCATATCAGTTTGCATTTTTTTTAAATGCCCTCATGAAAATTAATTAGCATTTTAGTCCAAATTTCTCTTACTGTGCATATTTTAGCATGTAATCTTGCTGTGAATGCACATTTCCTGCAAGCATTTCCCCCCTAATGCACGTTTACATACTATTTTAACTAATATTTTAACATTTTTATGCACACGTTACCATTGTGTGTGCATTTTTGTATAAATTCCTTAGCAGGAAAAGTACAAATTTTGAAGGATGACTCTCTTTCAGTTTGCTTAATGCTTCAGAAAGTATGAATTTTATCGATGTCCCTTTAAATGCAAGCTGATTCCCATTTATCCCCAATCCCTAATCGCAACATTCACACATTTCTTCCTGTTGATGAACCCCTAAGATCTGTTGGTTTCAACCAGATTCCACTTGAAGCACTGTGCAGTGCATAGCCCTTCTGTTGTGAAAACCTGCAGCTGCAATTTCAGCAAGCAACTCAGTACATAGTATTGGTAGGGAAAATATTTGCAAAATGTTTACATTTCTTTCAAAGTACATCTCTCTCCCTAGAGGGCATCTGTGAAGAATGCTATTGTGCTTGCAGATTTTACGATCTGTTTATTTCCCCAAGATCTATACACATATTATCATTACTGTACATATTCAGGCTTCTTATTTTCATTCTTTCCAAATGTTGCAGAAATGGCCTGGCAGTTTTTTATTAATGCATGCCTCCACAAGGGCTGTCAATAACTATTCATCAACGTGTCTTTACCGGCCAGTTGTTTTCAGCATTTTGCCATGCCCGTAATACGTTGTGATAATGTTAGTTTAAAATAGCTATGGTTCCAGTCACTTCACATCAGCCCCCAAAAGGCTGACAGCCCATAGGAAGAAAGAACTGCTTAATATTAAAACAGAGTACAATGGATACAACTGGTTTGGGGGGGGAAGATTGGGGCCCCGATCTAACTGTACATGCAGGCAGGAGGTGGGCTTGTGCCTTGCTATGTTAAAACAGCCTGGGTTGGATAAAACTGCCCTGAGCTTCTTGGGGCCAAAGGTTTGGGGTGAAAAGTGTGTGTGTGTGTGTGTGTGTGTGTGTGTGTGTAATGCTCACTTAGTGCTTTATCAGGATTTAGTCTCAATATGTTGGCCCTCACCCAGCCTACAACAGCATTTAGGCATTGGTTCAAAACAGTAACAGTGTCTCCCAATTCAGAGGTAACAGAGGATCAGAGATGGGTGTCAATATATAAGTGACATTGTGGTCCAAATTTCCTATTGACCCTCCCTTCAGATGGATCTTAAACAACATTGGGGATAAAATTGCATCTCACAGCACAACTGCCAGGGCATAGCCACATAGAGTGGTATTCAACTAAGCCTTACTCAGAGCAGACCTATTGAAATTAATGGACCTAACAGAATAGTGTTAATTAAATTCAGTAGGTGCACTCTGAGTAAAACTCAGTTGGCTACCACTCATAATTCCCCAATACTATTCTTACTGATTATTACAATTACTACTATGACATTGGGTGCCCCCCACTACTGTTGTTTAATAAAAAAGGGGAGCCCCTTTACTTTCCAGTTTTCCAAGCAATGTTCAACATTGATCAGGGTGTTCTTGAATTAAAGTTCATACACTGTTCTCTGAAAGGAACAACTTGTGACTGTATTTCAAGACTCTTTCCTTAATTTTATGACCAAATATTTCAGTCATGTATATAGCACCAAGCTGAAACGTTATAAAATTGACTCAGCATTTTCATAAAACTTTTAATCATCACTATCACACTCAGATTTATAGAGTTGCAAAACACAGAGGTTACAAATTCAGCATTAAATTTTTACTGTAAGGTTGAGGAGGAGGAGGAGGAGGAGGAGGAGATACAGGAAGGAACAGATTTATCTGGCAGCAAATGACATATTAAGGAGTGGGTGACTAGATGATGTAAGCTAGGAGCAGTAACTTAAATAGAATTCAATGAGAAGAGAGCCTAGGTGAGAGAGACCAACTAAGGATTTGTTAATTTGGGGGAGGGTTGTATCTCAATGCATGCTTTGCTCCAGGGCAAAAGAAATAGCTATCTTGTTAAAGCTAAGAAGGCTTAGATCTGGTCATGGGCCTGGATGGGGAACCACTTGGGAATACACTACTTGATTTTCATGATGGAAGAAAAGTAGGGCCTAGATGTACTAAACAAAGAAACAAATTGTTCCAGCTTCAGTTCCTGGCAACTTCAGGTGGGGCTTTAAAATACTCTGAAACTCCAGAAAATTGCTGACAGTTAATGTAAAGAATACTGAGCTTAATGGACCAATGGTCTGACTCATTATGAGGCAGATTTGTATGTTCCACTTTTGTGGTATAAATCTTCCTATATACATAAAAATGTAAGAATGTCATCATGCTGCAGTTTGTGTTGCCACCAACAGGTGGCACTGCAAACTATAGTGTGGAGACAAATGAGGAGGAGGGAACTGGAGACAGAGACCAGCAGATGTGTGGGTGACTGAGTCTGGTGAACGAGCATACAGTCAAACAGGCTGGCAGGTGGGTGAGGGGGCAAGGAGGTGTGAAGCCGAGACAGAAACTGGTAAGTGAGTGCCTGGGCGGCCCAGGCCAGCAAGTAGAAGTTGGGTGAGCTGTGAGGGGAAGGTGGGTTTGGGTGAGCTTTAAATGGAAGAGGGGTTGGATGAACTATAAAAGAAGGGGTTTGTGTGAGGTGTAAAGAGAGTGGGAAGCAGGGATTGGACAGGTGTAATCGAAGGGGGAGTCATTGGCAAGGTTTTGGCAGGTTAGGCTAGAGTGGTGGTTAGGCGCGGCAGCCCTAGTAACGAAAATGAAATCAAAGCTTGTAGGGTATGAAAGGACCATTTGAGTCACTTTGTCTGCCCCCTGCCTGAACAAAAACATCCAACACATTCCCATTAACATCCGAACCTAAACTGCTTTTGAGTTTTCAAAGTGATGATATCTCTTGGGAGTTGTTTTGCTCTACTATTAGAAACTAGCTGGCCCGGCCACGCTTTGCTGTGGCTCTTCCCCCCCTCCCCGTTCTTGCCTGGTTTCCCACAGCTTATCCCCACAAACTTCCATGTGCCCCATTTCAGTCTTCCCTCCCCCCGTTTTCGCCTGGTTTCCCACACGTTATCCCGATGAACTTAAGCCTGCCTCCTCTCAGTCTTTCTCTCCCGTTTTTGCCTGGTTTCCCACAGCTTATCCTGGTGAACTTCTGCGTGCCTCCTCTCAGTCCCCCCCCATTTTTGTCTTGCTCCCACTCACGCGGTGTGATTTGTTCCCCTCCCCCGCACTCTCCGTGGTCACTCCGAAACTGTGTTGATCTCCTACCTCCCTTCTCTCCGGTTCCCCCCCCCCGGCTCTCCACAGGTTGTTCTGTTGAACTCCTGTGCTGTGATTTGTTCCATCACCTCCGCACTCTCATGTCTGTTGCTCACTATTTTAAAATGGGAATTGGCGGAGCCTGAGGCAAGGAGTTGTTATGGCGGTGGTAGCTAAAGGTTGATTCTGCCCCTCCCCCGCCAACAGCCTATTGGCTGAGGCGCCCTCAAGTTCTGCTCCCCCTCCCACCCTCTTCTGAAGTCTGTTGTTGTAAAGCGTGTGTTGCTTTGACGTCCACTGGAGGGCGCTTTTTGCACAAATTCATAGATTTACCTGGGAAAGGTGTGCTATTTTTGCACTCTAGGTACCTAAGAACCTTCCCATATGGCCAAGGAATATTGTGTCCAAATTTGAAGGCAACCGGTCAAGTGGTTACGGAGCAAGGCCTTTGCGTCTGCGCACCCATCTTGAACATATATATATATATATATATATATATATATATATATATATAGATGCCTGGTTTAAAGGTTTCTCATTGGGTGTTATAGTGCTTACTGATGCCCTCGCCACTTCAGTTTCTTACATCAGTTGGTTGCTTTAGAGGCAAACTGCCCCAAACAATCCCCTTTTTAATCATTAGGAATTATTAATTGAAGATTGTGTTAATCACTATTTTTTCCCCCCATAGTGCCTATTTGTCATTCTCCTCCTCCTCCTCCTCCTCTTTTGGCACAGAGGAGAAAGGGTGGGCATGCATGCAGGTCTTTGACAGCTGTTCACTAAATGGCCCTTATCACCATCCGCTATCATATTCTGATTATAGGAAGGGTCACAGCAGATTGAAAGGTCTAGGAAAAGAAGGATAGCAAAAGCAGTGCCATTGGAAAGGAGAAAATAGGTAGAGAAGGCAGCAGGTAATGTGAATCAGGCTTTTCTGAACAGGGTGGCCTATATGTCTTAAATTCAGAGGACAGTCCTGAATTTGAAGGGCTTTATTTTCAAATGACTGTCCTCTATTTGAAGTTACAGGTGGGTAGCCGTGTTGGTCTGCCATAGTCAAAACAAAATAGAAAATTATTTCCAGTAGCACCTTAGAGACCAACTGAGTTTGTTCTTGGTATGAGCTTTAAGGTGCTCTATTTGAAGGGCTGTCTAGTCCAGATCCAGTATTAAGATAACCCAACATTAAGATAGGAAGTTACCCATCAATAGTTAGCATTTGTGCAGGATACTGAGAAGGCACAAAGGTTACCTGGTTACAGTTTCTCCACCATGGTGACATGCATGGCATTTCTATTTAAATTATAGTCATTATTTCTAAATCTGCATCTATAGATATAAATTAGCACATGAAATTTGTATGCAAATTGGTGCCCTCTCTTGTCCTCTTTTGGCTGATGATGCATTTCTTCTTTCGCTGGTGATGTGTGCTTTGCCACCTTGTTTCTGGAAGTGGATGAGGGAAAGAGCAGAAGATCAGAGGTAAGAGCGTGCAAGGGGAATGGAAACTGGGGACTCAGCTATGCAGCTGCAAATAAAACGTTTTAATAGTATTTAAAGTGCAATACACAATGTGACCCTAGTTGGCGATGGTGAGCCTTATGGAAAATTCAATGTATTTTTTAAAACGCTTTTTTAAAAAAAAGCATTTTCAGAATGGTTTTTATATGTGTGTAGATTCCACCCAGGAGAGGGAATGGAGAAAGAAAACAGGAGCCCATAGGCAGGCTCCACAGAGTGGGAGGAATTGCTGCAGTCTTATTGGACTATCAATAAAATGTGTCCAGGAAAAGCACTTTGGCACCCTCCAAGCTTATAAACATTCCATAAATGAGGCGGTTTTTATAAAAACAAAACTCAGGTTGACAGGTTAGTGAATGCAGCTCTCTGGTTCATGTAATATGGGGTTTTCCAACTCTGAGGAAATTACCAAGCTTTGGTCTTCCTTTGCCCAACAAAAAGAGAGACCAGCCTCAAGAGGTGCTATTTAGCCTTTGATTAGAGAAACACTCCAAAAGGTTTGCTGAGCCTGATGTGTTCTGAGAGAGCAGAATATCCAAGGCAATGACTCAGAGGCACTCTCTTCTCTTGCTGCTTCTTACTGACTGCCTTGTCCTTTCAGAACCCTTGCTTGAGAATACTTTGTCCTTTGAAGCACTTGCCAAATGAGTGCTAATTCAGGAAACATGGAGGCCATCTTCTCTACTCAAATATACCTCTTAGGTCTTTAATGGCTACGCAAAGTAAAATATGGCCTGCAAATCTGTCTATTTGTATAGTGCTGTGGTGAGGCAGACACTCAGCTTCTCCCACCTGTGCAATCATTAAAGACTAAAAAGGCTATGTTACTGAGAAACTTAGTTGAACTGGAACTCTGCACATGCCCTGAGACCACTGTGAGGTTTTTTTGTTTTGTTTTTTTGCTTTGCTCTGAGCACAATGCCCTGAGCACTATTGTAAGGAATCAGAGAAAGCTAAGTAAGAAAGAAAGCCTCAGGGATTCTCGGCAAAGATCACTGCCATGCAGGGAGTTTCTTAGCTATAGCAGCAATAGCATGACTGCATGCCTAAATAGTCCCCATCACCTTGAATATTGCCTTGAATTCAGGAATCCATCTCAATACCCAAATCCAAATATTAAGCAGCTCTAGGAAAAGTAACAATGAACCTCCTAAAGCAAGCACCTCACTCGAGATTAGATTGTCATGGCAGCCAGTGTTGTGCCCTGCAGCTGTTACTGGACTCCAACTCCCATCATTTCCAGCCAGCTTGGCCAATGATCAGTGGTGATGGGAGTCACAGGCCAGAAACATCTGGAGAGCACATCACTGGCTACCCCTGGATTAAGTCCTTCTACTTCAGTCTGCACTTTCTACTGGCAAGTCTAAATTTACATTTCCTGGGAAACTTTTCCACCTTTCCCCATGAGGGACATCTTAGTCATCTGGCTGCTAGTTTTGGCCTCCCTGCCACTGTCTGGTGGGAAAATAATGTTGTGATGTATACTGGCGGCTCATTACCTACATCCTTTAATCCCCCTTCCCACCCAGCCCTACATTTTATAAAATCACCTTTCATGTTATATCTAACACCTGTCAGGAAGTCTCTTTACTATATCTTGGTACCTCTCAAACCATACGTTTTCCAGTCTTTTGGGTATTGAACTCACTGGACTGCTTCACTCTGCTTCAAGCTTTCTCCAACATGTGAATGCTTGCAGGAGCCAAACCCAATCTTCAGATTAACTTGAGTCCAACCCTTGTTTCCTCTCCTCATCTCACTGTTTCTTCCGAGAACTTCTTCTTCTTGTTTTCTCTTTGAGTAGCACAAGCATTATATCACAAGAAAATGCGCCATAGAGAAACTGTTTAAGATTAAGTTTGTGACAACATAACTTCAGGTATTCTGTGTGATTCATAACAACTGCCCACCTTGCTCTTTTACATTTCATTACTGGTGCTTCAAGCTGCAAAGCCATTTCACGTAGTATTTTCTATTTTGTGAATTTGCCCCACATAAACAAGCCAATGCTGTGTCCATTGCAATGTCTGTGGTGCACAACTTTCCAAAGAATATCCCTGTGAATACAAGTAATATGTGGGTTTGCGTGGATGGGGGCATAGACACACAAGGAGATCTGGTAGCAGTCAAAACCTGGCAGAAGGAATGCAAAGCTATGCACAGTCCAGCAAGAACATTATTAGTGTACATTGCAGAGCATCACGCCTGGGGCCAGACATGTCAGAAAGTGTTCCTCATTTCCCTCAATGTTACACGGTGAATCTTCCTGGAAATGAAAGGTCATGAAAGTGACTCCATGCAAGTGCTGCATTCTGAGAATAATTTGAATGGTCTCCCTTTCCTGCCAACATGTTTCATAAAAAAAATATTGCTGGAACACCTGTTGAGAAAAAGCAGATCTGATGGCTTTCCATCTGCTTGCTTGGCAATCAACCCTCTCAAATTAGTTCCATTTTACTGGCTACTACAAAGAGCCCTACAAACTCATCTCTGTGGAATCTCATGAACAGTAAGCAGCATATCGCCATTGGGGAGGACAACTCACTTGGGAGGCTGTTTGTGTAGCAGAAGCACAAAACCAATATGTTGGCCTTTCCCTTCCTTTCCTGTTGGAAGCAAATTCCGCATAACTCTTCCTTG